>NC_056729.1:951884858-952184858 GCF_019279795.1 Protopterus annectens
ATGTTAGAGTGTATATACTGCTGCAGTCCAGGATGTCCTTCATGGATGCATCTGCAGTCATAACAACTGGGTTGTCCTGTCGTCAGGCAGCCCTTCGGTCGGCCGGATTCCAAAGTCCGGGTCCGGCTTCGGCTGATGTCACACTTCACCCGACGTCATCTGTGCTGGTCTTCGGGTATAAAGGCATCAGCCGACGCCATTTTCTTCAGTCTTTCTTGCCGTGGCCAAGCAGAAGCTGTTCGCAAGTGCCGGTCGGTCAGATCCAGAGATTACTACTACCGAATACTCCTTCGAAGACTTCTAAAAGCTAAATACCCCGTTGGGGACTCTTTCTTGCCTCAGCCGATGTCAGAAAAAGTCAATAACTGTTTAACTTGTGGGAAACAAATACCTCATAAAGATTTCCACTCTTACTGTTTGCCTTGTTTAGGCCCAGACCACGACGTAGCAGCCTGTTCGGCCTGTGCTTCTTTCAACCGACGAACGCTTAGACGTCGGAGTTTGCTGAACAGTTTTTCGGCTCTGAATTTGCGTACATTATGCCGTCGGATCCTCCGACTACCCAAATTATTAAAAAACGCAAAGAAAAAGACCGACACTCGCGGTCCGCGGTTTCGGCCGAAACCATGGTTAAGCAAACCGCGAGTGTCTCTGTTTCAGCCGAAACCGAGAAAACTGATCAGAGTACAGCCGAATCAATGACTACTACTGAGGTTCCGGTTACCTTACTTAAATCGGCCTCAGAAATTTTACCTACTACAGTGGTTACTAGTGACTTATCAGACACCATCCCTTTGGATGTCTCTACCCCAGCACGTGGTGCTGCTAGGCCTCCTGCAGCCATGTCTGTTAAGGCCTTCGCCAGGGCTAAAGCAGCCAAATCTACTAAGTCAGTGCCTGTTAAACCCCCCTCAACCAGGCCCACTTCTAGTTCACAAATGCTTACTCTGGCAGAAGATTTAATATCCTTAATTAGGGGATCTCAATCTCACCCAGACAGGGCCTCTCAGCCCCCAGAAAAGAGACCTAGAGCAGAGCCCCATGGCAGGAACAGGATTTTTCAGACCCCCGAAAAAGACTTAGGACTTTTCTGCACCTACCACAACACAGGCCCTTAGCTATACCTCCTGTCCTCTCTGTTGTGGACGATGCATTTAATGATGTTTGCACTGCACCAGATTCTTTACCTCCAGCACCTGCCAAACCAGATAGATTTTACAGGGTGCCAGACACTCATCATCACCTATACAAGGCCCCTCTTGCAGACCCCGAAACTATATCCCAGGGCCCTAAGGCAGTAGCCTCAACCACAGCAAAAAACCCTATTCCTTCTGAAAGGGAAGCCAGGTCTTTAGACAGATGGGGCAAAAAGGTTTACACCTCTGCTACTCTCTCAGCTTCACATGATACAATACCAAGAGTTTATGCTTGATCAGTTAACTAAAAAGCTATCCTCTGATGACTCTATAGATAAGAAAAATCTATTAGAAATGGTAAATAACATACAACAGGTTAGTAACCATTCCTTAAAATGTGGCTATGATGCACTGGAGGCTTCATTTAGATCAGCCATGACTGGCACAGTGATAAGAAGACATGCATGGCTGAAGGAACAAGTTTTACCAGATCATGTTAAAGCTAAGTTATTAGATGCTCCTATGGATAAGACCAGTTTGTTTGGTACACCTGCCCAGCAGGTAATGAAGAAAATGGAAGAAAAGGCAAAATCTGTACAAACGGTTAAAGATTTCTTGCAGGTTCAGCCCCCAAGGTTTAGCAGGAACTGCCTGCCAAAACTTGGTCCTTTCCTGACTCCACAAGATCCCAAAGGGGCAGGAATAGACGTTCCAGAGGCAGAAATCAAACCAGAGGGGGTGCCTACAGAGGACGACAGTGGCAAGGTAATAACAGAGCCACAGGCACAGCCACTACCACTACAACAGGGCAATCACAGTGACTTGATTCTAACTCCGCCTACCAGGGAACAAATAGCAGCACCCTTAGGCGGAAAATTAACCTTATTTTCAAAGAACTGGCACTATATCACAAAAGACAAGTGGATTTTGCAAACCATAGACCAAGGTTACCGGTTCCACTTCCACACTATACCAGTCAAAAGAGGAATGCCAAACCTACCTCCAAATCAAAAAACAGAAGCTCTACAGCAGATAGTGCAATTAACAAAGATGAGAGCTGTGGAAAGAGTACCAATACCAGAACAAGGCAAAGGATTCTACTCCAGACTATTCCTAGTTCCAAGAAAGGAAAAAAGCTGGAGACCTATTCTCGATCTGTCCACCTTAAACACATACATCATTGTCCCAAAATTCAAGATGCTGACCCTACAGCAACTTCTTCCCATGCTGGGCAAGGAGTGTTGGCTGGTAACTCTAGATCTCAAGGAGGCATACCTGCACGTCCCCATTCGACCAATTTGCAGAAGATACCTCAGATTTCTTGCAGGATCAGAGCACTATCAATTCTCAGCATTGCCCTTTGGCTTATCTACTGCGCCCAGAGTATTTACAAAATGCCTGGCATCAGTAATCGCCCACTGCAGACTACAGGGAATCCAAATTTATCCATACCTGGACGACTGCCTGCTACAAGGGGACAACAAAAACAAGCTGACAACAGATTTACAAAGGGTCATATACTTGCTACAAGCACTGGGATACACAGTCAATTTGCAAAAATCAAGGCTGATTCCATCCCAAACAAGGACATTCTTGGGCGCGGAATTAGACACAGTAAAACAAATGGCATTCCTAACTGCAGAAAAACAAAAAGATCTCCCTCTTTACTTCTTGGCACTAACAAACCACAGCAAGCTAACAGCAAGAAAAGTTCTGCAGGCCTTGGGCTTCATGGCATCATGCATAATCTTGGTTCCACATGCCAGACTGCATATGAGAAAACTACAGTGGTACCTAAAGAATTTATGGTCCCAACACAGGCACAGCCTAGAAACAGAAATTCCACTAATTCCATGCCTAAAACAGGAGTTCCTATGGTGGGCTCAAGCATGCCAGTCAAACCCAGGCTTACCCTTTCACAAATATCAAGCAAGCCAAACCATCACAACAGACGCCTCAGACCTAGGATGGGGGCTCACATGCTGGACAAATGCGTGCAAGGATTGTGGACGAGGACCAACTTCACCTGCACATCAACCTAAAAGAAATGCTGGCAGTAAAACTGGCAATCCAAAAATTCAGACCATTTCTCAAAGAAGGCCATTTGATGATAAGGACAGACAACACTACAGTCATGTGGTACATCAACAAACAGGGAGGCACTCATTCATACCCCTATGCAGAATGACTTTGGACCTTTGGAACCTGGCACTCAGCTACAACATCCAGTTACAGGCAATGTTTGTACCGGGAAAGGAGAACACTCTAGCAGACATGTTAAGCAGAACCACCTCGGATGCTCACGAATGGATGCTACATCCGGACATCTTCAAGACCATCGCAAAGAAATGGGGAATGCCACAGATAGATCTATTCGCTTCCCCTCTCAACCACCAGCTCAAAAAATTCTGCACAAGGACATTCCATCCACTTGCATCGAAAGTGGATTCGCTCTCCTTCAGCTGGAAAGGCCTGACAGCATATGCATTCCCACCTCTTCCCTTGATACACAAGGTATTACTAAAAATCAAGGAGGAACGTCCAAGGATAATCCTGATAGCTCCAAACTGGCCAAGACAACACTGGTACCCATTGCTGAGGAGCATGTCTCGGGACAAAATGTGGTCAATACCCCTGATGCCTTTGATGTTAACTCAGAACAACTACAGCATCATGCATCCAAACCTAAAACGTTGCAGCTGACTGCATGGCACATCACATAGCAGCAACTATTCCAGATCTCTCCCAAAGGGTTAAAGACATTATCCTTGAAGCCGCAGACCTTCAACAAGAAGGAACTATGCAGGAAATGGAAAAGGTTTGTCATTTGGAGTGCTGAAAGAGGAAGGATGTGTCAATATAGATATGGCTAACATTCTGGAGTACTTGGCAGAGCTTCTACATACAGGCCTGTCCTATTCCTCCATCAAGATACATGCATCAGCTATTTCTGCAGAATACAGCTTTGATCCACCTGTCTTCTCACATCCTCTACTCAGGCAGTTCCTCAGAGGGATCAAGAATGTAAAACCTCCTAGGAAACCACCACTGCCAGCTTGGGATTTGAACTTTGTGCTAGAAAAGTTGACACTCGCACCTTTTGAAACAGCAGCAACAGCAGACCTACAGCATCTTTCATGGAAAACTGCTTTCCTACTGGCAATAACCTCAGCAAGGAGGGTTTCTGAACTTCAGGCCCTAATGGCAGTACAACCCTTCCTAATCTTCCACCAAGACAGAGTGTCCATGAGGACTAATCCTACATTTATGCCTAAGGTGGTATCCAGAGTGTCCCTAAACCAGGCAGTCCACCTACCTACCTTCTTCCCCAACCCACAAAACAGAGGGGAAAGAATGCTGCATACCTTGGATGTACACAGACAGCTACGCTACTACCTGGACAGAACAAAAGTAACAGAAAAACTGACCAGCTTTTTGTAGCCTATGCAACAGGAAGGGAAGGAAAAGCAATTTCCAAACAGACAATCTCCAAATGGATAGGAAATTGCATACGATTCTGTTACTCCTTCCATGGAAAACCAATTCCACAGAACATACGACCTCATTCTACAAGAGCAACAGCCACTACCACAGCCTTCTTACGAGGAGTGGCAACCAAGGACATTATTGAGGCGGCTACTTGGACCTCCGTGCATACATTTGCCAAGCATTATAATTTACCTCTGTATTCCAGATCCCGAGCAGGGTTTGCCACTGCTGTACTGCAAGGGATCCTAACCACACCATAATCTATTCTTCCTCCTCCCTTAGTTGGCTATGGTATTCTACCCAGTTGTTATGACTGCAGATGCATCCATGAAGGACATAGTACAGTTTTGTACCTACCATAAATGTAGATGTCCGAACTGGATAGCATCTGCAGTCAGGATTACCCTCCCTCCTTCCCCTCTGTGGTACTCCTAGAGTATTTACCCTCCTAATAGCTAGCTGGTGGGGGGGAGTCTCTTATGGTGTATTTGTTTGTATATATGTACATACATGCTTATTTTTTGTGTTTGCCTTCTATCCTTTGGGAAACATTGGCATTTTTACCCAAAATTTAGCCTTCCAAGAGGGCAACTGGCATCTGGGGCAAGAAACACTGAAGAAAATGGCGTCGGCTGATGCCTTTATACCCGAAGACCAGCAGAGATGACGGGTGAAGTGCGACATCAGCCGAAGCCGGACCCGGACTTTGGAATCCGGCCGACCGAAGGGCTGCCTGACAGGACAACCCAGTTGATGTTCTTCATCTCACATTGCTGCAGTCCTAACACTTGGGTAGTCCGCTGTCCCAGTATAAGGCTGACGTCGGTCCAGGCGCATTTGTCTGACATCAGGACGTCAGGGTACAAATGCGCATGACCGACGTCATATCCTCAGTCTTTTTTGCCGCATGGTCCGATGCAGAAGCAGTATTGCGAGTGCAGGTTGGCGTTCTGAAATTTTCTGAGGTCGGAGTTTCAGACCGAATCAAAGTTGGCTAAGTACCCCGTTGGGGAATATTTTGGTTTTTTCTTGCCTCAGTATTTAACCGGATGTCAGAAAAAGTGAATAACTGTATTTCTTGTGGGAAACAGATACCTCATAGAGATTATCATACCTTGTGTATACCTTGCTTAGGGCCTGAGCACGACGTGGTTGGCTGTCGCTCTTGTGCTAGATTTAACAAACGCACTATTAAGAGAAGATTAGATTGTGCCAGGTTAGTTTTGGGAAGCGTTGTAATTACAACATGCCGCCGGATGCTCCGGCGCCTGCTTCGCCTAAAAGCGCAAGGACAAAGCAGCGAAGCCTAGGGTGGAGGAACCGTCTGTCCCGGACGTCGGTTCTTTAGAGGGCTCGGTGGAGCCGGTGGTTCTACCAGAAGTTCCTTTGGATTCTCAGGGTGAGACTTGACTGTTACAAGATGTGCCCTCTCAGGAGGTAGGCCAGGCTGAAGGGGCTTCTCAGGTAGCTGTTCTCCCCTCCCTTCCTAAGGTGGTTAGGCCCTCCCCTTCTGTTTCCAAGGCTCCTTCTAGAGGTAGGCCAGGGTTAACTTCAGTGGGAGTCTCCCCTAGTTCTTCAGGGTCTCTGCCTAAGAAACATATGCTTAAAATGGCAGAAGATTTGATTACTATGATTAGAGGTTCTTTACCCCCCCCTGATAAGAGGCCTAGGGTGGAACCTGAGCTTGAAAGTTTTGAGCAGTGTTCGGAGGCTTCTGAGTCTTCGGCTGAAGACTTGCAGGAGTATCCTCCTTATTCTGATTCTGATGTAGATGACTCTACACCTTCGGCTTCTCCTCCAGAGGATTTTTCTTTTTCAGAGACCCTTCATTCCATGAGGGAGCATTTTAAATGGGAAGGTCAAGATTTCTCTGATTCTAGGAAAAGGCTTAGGGAATTTTTGTTTCTACCCCAGCATAGGCCTTTAGCTATACCTCCTGTTCTGGATGTGGTAGAGGATGTTTTGCAGAGGCTTCCTGAACCCTGATTCTTTGCCTCCTGCCCCAGTTAAACCGGACAGGTATTATAGGGTGCCTGAAGCTCATAAGTATCTTTTAAGAGTCCCAGGGCAGACCCAGAAACTGTTTCTCAGGGCCCTAAAGGTGTTAAGGCTTCTGTTGTTAAAAATCCTGTTCCTTCTGATAAAGAGGCAAGGGCTTTGGATAGATGGGGGAAAAAGGTGTATACTTCTTCCACTTTAGCCATGAGGGCTTTGAATTGCCAGTTTCACATGTTGAAATACCAAAATTATCTCCTTTCACAATTGAAGTCTAAGGTAGATGCTCTGGCGGAAGGTATTGAGTGTAAAGAGTTGCAGGATTTAGTTCATGTTTCTGAACAGGTGGGTAAGCATTCCTTGCAATGTGGTTTTGATGCTGTACAGGCCTCTTCGAGGGTGGCAGCCACTGGTTCTGTTCTTCGCAGGCACGCCTGGCTCAGGGATCAGAATTTAGCTGAACATGTAAAGACAAGGATTTTAGATGCTCCTTTACAATCTGATGTGTTATTTGGTGCCTGTGGACGCAGTTTTAAAGAAAATGGAGGACAAGGCTAAGTCTATGCAGACTGTTAAAGATTTTTTGCAGGTTCAGCCTCCAAAGTTTAGTAGAAATTGGCCTACTAAGGGGTGGACTTATCCTTCTTATGATTCTCAGTCTATGGGTAGATCTAGACGTGGTAGGGGCAGAGCTCAAGGTTCTTTTAGGCCTAGAGCAGGCAGTTCGCCTGCCCAGTCTTCTGGTGAGGGCAGGGGTCATTCCTTTCGTAAGCAGACCCAATGACTTGCCTTTTCAGCTGCCAGAGCCTTCTCGTCTGGCAGCACCTTTGGGAGGAAGGCTGGCACTTTTCAAAGAAAACTGGAGTGTTATTACCCAAGACAGATGGGTATTGGATATCGTTCACCACGGTTACAGGTTTTATTTCCATACCTTGCCTCCTTTCAAAGGCATGCCAGACATTCCTCCTCTACAAAGAAAAGAGGCTCACAAGCAAATTTCTCTGTTGCTCCAGATAGGGGCCATTCAGCCGGTTCCTGTGCCAGAAAGGGGCCTAGGATTTTATTCTCGCCTGTTCCTAGTACCAAAAAGGGGAACACGTGGAGACCAATTTTGGATTTGTCTATCCTCAACACTTATTTGGACATTCCCAAGTTCAAAATGTTGACGTTACAACAGCTTTTACCTCTGCTGGGCAAAGATCACTGGATGGTAACTTTAGATCTCAAGGAGGCTTACCTTCATGTGCCTATCAGACTCAGTTGCAGGAAGTATCTGTGTTTCCGAGCTGGAAATTCCCATTATCAGTTCTCTGCATTGCCCTTTGGCTTATCTACTGCCCAGAGTATTCACAAAGTTCTGGCTCCAGTTGTAGCTTTTTCAGGCTAAAAGGAATACAAATCTATCCTTACTTGGACGACTGTCTGATTCTGGCTCAAGAAAAGGACGAGCTTCTTCAGCATCTGGAATATGTGATAGCAGTGCTAAGATGCCTGGGGTATTCTGTGAACGAAATAAAGTCCAGTCTAGTACCCTCTCAAGACATGTGCTTTCTGGGTGTGAGACTGAATACAGCAGCCCAGATGGCCTTTTTAACCCCGGACAAACAAAAGAGTCTATCCCTTTACTTCCATCAACTATCTCATCAGTCCGTGCTGACTGCAAGGACAGTCCTTCAAGCATTAGGGTTCATGGCATCTTGTATTCTGGTGCTTCCCAATGCCAAACTGCATATGAGGAAGCTACAATGGTATCTCAAAAATGTATGGACACAGCACTGCCAGGATCTGGACACTGTCATTCAAATAATACCTTGCATTCAAAAGGAATTTTTGTGGTGGGCTCAGGAATGTCACCTAAACAAGGGACTCTCTGTGACCCGGCCAGAGGCGAGTCAGATTCTAACGACAGATGTCTCAGACATAGCTTGGGGAGCTCATCTGAATGGAAAGTGGATACAAGACAAGTGGCCTGCCAGACTACAGCATCTACATATCAACATGAAGGAGATGTTAGCAGTCCAGTTTGCATTGATAGCTTTCAAGGAGTTACTTCTTCCAGGGCAGGTGTTGATTCTAACAGACAACACAACTGTCATGTGGTACATCAACAAGCAAGGGGAACACATTCTTATCCTCTATGCAGGCAAGCAATGATTTTGTGGGAGACTGCGCTCAGCTTGCAGCTTACTCTTCAGGCAAGGTTTCTGCCAGGAGCACAGAACTCCTTAGCAGATGTGTTAAGCAGGCAAATCATGGATCCCCACGAGTGGAAACTGGATCTTCATGTATTACAAAATTGACAGTGTCATGGGGAACTCCAGACATAGATCTGTTCGCTTCTCCACTAAACCACCAGCTGCCAAAGTTTTGCACAAAAGATATCATCACACAGCTTGGAAAGTGGATGCTCTTTCGTTCAGTTGGGAAAATCTTCATGTGTATGCCTTTCCACCTCTGCCTCTCCTCCCAAAGGTACTCCTAAAGGTCAGACAAGACAAGCCAAGGATGATTTTGATAGCTCCAGATTGGCCTCGGCAACACTGGTACCCATTACTGAGGAATCTGGTAAGAAAGCCTCCATGGCCTTTACCTTTGATTCCACACCTTTGTCTCAGAGGGACGGTCATCTACTCAATGTCAAGCTTCACTCTCTTCATCTAACAGCCTGGCATATTCTTTTTTGAACCACAGCAGGTCTCAACTTCCTCAACAAGTTTTGAATGTGATTATGGAAGCCAGAAGACCTAGTACACGTAAAGTGTATGCAGAAAAATGGAAGAGATTTTTATTTTGGAGTGCAGCAAAGGATTTGGATGTTTCTGAGCCTAATTTGAGTGTGGCTCTTCAATATCTTACTGAGCTATTGGACAAAGGTTTGTCTTTCTCTTCCATTAAGATTCATGCTGCAGCAATTTCAGCTCACTATGATTGTGACCCACCATTGTTTTCTCATCCTTTGTTCAAGCAATTTCTTAGAGGGGCAAAGAATATAAGACCCCCGAAGAGCTCCTACTCCTGCTTGGGACCTCAATTTTGTGTTGGAGAAACTTACTCTACAACCTTTTGAGCCTGCGGCTACTGCTGAGTTGAAATACTTGTCATGGAAGACTGCTTTTTTGTTGGCCATTACTTCTGCAAGAAGGGTTTCTGAATTGCAGGCCCTTATGGCGGTGGAGCCTTTTTTGATTTTTCATAAGGATAGGGTATCATTACGTACTAATCCTTCATTTATGCCTAAGGTGGTTTCTAGTGTGGCTTTAAACCAAACTATTCATTTGCCTACTTTTATGCAGATCCCCAAAATAGGGGAAAAGATTTTGCACACTTTAGATGTACACAGGCAGTTGCGTTATTATTTAAGCAGGACTAGGATTTTAGGCAGTCTCAGCAGTTGTTTGTTTCTTTTGCTTTGAGTTCTCAGGGCAAGCCTGTGTCAAAACAAACTATATCTAAGTGGATTGGGTTTTGCATTGCATTCTGTTACTCCCATCATGGCAAAGAGATTCCAGCTGGGATTAGGCCTCATTCCACTAGGGCTACTGCCACTTCAACAGCAGTTCTAAGGGGTGGCAACTAAGGATATTTTGGAGGCAGCTACTTGGAGTTCAGTGCATACTTTCTCCAAGCATTACCACCTTCCTCTCTATTCTAAGTCCAGGGCTGGTTTTGCCACTGCTGTGTTGCAGGGCATTTTGGCAGCTCCTGCTTCATTATAGTTTAGCCATCCTCCCTTACCTCTGCTTTGGGATTCTACCCAAGTGTTAGGACTGCAGCAATGTGAGATGAAGAACATAGTACAGTTTTGTACCTTCCATAAATGTAGATGTTCAAGATCCACATTGCTGCAGTCCAATCCTCCCTCCTTCCCTCTGTGTTTAGGGGTGGTTGTGTGGGTGAGGTTCTATTTTTTGTACATTTGTATATATTGTACATATTTTAGGTACAGGAGTGTTTTTTGGTTTTGGCCTTATTTCTTTAGGGTCTTCTGACATCTGGGGCAAGAAAAGACTGAGGATATGACGTCGGTCATGCGCATTTGTACCCTGACGTCCTGATGTCAGACAAATGCGCCTTGACCGACGTCAGCCTTATACTTTGGTATTCGGGCCGACTGGGACAGCGGACTACCCAAGTGTTAGGACTGCAGCAATGTGGATCTTCGAACATCTACATTTATGGTAGGTACAAAACTGTACTTTGACTGCAGATGCTATCCAGTTCGGACATCTACATTTATGGTAGGTACAAAACTGTACTTTACCCTCCCACCATCCCCTCTACATACCAGGGTGTTTTTTATAACTCCATGTACATCAATCAATTGGATGCATGTCTTTATGGTGTATTTGCTAACAGCTAGTACTATGGTTTATCTACCAAGGTATTTTTACATAGTTATTGTGTTGCCTTCCTAGTTGGGGGCACCTGACATCTGGGGCAAGAAAAACTGAAGAAAATGGCGTTGGCTGCCTCTTTTGTACCCCTGTCGCACTGACATCAGGGAAGAAGCGACGACAACCGACGCCGGACCAGGACTTTGGGATTCGGCCGACTGCGGGACCGCCTGACGACAGGATAACCCAAGTGTGATGACTGCAGCAGTATATACACTCGAACATCTATATTTATGGTAGGTACAAAACTGTACTTTTCTACTACTTACACCATGGTAAACCTGTGCCCAAGTGCATTAGGTCTCATTCCACCAGAGCTGCAGCTACTTCAGCAGCCTTTCTAAGGGGAGTACCAACCAAAGATATTCTAGAGGCTGCTACTTGGAGTTCTGTTTACAAAGCATTATCATTTGCCTCTCTACTCTAAATCCAGGGCAGGCTTTGCCACTGCAGTTCTGCAGGGCCTTATAGCCTCTCCTAATTCTGTTTAGCTCCAGCCTCCCAACCATGGCTTTGGGATTCTACCCAAATGTAATGACTGCAATAGTGAAACACGAAGAACATAAGTACAGTTGTGTACACTTAATATAAATGTAGATGTTCGAGTGTATTCACTGTTGCATTCCAGGTTACCCACTCTCCATCCCCCTGTCATTCTGGAGTTTATCTTTCCTTCACTATCTTCTACAACCTTTGTGGTGTATTTGCTTGTAGATGAAGGTAAAGTTTATAGTGATGCATGTATATATATTTTTTCTACCTTTTGGGGGGCAAGAAAAACTAAATAAAATGGCGTCGGCTGCATGTTTTATACCCCTGACGTCATGGAAGAGGAGACAGCAACCGACGCAGGACCCAAGACTTTGGAATTCAAGCCGACTGAGGCCAACCTGCCAGCAGATTACCCAAATGTATTGACTGCAACAGTGAATACACTCGAACATCTACATTTATGGTAAGTGTACACAACTGTACTTTACCCTAACTCCAGCCCCCTTTTCTTCTTTTGGCTGTAACTCTACTCTCACTTACTGTGCTCAAAAAGCTTTTTGGTGTATTTGCTTTTTTGTTGGAGGTATATCCTTGTATTATAGATTTAATTGCTTCACATTAGGGGGGCACCTGACATCTGGGGCAAGAAAACCTGATGTAATGGCGTCGGCTGCATGTTTTATACCCCTGATAACCTGACGTCATGGAAGAATGGACAGCAACCAACACAGGACCCAAGACTTTGTTAATCAGGCTGACTGAGGGCTACTGCAAGCAGATAACCCAAATGTAATGACTGCAACAGTGAATACACTCGAACATCTACATTTATGGTAAGTCTACACAACTGTACTTTCTCCTTTCCTTACAAGGGACATATTGGTATTTAGTTACAACTGGTGGGGTTCTTCCACCAGAACCTGGCCTCCTACTTAGGGGGGCTCCTGACCTGTTAGGGCAAGAAAAACTTACGTAATGGCGTTGGCTACCTTACTTTCTACCACTGATGACCTGACGTCAGTCCTCATGCAACAGCATCCAACGCAGAAATACTAAATTTCTGGTGTTCAGGCCAGCTGAGGGCTACCCTGGCAGGGATAACCCAAATATGATGACTGCAACAGTGAATTACACTCGAACATCTACATTTATGGTAAGTATACACAACTGTACTTTAACTTACAGATTTTATTGGATTTTCCTGGTTGAATGTTATTTCGAGGTTGACAACTGTGTGGTCTGACTTCAGCAGTAAGGACATGACACGGTGGGGGGTGGAGGGGTGGAATTGCAGTGCTGTCCTATGTTGGTGAGTACTGGATCCTTTGATTGGAGAATGCGCCATCTGGTCCAAGTCTGTGTTGACAAAGTCCAGGAAATGCTGTGCCTGTGAGTTAGTGTACATTTCCCAGTCTATAGATGGGTAGTTAGTCTCCCATGAATAGGTATTTGCTTGGCTGATGAGTGCCTCTAGTAGGTCTAGGTAAGAGTTGTGAGCTTTGTGGGTCATAGAGAGTGACCTTTAGCTGGGAAGTATAAGATAGGGAACCTTGTCTATGGAGACTTGGATGTGGAGGAACTCCAAGGCATAATCCTGTTTCTACAGCCAAGAGTTGTATTTGCTGCTAACATAATATTGGAACACCTACACCTTTAGCCTGTGCTCTGTGCTGCTTTTGGTCTAAATGTGTGGAAAGCAATGTAGTCTTCCATTGTTTGAGTACTTTCTGTGGCTTTAAACCATATCTCTGTAACAGCACCAATGTCTACATCCTCCAGAATGAGGAGAAGCTTGTAGAGTGTGGGGTGTTTAGGCTCCTAGAATTGAGCAGCAAAACATGCTTTGAGTTTTTTTTTTTTTTTTTTTTTTTTTTTTTTTGCTGTGTTGGTAGTTTTGTCATTTTGACATTGCCTACAAAAGACTGTAAGGGATGGGTAAAGTTTCAGCCAATATCAGAAATCCTATGGAGGACACATGCAGACCATCTTTGACAAAAGTGGTCTGTTAACTATGTCCTCCAATGCTGATAGATATTGGATTTCCCTGGTGGGACCGTAGAAACTAAGCCAGTTGTTAAAATCCATCATTTTCTTTGCATGCTGTGACATTGTCCTTGCTGAAGGTAGAATGCTATTCAGTGCAAAGTATGTTCCTGTCTGTGACACATGTTCAGAAAGATCCATAATGTCTGTTTTCATATAGTCCAGTGAGGTATGCCTCAGGTCATTTACACACACTTGAATTATAGTAGAATTATGTTGGTACCTGTGGTGCAGTGACTTGAGTGCATACATGATATTGTGCATCTTGGCTCTGAAAAGGCAACTAACTTATCTTCCCCTTGCCAGTCCTGGTGAGAGGAGTATCTGCGTGTTTTACAGTAGAATCCCCTGTGACAAGAGTACTTTGTAAAGTGTTTACTTGCCTTACCGGGCTTTGTTCTTGGAGGATCACTGGGTGTAGGCTTATCTGCAGTGTAAGTTGTTGGTTTTATTGTTTGTTTTAGTGAGTGCTGAGGGTAGGTGTCACAATTTGATGTCTAGAAGGTCTTTGAGGTTTCTTTTATGTGCTTAAGCTTAAGAAGGTCTGTGTTTGTGATGAGCAGTATGTATGAAGGATGTAGTTTGTGTGTTTTTGACTCCTTGTGGATGCTATTGTAGTGGCTGCAGCCACTATGAAAGAACTGTCTAAGGAAAGTCACTCTGTCCATCTCCCCAACAAGGAGTCTCTGGCTTTGGAGAAATTCAGGAAGCAAATGTACTCTTCAGCGATGTTTCCTATCTTTTCTAATTTCTCCAAATCTTTTGGGTTTCTGATACCATGAGTGGGAATGGACCTAATTCCCAAGTCCCTCTGTCCATCTCCCCAACTGGCTTTGGAGAAATTCAGGAAGCAAATGTGCTCTTCAGCACTGTTTCCTGTCTTTTCTAATTTCTCTGACATATCATAACTTTTAACAAATCAATTTTAAAATAATTTGTGTCCTCGTGCTTCTCACTTAGAACTTCACGTGAACACTTAACAAATGTCTTTTTACACACAGACCACCTGGTGTAAAAATCTGCCCTTCAGCCTTGCAACATTCAGTACCAGTACACAAGGCCAGAGCTTACAAAAGATTCCTAACACATTGTTCTTCTTTCCTCCCTCCATTACATTCTGAAACCAGGCTCCTGTAAACATAGTAACATCCCTTGACTCCTTCAGCATGCACTTTGCCTTCAATTTTCTGTCCGTACATTATAATTTGATAGTGAAGAGAATGCAGTTGTTAGGGTATTTGAAATATAAAGCTACAATTTATGTGAAACTGTATTTTATATAGTTATGCATTTATATTACCTTTTCTTTTCATTGTAAACATATTGTAAACATTTTATTTGACTCATTTGTGAAGAAAATGCAAGTTAAAGTGCATTTTGTGAAGAATAATCATGAGTCGGTATATTTTTCCGTAACAGTAGTAAATTGAGAAACATCCAAACTGTAGCCAGTTCAAACAGTAGAGTTCATTGGTTGCCACCTGGACAGTACTCAGCCAAAATTCCTGCAACCATACTATCATTTCTCTGCCTCCATGCTTTGCAGATGTTACTATGTCAGCATCCCCCTGCTGACACATAAACCTCCATGTCACCCTCATGCCTCATCCCAAATTTTTGAGAATTCTTCAGTGGACCATTCAGTCCAGTGGCCCATCCTCTGCTAACTGCTGAATTATCCTGTTAAACTCAACCCGATTTGCAGTCAGTATACTTAGTGGTGGCTAGCATCCCCACTGATTCCCTTAGGCTGTCCTTTTGCCTTTTTTCCACTAGGGACCACTTTGACTATGGACGTGTCCCTTCTGGGGTGGAGGCATTTCAAAGGGAGAACAGT
Source organism: Protopterus annectens (assembly GCF_019279795.1). NCBI lineage: Eukaryota > Metazoa > Chordata > Ceratodontiformes > Protopteridae > Protopterus > Protopterus annectens. Next base: position 951,900,245 of record NC_056729.1, read on the forward strand.
CCAGGGCAACTGGTCCCAGACAGTTCAATCTTCACATCTGTGTGCTGGAGATGTGTTTGGTTTTCCTTGCATTGCAGGCCTTTCAGGAGTGCCTACATATGGGTGAAATGCTGTGCAGATGGACAATGTCAATTGTCTGGTATATAAACAAGCTGGTACCTGAACGTCCCCTGTATGGCTGGAAACTATGAAAGTTTGACAGTGGGCAGTGTCCTTCCAGCAGTTCTCACAGTGCACACCCCAGGAAGGTCATATATTGTAGTAGACAGTTTGAGCAGCTCTGTCTTTTTCACACACACGTGGGGTGTCAGTCTGTCAATGGCATCCAATATTTTCAACCGCTGGTGCCAGCCTTGCTGTGACATGTTTGCAACCCATCCGACACCAAATGCAGTCTTTTTTTTACCCAAGAAGAGCAGTCCCTAAGGAATGCTCTGGTCCATGTTTGGTCCCTGGGATTCCTTCATTGCTTACCCTTCTATTCCACTCATAACCAGATTTCTTCAGGAACTGGCCTAGTGCAAGGCAAGTTATTCTCATTGCCCCCTTTTGGCTATGCCATGTTTGGTTCCCTTTCCTTTGGCCTCACCTAGTTTACCCATCTTGAGTGCTAGATCCCATTCTGGATCTGATCTGTCACTCATCCAGCAAGCCTCAGATGGACATCAAATTGCTTAATCTGACCACTTGGTTTCTCTACTTCCAGTGATGGCCAGAATTTCTTCTGATATTGCTCACATTCTGACTTCTCAGAATCCCTCCAGCAGGAAGCTTTGCAGAAGTAAGTTGAAGAAAGTTTACTATTTGAACATATTCCAACAGCCTGCAACATTTTTTGGCCGTACTTCCCTCTTTCTTGAAGATTGTGGTGGATCTTTTTTCAGTTGGGGGCCAATTTTTCTACGATTAGAGTCCAGTTATCCACAGTCTAATTTCCCTGTGGGTGAACTTACTCCCCACTGCCACTGGTAGGCTTTTAAGAGGTACCATTTTGTTGCATCCACCATTAAGAGATTTGGTACCTCACTGGGAACATTACTGTTTTACTTCAGCGTCTTACTAGTGATGTCCTTCTATTCCTATGGTGCAGTATTCCACATATGGGGTTTACCCTTCTTCTTTCACGTGTCCAGCCTGTATTCCAAAGTTTTTCAGTCCCTCCTGGTGGGCCAGATATCTGACATGGCTGAAAGGAACGTGGGCCATAAAAGTGACATATGCACGCACCAGCCCTCAGAACTCTTCAGTCCCGCCAGTCATACACCAGGTGTTCCTGCTTACTGCTGACATCCGATAAAATAATTCAGATAAGTACCCTGTTGGGGAGCCTTTCAATCCTTCTTACTTTAACATTTGTTCATGTCATCCAGAAAGGGCAAGTGTGGCTGGCAGATTCCCCACAAAGACACGCACAATCGGTGCCTTTTTTGCTTAGGAAGGGAACACATACGCGAAAACTGCCCTGTCTGTAAGGCGTTCGTCCCTAAAACCCTATGTCACCGCTTACAGGTCCTCAACCTTTGCTTCGAGGACCAGTGTCTTAAGCAACTCATGCTAAGGATGGAAGGCGCTTCCGACGCCTGACAGAACTGCCTAAGAAAAGGCCCAAAACCACATGGCCTTCTCCTTCGGCTGCGCCTCTATCTTCCGTACCTCTGCCTGTGGCCAACGTCTGCCTGGTAGAGGATTCGGCTCCCGCCAGTCAAGATAGAGTGGGTACCCATGAGGAAGGCCGCACAATCCCGAGCAGACAACATGTCCTTAGAGGCTTTACGGATGCCTACTTCAGACATTGAGGGGGAACCTACCTTTTCTGCAGGTTTGTCGGAACATGCCGACCCTATTTCTGTCTCAGGCCCGAGGTCCTCTCTAATTCTGAAGCCTGTGAGGCCTTTAAAGAAAAAAACAAAAAAAACAAGCACTTTTCTCCACCACTTGAAAGCACCCCAGACTGGCAAGCTTTCAGCCAGTGTATCTTCAATGCCTTCATGGCCTTACAGCCTACCCCTATTGGAGGCCTGGTACAGCCCCTCCACTCCTCAGACCTAGGCCTCAGACTTCTGACAGTGAATAAAAAGAGGAATTCTCTGATTCTTAAGAGGACTCCCTCTCTTACACCACCTAAATTTCCTCTCCCCTGGGGTATGGTTCCCCAGATGAAGAGTCCATTGACCTTGACTCACCAGTGGAATACTTGACCTTTACAGAAACCATTGGGAAAATGAGAGACCACTTTCAGTGGGAATCCTCGGTCATGACCCTATTACCAAAGAGGTTTTATGACCTCATACAGATGGACTCCCCTAGTCCCTCTGTAGTTCCACCCATTCTGACGACCTTCTTGGATGCCTTCTCATCTGCATCCCTTAATTCTGACTCACAGCCCCCTGCTCTTCACAGACCAGACAGGCTGTACAAAGTGCCTGAAACTGAAAAATTTCTCAAGTGCCTCCTGCTGACCCCACCACTATTTCCATTGCTACTGATAGGGCTACTAAACTTCTCCCTACCACTACCTTACTTCCTGCAGATAAGGATAGTAAGACTATGGAATGGCTAGGCAAGAAAATTTACACGTCTGCCACTCTGTCCTTCAGGGCCACTAACTACCAGACCCATATGGCCAAATACTCTCTAGCCCTGCTAGAGAAAGGCACTAAAGATTTGGCTAACATCCCAGACTGTCCAGCCAAAACCTCTCTTGCTTCTTTCCTAGGTCTCACCTCACAGGTGAACAGATATTCCATTAGGTGTAGCTGTGATGCAGCAGAGGCTTCCGCTAGATTGGCCGCATTAGCCTCTGCCATTAGAAGGTATGCCTGGCTTTGTCTTCAGCCTCTGCCTGATGACTTCAGGGAGAAACTCATTGATGTTCTTCGTGTTTCACTGTTGCAGTCATTACACTTGGGTTATCCTGCTGGCAGGCTACCCTCAGTCGGCCCGAATTCCAAAGTCTGGGTCCGGCGTCGGTTGCTGTCGCCTCTTCCCTGACGTCAGTGCGCCAGGGGTATAAAAGATGCAGCCGACGCCATTTTCTTCAGTCTTTCTTGCCATGCGGTGCCCGAAGCATAAGCAGTTCGCAAGTGCCGGTCAGCCAACTCCTGAGATTTTCGTGTTCGAATTTCAGATCCAAAGTCTTCATTAAAAGCCAAGTACCCCGTTGGGGAAACTTTTTTCTTGCTCCAGACTGATGTCAGAAAAAGTTAATTATATTTCTTGTGGGAAGCAAATATCTCATAAGGACTTTCATTTTTACTGTATCCCTTGCCTAGGCCCTGACCACGACGTTGCTGGTTGTCAGTTTTGTGCTAGATTTAACCAACGCACTATTAAGCGTCGGTACGATTTTGCATTACACTATTTTGGCAGAAGATTTAATTATACGATGTCGGCAGATAGCCATCTGACTACCAGAATTCACAAGAAACGCAAAGAAAAAGAAAAGGACAGGCATCTGAGGTCCAAAACCGACGACGAGGCTTCTTCTAAGCCCGTCACTGATTCACCGGTTCTCAGTGAGGCGCCTTCGCAGCCCCTGACGCCTGCTACCTTAGACTCACAGGCCGCTACCGACTCCCACGTGGAGTCGACTAGGCCGCTGGAAGCTCAAGATATTGTACCTTCGGAGACTATTCCCCTCAGATGGGTCCGGAGCCGCTGAGCAGGCATCGGCTTCTGAGGGTGTTTTCAGACCTACTCAATTATACATTAAAATGACTTCAGCTTCAAAGGCAAAGACTGAAGCACCTTTAAAGACAAAGAAACAAGTACAACAGCCTCATGGACAGGCCTCCATGCCCAAAAAACAGATGCTCAAAATGGCCGAAGACTTAATTACTTTGATCAGAGGTCCCCATCCCCCACCTGATAAAAGGCCTAGGCAAGAGAGAGAATATGAATCTTCAGATCAGGTTTCCATTTCATCTGATTCCTCTTCTGATCAGGAATATTCTCTTCCTCCCTATGAGGATTCTGATGCTGAAGAATCTATCCCTTCAGCCTCTCCTCCTGAGGTTTACTCTTTCGGGGAAACTTTGCATACCATGAGGGAACATTTCCACTGGGAGAGCCAAGATTTTTCAGAATCTAAGAAAAGGCTTAGAGACTTCCTTTTACTACCACAACACAGGCCCCTATCTATTCCACCTGTGTTAGACATTGTAGATGTATTTTCAGAGTCCAGTTTGACCCCTGACTCCTTACCTCCAGCTCCTGTTAAGCCAGACAGGTTCTCCAGGGTTCCTGACTCTCATAAATTCCTTTTCAAAAACCCTGCTGCTGACCCAGAAACTATTTCTCAGGGCCCCAAAGGGGTCAAGGCTTCCACTGCTAAAAACCGTACCCCCTCTGACAGGGATTCTATGGCATTGGACAGATGGAGAAAAAAGATTTACACTTCTGCTACCTTGGCTATAAGGGCTTTAAATTGTCAGTTTCATTTGCTCAAATATCAGCAATATATTATGTCACTGCTTAAACAGAAAATGTTGATAAATTCGGAGTGTGCAGAAAACAAAGAAATGCAGGATTTATTGCATGCAGCTGAACAAGTTGGTAAGCATACTTTGCAATGTGGTTTTGATTCTTTGGAGGCCTCCTGCAGGGCCTCTGTTACGGGTTCTGTCATCAGGAGGCATGCTTGGTTAAAGGAACAAAATCTGCCTGATCATGTCAAAGCAAAATTATTAGATGCTCCATTACAGCATGATACCTTGTTTGGTGTTAAAGCAGAAGAGGTGTAAAAGAAAATAGAGGACAAAGCTAAATCTATGCAAACGATTAAAGACTTCTTACAGATACAGCCTCCAAGACTTAGCAGACACTGGCCTACAAAGAATTAGTCCTTTCCAGTGTCAGACAGACCACAAAGGGGCAGATACAGACGCCCAAGAGGCAGATCCCAGCCCCAAGGTTCCTACAGGTCTAAACAATGGGGTGCTTCTACCTCCAAAAGTGGAGAAGACAAATCACAGCCATACAGGAAACAGTCCCAATGACTTCCCCCTGCCTGCACCAAGCACTTATCTTCTGGCTCCACCTTTAGTGGGAAAACTAGCACTTTTCTCGCAAAATTGGCACATAATAACCCAGGACAAATGGGTCTTAGACATAGTGTCACGAGGCTACAAGTTTCACTTCCATACCCTGCCAAGGACAAACGGTTGGCCAGACCTGCCAAAACATCAATGGGCAGAGGCACAAAAGCAAGTCTCATCCCTCATGGACATGAGGGCCATTCAGCAAGTACCAGAGCAAGAGCAGGGACGAGGATTTTTTCACAACTGTTCTTGGTACCAAGAAAGGACAAGACCTGGAGACCAATATTGGGCCTATCTATTCTAAACACATATCTGGATATACCAAAATTCAAAATGTTGACTCTACAGCAACTTCTGCCTGTGCTGGGCAAGAAGGCTTGGCTTGTGACTTTAGACCTAAAAGAGGCATACCTGCATGTCCCAATCAGACAAACATGCAGAAGATACCTCAGATTCAAAGCTGGCTCAATGCACTGCCAATTCTCTGCACTGCCCTTTGGCTTATCTACTGTGCCCAGGGTCTTCACTAAGTGCCTGGCACCAGTAATTGCATTGTGCAGACAAAGAGGAATTTAAGTATATCCTTACTTGGACAACTGCCTCATTCAAGCAGAGAACAAGGACAATGTGAAATTGTTCAATCTCGCATTTGTTCTTACACACGGGTTCGGAGCCGATCCTCGGCTCTGAGTCGGCCGCATCACTAGCTCCGCATCTTCGAGAAAGCTTGAGGCACAGTAATATCCCATGATCCTCAGGTGCTAACCCTCAGATCTAGTTTGCCGCTAGCAGCAGATCGTATCGAGAGGCTCGGGCCAGTAAAATTTTTTTCTATTTTTCTTGTTATATACTTCTAATTTTACAGATTTATACTCATTCTTTATAGTGTTTGATAAGTTTTATTATATAGTTGTTTAAGACTAGTTTAGTTAGTTTGTTACTTTAAAATTCTTCGTAAAGGCCTTAGGCCGTTTTTCTGTCAGAATTTACAGTACTTAAAAATAAATAAATAAATAAATAATAGTTTTTCCCTTTAACTTTTTCTATTTTTATATATATATATATATATATATATATATATATATATATCATAGTGTGCTGTGTGTGTTTTACATGTTATATATATATATATATATATATATATATATTACATTTAAATTGTATTATATAGGGATTTTTTCTTAAGTGTGCTGTGCTTTTTCTTGGATTTTTCCCTTTCTTTTAAAATGTCAGAAAAGACCAAATCTGTTTTTTAAAGGTGTCAATGCGGACAGAAGATGTCCATTACTGACAACCACTCATCCTGCGTCTACTGTCTTGGCCCTCTCCACTTGCAGGAAGACTGTTCCATTTGTCATTCCTTTAGTGGGAGGGTCATGCTGGAAAGAAGCAGGAAGTTGGTTGACAGAGGGTTGCTTAAACCCGAGTTTCAGGAGGCCCTGGACAAGGCTGAACAGGTTTCTAAGTCTTTGAAGGGGTCGAAGTCTTCAAGAGTGTCGGAGCCCAAGTCATCAGCTCCAAGCACCTCTTTTCAGATTCGGACACCGGCTCCTATGACTTCGGTGCCGGGTGTCGAGACTTTATCTCTGCACGAGGCTCAGGTCTTGGAGCCGGTATCAGAGGTACCACCGTCTGCTATCCTTCGCTCGGTGACGGCTTCGATCCCTTCGACTCGTTCTTCGAGGCCACTTTCCGACTCCGATGTGGACTGAGTGGTACAGAAGCTTATGGAGAACTCGGCTTTGTCCAAATTAATCGAGGTTTCGTCCCAGCTGGTTTCGAAGCTCTTCCAGTTCCCTCAACACTTCCTCCTCCGAGACCCGTCGAGTCATCGGTGTTAGGAGTCGAAGAACCGATGATTGTAGAGACCTCGGTGCCGAAGCCTCCAGTAGTGCTATCGGCTCCGTTGACCTCGACTCCTTCGGAACCAGCCGGACAGTCTCAGAGCCGAAGATCTTTCCTGGGTTCCGGGGGGATAGTCGAACCGAGATATCGGTTCTGACTCTTCCCCTCGGTGCCTCTGCTCAGATCAGTTCGGATCCGTCCTCGGTGTCGGAGCCCGTGGTTCCGATTCCGGAGAAACGACCTCCTTCTTCGGATCGGGTCGGATCTTCGGGTCGGGGCACTAGTGCCTTTGACATCATGAGGAAGGTCTTGTCTGATCAGACACATACTTCATCAGTATCTTCGTCTCCTTCCCCAAAAGGTCCGCGTTCTGCTTCTGTGCCTTCAGTGCCTACCAAGCGTCGAGACCCAATGCCTCAGAAGTCCCCACAGGGCGACTCTGGTTCCTCAGATGCATCCCCAGAAGCTCCCGCTGAGGATGTTCCGAGGAAACGTCTGTGCAAGAGGAGGCACATAGATTCCCCTCAGGAATCTCTCACATCTGATACCGATTTAGATGAAACAGAAGGGTCCCCACGGTCCACCTCTGAGGATGTCTCGTTTGCAGACATTTTGGAAATCCTGAAACAAAGGGGGGGACTGGCAAACCCTTACCCCTTCTGTGGATGAATCGATCTTACTGAAGGCATTTGGGACTCCACCTTCTACCTCCTGGGTGACTCCACCCTTTGACGATCTCATGGATCTAATAGCTCGGAGGGCTTGGGAAACACCTGATACAGTGGAACCAGTCCCTCGTAAACCAAATAAATACATGACGGCCCCCCAAGATAAATCTTATCTTACAAAAGGAGTTCCCGTAGATACTATGGTGGTGGCGGCGGCCACTAAGAAAGAGATGTCTGAATCATCTTCCTCTGTCCATCCTCCTAATAAGGATTCTAGGACAATGGACAGATATGGGAAGCGCATATTTAGTTTGGCGACTTTTTCCATCCGATCGCTCAACTACCTTACGCATTTCACTCGTTTACAGAAAGATCTCATTAAGGAACTGGGAGATGCTCTCCAGGGACACACAGATGCTGCTGTCGCCGAGAAAGTGACAGCGCAACTTAACACCCTAAATTCCATAGTCAACTCGTCCATGAGGCTGATTTCATACGCAGCCGAAGGGTCGAGTAGAGCGGCAGCTTCAGCGATCGCCCTGAGAAGACAATCCTGGTTGCGCTTATGCTCCTTTGCGGAAGCCTTTAAGTCTTCCTTTGCCAATGCCCCCTTTGATGGTGCCTCCTTGTTTGGGCCCAAAGTAAAGGAGACTCTCACAAGGTGTGAACAAGAAGGGAAGACCCTGTCTGCCGTAGGGGTCTGTTTTTCTGTTCCATCTAGACCCTACCCTAAAGGGCAACGAGGAGGAAAAATGTGGTTCCAAAAGACTCAGGGATCTTTTCAGCACACCCAAAGTGACGCCCCCTCCAGAGGCAGAGGAGGGGGAAGAAACGGAAGACGCCGCCCAGCCGGCAGAGTGGGTCCGCAAAATCAGGGCGACAGAGAGACCTTCTCTGGAAAGCCCTTCCAGCACTCCTGAGTGCAGGCCCGGCTGTCCTACTCTGGAGGCAGTCGGGGGTCGCTTGGCTTTATACCCAGAGGCCTGGCTAAATCTTACATCAGATTCCTGGGTAAAAAGCATAGTTACCAGAGGCTACAACATTCCCTTCATAAAAATGCCACCCAACTCCAAGTCTGCGAGACCAAGCAACCATAGAGATAGGAAGGTTGCTCGAAAACAGAGTCATCCAACCAGTCCCAGCGGACCAAATAGGATCCGGAACTTACTCAAGGTTCTTTTTAGTTCCAAAGAAAACAGGGGACTGGAGGCCAATTTTAGACCTCAGCAAGTTAAATACCTTTGTGAAAAAGGAAAAGATGTAATGTGATCCTATCTCGCCTACATTCTCTACAGATGAAAGACTCGGCCGCTATACAATAGAACGCAGTCTCTTATTGGCTGAGTTACCTCATATCCCAGGATGCACCACTACCACTTCCCCAGATCTCGTTTGCCGCTTTTCAGCATAGATGTGGTCTCGGACTTGGCTGAGCTAAGTATCTTTAGTCAGAAATTTTTCTGTCTGAATTTTGGTCAAAACTTACCCAAAAGCTGTTTTAACAGCTATTGTTGTTGTGTGATTGGTTTTTGATATTTTTCTTGTGGTAAATTGTGTTTTTTTGTGGTAATTAACGGTCCCGTTTAAGTTAGAGGGGCCTAGCCCATACCCTAGGCGTTTAAGTTAGAGTCTAGGTTGTCTTGTACTAACTTTTTTTTTGGTAGTCGGTGTTTATTGTTTATGTAACCATGTCTAAAGAGCATAGACCATCAGGTTTTAAAAAGTGTGCTAAATGTAATTATAAAATGTCTATAACAGCTGACCATTCCTTATGTGTCTATTGTTTGGGCCCGAAGCATCTTCAGGAGTCCTGTAGCGTTTGCCACGCTTTTTCCTCTCGCGTCCTCCAAGAGAGGAAAAATAAGTTGATCTTAAAAGGGCTTATTACCCCTTCCTTTGAGGAAGCCCTATCTTCTTCTTCTTCACCTTCGAGGAAGAAAAAGCCTTCGGCTCCGACCAGCCCGTCGGATCCGGCAGCAAAAAAGTCTCGGCAGGCTTCTCCGTCGGCTCCACGGACTTCGGAGCCGAGGGCGGAACGGTCTGCCTCGATGTCTCCAGCCTCGACTCCTCTGGTTTCGGAGTTGAGAGCTCGGGCGTCGAGAGGCGTGTCACCTTCATCGGCTCCACTGCCTACGGAACCGATGGGGGTTGCCCGCTCAGACTCTTCCCCTTCGGCTCCGAGGGAAATTGCAGTTGTAGTGGAGTCTCCCTCGGCGCCGATACTTCTCGAACCATTACGGAGCCGGTCCCCTAGTCTTTCGGAACCGGCGGAGAAGTCGACTCGGACCCGGTCGGTCTCTTCTCGGTCGTCGAGGATGTCCGATTCGGACTTAGGGTGCTTCAAAGGCTTTTTCAGTCTCCAGTCTTCGCAAAGTTGATCTCTGCTCCAGCCCAGCTGGCTCTGGAGCCGATCTCCCATCCTGCTACATCGATTCCTCCTCCAACAGCTTCGGCGCCATTGGAGTCGGTGCTGGTGGAACCGGTGGAGGCTATCGGGTCGGTTCGACTCTAACTCCAACCCCGTCCCTCGGGTCGGGGTTCGGTACGCGGACCTCCTCTGTCGGCCCCAGGGGGGACGCTTCGGGCCCGATCCTTTCGGTTCCGAGCCTCCCTCTCGGTGCGTCGGCTGCAGGGGTTCCGACTGCCGTTGTGGTCTCGGGGGTTGAACCATCCCAGGACTCTGGGGGTCCAGCCTTCGAGGCCATGAGGAGTGCCTTGGCCAAATCCTCTGTGGCCACTTCCACCATTTCACCACCACCTTCCCTGGGCATGGAGACTGGCGCCTTTGCAATCCCCCTGTCTCACGACAGCGGGGCCCCTGGGCCTGTGGTTACCCCCATTGGGGGTTCCCTTCTTCCTGGAGGTCCCTCCGACACGCTTTCGGAGGAACCTCCGAGGAAGAAACAGTGTAAGAGGAAACACGTCGACTCCCCTGATGAGTCTCTCACCTCGGATACCGACCTCGATGATGCGGACGGGTCCCCAAAGTCGTCCTTGGAAGATGTCTCCTTTGCGGACATCTTAGAGATCCTCAAGCAATGAGGCGACTGGCAGTCCAAACCCCCTTCTGCTGAGGAGTCGGTTTTCCTCAAGGCCTTCGGGGCTCAGCCCTCCGCCTCCTGGGTGTCTCCGCCCTTCGATGAGCTTCTGGATTTGATCTCTCGAAGGGCGTGGGAACACCCGGATTCTGTTGAACCGGTGCCAGCTCGCCCCAATAAGTTCCTCTCGGCTCCCCCGGATAAGGACTTTCTATCGAAGGGCGTGGCTGTAGATGCTATGGTGGTGGCATCTGCCACCCAACAAGATGTGGCAGAGGCTTCGACGTCCGTCCATCCTCCTAATAAGCATGGATCGGTACGGCAAGCGTACCCTTTCTTCAGCGGCCTTCACATTAAGGTCTCTGAATTACCTGACACATTTCACCAGACTACAGAGGGATCTGATCAAGGAGCTTTCGGATACCCTCTCTGGTAACTTACCTGAGCAGTTGACCCAGACGGTTAACTCCCAGTTGGCTACCCTGTCTTCATTATCTAACTCGTCCATGAGGCTCATTTCCTATGCGGCCGAAGGAGCGAGTAGAGCGACTGGAACAGGTGTTGCTCTACGGAGACAAGCCTGGCTACGCCTGTGTCACTTTGCAGAGGCCTTTAAGTCTTCCTTTGCCGACGCCCCCTTTGATGGGTCCTCACTGTTTGGACCCAAGGTAAAGGACACATTGACTCGCTGCGAACAGGAGGGTAAGACTTTAACTGCCGTAGGAGCCCGGTTTTCCACTCCCTTCAGACCTTATCCCAAGGCTCGAAGAGGAGGGAAAATGTGGTTCCATAAGTCTCAAAAGCCTTACTCGTCGCAGCAGAGCGATTCCCCTTCTAGAGGCAGAGGAGGGGGAAATTTTTCAGGGAGACACCGTCCCAGAGGCGGCGGAGGCCCCCGCAACACTGGAGACCACGAGTCCTTTCGTGGCTCCTCCTCCTTCCAGCATCCCTGAAGGAGTACCCGACTGTGCAGCTCCGGAGCCAGTCGGGGGGTCGCTTTTCGAGACACCTAAAGGCCTGGGAAAATTACTCAGGACCAATGGGTGCTTCGAATCATCGCCGGAGGTTACACCATTCCCTTTGCTCAACCCCCTCCACCAGTCCAAAGAATCCCGGACCCGCCACCCAGTCAGCGGGATCATGAAGCCAACGAAATATCAAAGCTGCTTCAAAAAGGGGTCATCCAACCTGTCCCCGCAGACCAGGCCGGATCAGGGACTTACTCAAGATTCTTTTTGGTGCCAAAAAAGACCGGGGACTTGAGACCCATTTTGGATCTCAGCAAACTAAACCGATTTGTGAAAAAGTCCAAATTCCGGATGGTCACTTGCAATCCATTCTCCCGCTTTTGGAGAAAGGTGTTTGGATGTGCTCCATAGATCTCAAAGACGCCTACTATCACATTCTGATAGATCAGGCGTCGAGGAGACACTTACGCTTCAGCCTAGGAGACAGTCATTTCCAGTTCCGAGCACTGCCCTTTGGTCTCACCACAGCCCCAGGGTGTTCACCAAATGTTTGGCGGTGGTGACTGCTCACCTGAGAAGTCTAGGATTCCAGGTGTTTCCATACCTAGACGACTGGCTCCTAACTGCCACCTCCAGGCATCTACTCTTGGAAAACCTAGCAGCCACTATCACACTAGGCAACTCCTTAGGAATCACCTTCAATTGGTCAAAATCTGTATTGCTGCCATCTCAGCGTATTCTGTTTATTGGTGCAGAAATAGACTCAAGGCAGATGCGAGTCTATCTCCCTGCGGAAAGGATAGCGACACTCCAGCTTCAGGTTCAGGCTCTGCTCCTCAAACGTCGTGCTCCAGCAAGAATGGTCCTACAGCTGTTGGGCTCCATGGCAGCCACCATTCTTCTGGTCCCCTTGGCAAGGTTGCACATGAGGATACTCCAGTGGCTCCTATCAGTCCAGTGGTCTTATCAAGACCTTCCCCTCAGTCACCACATACTGATCACAGACACGTGCAAACAGGATCTTCGTTGGTGGCTTCTCTCCTCCAACCTGAATCTAGGGCGACCCTTCGTTCCCCCACTACCCTCTGCCACGTTGACTACGGACGCCTCCCAGACAGGGTGGGGGGGACATTATCTGGACAGGTCGGTCCAAGGCACGTGGCACTCCGACGAGTCTTCTCCATATCAATATCCTGGAGATGAGGGCGGTGCTTTTAGCGTTGCAAGCACTGCACGATCACCTCCCCCAGGGTACGATTGCCATTCAATCCGACAACATGTCGGTAGTCTGGTACTTAAACAAGCAAGGAGGGACCAGGTCCTACCCCCTTTGCAGAGAAGCCATGAAAGTATGGGATTGGGCGATTGCTACCAAGCGTTTCCTAGTGGCAACGCACATTCCGGGGAAATCCAACGTGATAGCCGACAGACTGAGCAGAACTATTCTCTCCCCTCACGAGTGGTCCTTGAACAACAGAGTGGTAGCGCAGATTTTCACGAGATGGGGAATTCCTTGTTGCGATCTCTTCGCAAGTCCCCTCAATGCGAAATGCCAGCACTTCTTCACTCTCACCCCAGTTCCGGGGGAGATCCCCAAGGACGCTCTAGTCCACATTTGGCCCTCCGGTCTGCTATATGCCTTTCCACCGGTTCCCCTTCTCCCCAAGGTGATTCAGAAGGCGATTCGCTTGGGAAGCAAAATGATATTAATCGCCCCATACTGGCCTCGACAAGTCTGGTTCCCCTTTCTTCACAAATATGCTTTGGAGGGTCCTTGGTTCCTGGACCAAGTTCCGGACCTTTTGACGCATCAGTCAGGACAGCTCCATCAGTCGCTCCATTCAATGAAGTTGGCAGCCTGGCTACTCCTCTTCCAACCATAGTTAGGAGCCATTCTTTCGCCCCTGAAGTCATGCACATCTTGTCTTCGGCCCACAAGACTTCTACGAAAAAGATATATAGCAATAAATGGAAGAGGTTTGCTATTTGGGCCCAACTCCGAGGATTAGACCCGATGACAGCCTCGGTATCAGAAGTACTGAAGTTTTTAGCTTCCCTATTCAACCAAGGTTGCTCAGTGTCTACCATCAAAGTACAATTGGCGGCTATTTCCAATTTTCATGAGAGTGTGGAACCTCCTTTAATGAGCAACAAGTTGTGCAAAGCCTTTATTAAAGGAGCTTGGCTTCTACGACCCCCTATATCTCAACCTGCACCTCTGTGGGACCTTAACGTGGTATTAGGTGCATTAACCTCATCCCCCTTTGAGCCGGCAGCAACCTGTGATCTAAAATTCCTTTCTTGGAAGACTGCCCTTCTAGTTGCTATTACTTCAGCCAGACGAGTTTCAGAACTTCAAGCCCTATGTGTTAAACCACCATACTTGGTATTTCACAAGGAAAGAGTATCTCTTAGACCAAACCCATCTTTTATACCAAAGGTTTGTTCTAACTTTTGTTTACAACAATCACTAGAGCTACCGGTCTTCTTCCCCAAGTATTTGAATAGAGCTGAATATACTTTTCACAGCTTGGATGTGCACAGACAATTACGTTTCTATTTGGATAGGACACACAAAGCACGAAAATCAGATCAACTGTTTGTGTCCTTTTCGGATAATAGATTAGGCAAAGCCGTCACAAAAGTCACTATTGCCAAGTGGATCAGGGACTGTATCAATCATATTTATCTCATCTCAAATAAGGAACTTATAGTTCCAGTGAAAGCTCATTCTACTAGGGCTATGACCACTTCGGCAGCTTTTCATTCCAAGCTCTCTATTGGTGACATTTGTGCGGCTGCCACGTGGTCATCTTCACACACCTTTATTTCTCACTACAAATTAGATGTGGCATCTAGGGGTCGAGCTTCCTTCGGTTCCACAGTTCTCAGGAGTGTTTTCCAGTGAGCCACCCAGGAATTAGGTGCTAGGGACGCTGTCCCATCTGTAGAGAATGTAGGCGAGATAGGATCACATTACATCTTTTAGTTGTGTACTTACCATAACTTTAGATGTATGGGATCCATCTCGCCTACATTCCTAATAACCCACCCTCCTTCCCCCTGCCTCGTAGACCAGGAGAGACCGGACGATCCTAAATTGAACTTCTTTCCTCTCTTGAAGACCTGAGAATGTTATAACAATAGTATGTTTCTGTGAGCATGAGTGCGGACAAACAAGATCTGGGGAAGTGGTAGTGGTGCATCCTGGGATATGAGGTAACTCGGCCAATAAGAGACTGCGTTCTATTGTATAGCGGCCGAGTCGGAGCCGAGGATCGGCTCCGAACCCATCTGTAGAGAATGTAGGCGAGATGGATCCCATACATCTAAAGTTATGGTAAATACATAACTAAAAGTTCCGGATGGTCACGCTTCAGTCAATCCTCCCTTTTCTGCAGAAGGGCGACTGGATGTGCTCTATAGATCTCAAAGACGCATACTACCATATCAAGATAGCCAGGGCGTCCAGAGATCACCTGCACTTCCGGCTGGGAGTCAGTCATTTCCAGTTTCGCGCTCTGCCCTTTGGTCTCACCTCAGCCCCCAGGGTGTTCACCAAATGCATGGCAGTAGTAGGGTCTCACTTGAGACGAAAGGGATTTCGGGTGCTTTCTTATCTAGACGACTGGCTCCTATCCGCCACCACTGAGTATCGTCTTCTACAAGCCAGGGACTACACCATCAGTCTTTGCTCTTCACTAGGCATAACGGTGAATTTTGGAAAATTTGTCTTATCGCCGTCACAGCGTATCTTATTTATAGGAGCATAGCTAGACACTTCCCTGGCTCAAGTTACTCTCCCCCCACCAAGAGTATCAGACCTCAGGCATCAAATTTCGCTCCTTCTTCACAACAAGAGAGTCCCTGCACGACAAATATTAAGAGTGCTAGGCTTGATGGCAGCCTCCCTTCTTGTAGCTCCGTTAGGCAGGATGCACATGAGGATTCTTCAATGGATGCTATTCGTCCATTGGTCGTATCTACAACTTCCACTGTCTCACGAAATCTTGATCACGAATTCGTGCAAGAAGGATCTCTTGTGATGGATACACAGTCAAGAGCTAACACTAGGACGACCGTTTGTATTACCCAGTCCGGTAGCAACTCTAACCACGGACGCTTCCCTGATAGGGTGGGGGGGATTCTTTCAGGGACAAACAGTCCAAGGTCAATGGTCCAACTTGGAGTACAATCTGCACATCAATGTTCTAGAGCTGAGGGCAGTGTTTCTAGCGTTGCAACACTTTCACAAGTCCTTACCTCAGGGAACAGTGACAGTTCAGACAGACAACATGTCAGTGGTCTGGTACATAAACAAGCAAGGGGGAACCAGATCTTACCCGTTATGCAAAGAGGCCCTCAGAATTTGGCAATGGGCAAAGTCCACTGGACGCTTTCTGATAGCAACGCACATCCCGGGGACTTCCAACGTAATCGCGGACAGGCTGAGCAGAGCCATCCTGTTCCCTCACGAGTGGTCCCTCAAACCTCAAGTGGCGGAAGAGATCTTCCGCAGATGGGGCCAGCCTTGCTGCGACCTGTTTGCATCCCCATTGAATGCCAAATGCAGAAGCTATTTTGCCCTGTTACCCCCTCCAGGGGGTGTCCCCAGGGACACACTGGTATACCATTGGCCCCCGGGTCTCCTGTATGCCTTTCCTCCTATTCCACTAATTCCCAGGTTTTTGCAGAAAGCCAAACGTCTAGACAGGACCATCATACTAATAGCCCCATTCTGGCCTCGACAAATCTGGTTTCCCTTCCTTCAATCTCATCAAGTGGAGGAACCATGGATGCTGGACCCGGAGCCAGATCTGTTGACGCATTCGTCGGGAGTTCCTCACACCTTTCTCAAGTCCCTCAAACTGACAGCTTGGCTGCACCGCTTCCCATTTTAGCCAGGTCGGAGTTACTATCCCCTGCAGTACAGCAAATTATTGTATCTTCCCACAAACCATCTACAAGGAAATTGTACAACAGCAATTTTTCTTACCACACTTTTTCAAGAAGGAGCATCAACATCCACTATAAGGGTTCAACTGGCGGCTATATCCAATTTTCATATTGGCCGTGAAAATGGTTCTCTTATGTCCCACAGACTTTGTAAAGCCTTCATGAAAGGTACCTTTCACCCCCGTCCCCCCTTTCATAATCCAATAGCACCTTGGAATCTTAATCTCATGCTGTCACAACTCATGTTGCCCCCTTTTGAACCAGCAGCCACAACTTCGTTAAAGTTCCTGTCGTGGAAAACACTTTTTCTGGTTGCCATCACTTCCGTCAGGAGAGTTTCAGAGCTACAGGCTCTATCTATCCGACCCCCGTGCATGATTTTTCATCCAGATAGAGTAACCTTGCGCACCAATCCGTCCTTCCTTCCGAAGGTTTGTTCGATTCAGAACATCAATCAATCTATCGAACTACCTACCTTCTTTAAAAATCATTCCAATAAGTTAGAATACACATTGCACAAGTTGGACGTTCACAGGCAACTAAGATTTTACTTACATAGGACAAAAGAGTACAGAAAGTCAGATCAACTATTTGTCTCATATGCTGACCAAAGGAAAGGACAGGCAGTAACGAAGGTTACCTTATCCAAATGGCTCTCAGATTGCATAAATTTTGTATATGCTGAATCGAAACAGCAACTCCCTTTCAAACCCAGAGCTCATTCTACAAGGGCGATTGCTGCCTCTTCAGCCCATACCACTCGTTTGCCTTTAGATACCATTTGTGCAGTGGCAACTTGGGCAAAACCACATACTTTTATTGCCCACTATAAGCTAGACAAAAGCTCCAGGGACAGGACGACGTTTGGTTCCACTGTACTCAGGAATGTTCTCCCTTGAGCCACCCGGGAAAAAGGAGCTAGGGACGCTACCCGTGTGTAAGAACAAATGGCGAGATTGAACAATTTCACATTGAGAAGTTATGTCTTACCATAACGTTCCATGTGAATTGTTCATCTCGCCTTTGTTCTTACATTCCCCCCCTCCATCCCCCGTCCAGCTGTCTGGGAGAACGGTTTCAACTAAATTCCTTTTCAGCCTTTTCTAGATATGGTTAGCATGTTATTGTACATTAGTAATGGCATCTTTTCTCCTGTACTTGACAGTAGGGTTCCAGAAACTGTGTAGTATTTGTTTATAAGTGTTCTAGAGACAGTTCTAAAAGAGGGATTCTTCTGGTATAGCAAACTAGAGCTGAGGATTAGCACCTGAGGATCATGGGATATTACTGTGCCTCGAGCTTTCTCAAAGATGCGGAGCTAGTGATGCGGCCGACTCGGTGCCGAGGATCGGCTCCGAACCCGTGTGTAAGAACAAAGGCAAGATGAACAATTCACATGGAACGTTATGGTAAGACATAACTTCTTATTCTGCTACAGCATCTGGCGTTTGTAAAGAGAGTTCTAACAAGCCTAGGGTACACAGTCAACGAAAAGAAATCAAAACTAGTGCCCTCTCAAGAGATAATATTCCTGGGTGCAAGCTTAAATACAACTGCCCAGATGGCTTATCTCACGCCAAACAAACAAAGGCAACTGTGACTACCTGTTTCAACCTGTTGGCAACAAAGGCCCAGTTATCTACAAGAAACATTCTACAGGCTTTGGGCTTCATGGCATCCTGCATTCTACTAATTCCATATGCGAGACTGCATATGAGGTAACTTCAATGGTACCTAAGCAGCGTTTGGATTCAACATTGCCACAGCCTGGAAACAATAATTTCCCTCATTCCCTGCCTGCAACAGGAGTTTCGATGGTGGGCGAAGGCTTGTCACCAGAACAAGGGACAGCCATTCACCTTACCCCCAGCCAGGCAGACATTTAACAACGGATGCATCAGATTATGCCTGGGGGGGGGCACATGACAGGAAGATGTATTCAAGGCACATGGCCCCCAAACCAAATGCATCTACAAATCAATCAAAAAGAGATGCTAGCTGTTCAGAATGCCCTGACAGTCTTCAAGGACCTACTTCATCCGGGACAACTACTGATAAAGATAGACACCACCACGGTCATGTGGTATATAAACAAGCAGGGAGGCACTCATTCTTAACCCCTTTGCAGACTAGCCATGACTTTGTGGGACACAGCATTGACTTACCAAGTACATCTGCAGGCACAATTCCTGCCAGGAAAGATAAATACTCTGGCAGATGAACTAAGCAGAAACCTCATGGATCCCCACGAGTGGAAATTGGATCCACAAGTCTTCAGCATGATAACAAGGAAATGGGGATGCCCGGATATAGATCTATTTGCCTCTCCACACAACTACCAAATAAAAAGATTCTGCACAAGGACTTATCACAGACAAGCATGTAAAGTGGACGCACTATCTTTCAGCTGGAATGGCCTAGCAGTATATGCCTTTCCTCCTCTGCCTCTCCTCCCCAAGGTACTCTTAAAGGTCAGACAGGAGAAGCCAAAGATGATACTGATTGCCGCAGGCTGGCCCCGCCAGTACTGGTATCCAATCCTAAGGAACTTGTCTCAATGCCCGGCTTGGACCTTGCCTCATATACCTCACCTACTATCCCAAGAAAACAATCAGATCCTGCACAGCCAACTAAAGACCTTAAATCTGGCAGCATGGCGGATAATGTAGTCATACAAAACGCGCCTCTCACTAAAGCTGTGATGGATGTCATTTTGGAGACCAGAAGGCCTAGTACTAGAAAATCTTACTCTGGAAAATGGAAGAGATTCTGTGCTTGGAGTCAGGCACAAGGAATTGACACAGCTGTACCAAGTATTCCTCAGATTTTGCAATACTTAACTGAGATGCTGGACAAAGGCCTATCCTTTTCATAAATTAAAATTCATGCCTCTGCCATTTCGGCTCATTACAATACAGAGCCACCAATCTTTTCTCATCCTTTATTAAGGCAGTACGTCAGAGGAGCCAAGAACTTAAGGCCTCCAAGGAGATTACCAGTACCAGCATGGGACCTCAATTATGTTTTGGAAAAAATCACCCTGCCTCCTTTTCAGCCAGCCGCTGCAGCTGATATAACATTTTTATCTTGGAAAACAGCTCTGTTCCTAGCAATAACCTCTGCAAAACGAGTCTCAGAGCTACAGGCACTCATGGCTGTGGAACCCTTTATCATTTTTTATCCAGACATGGTTTGTCTGAGGACAAACCCGACATTTATGCCTAAGGTAGTGTCCAGTGTGGCCCTTAACCAAACTATTCATCTGCCTACTTTTTATCCAAACCCACAGAATAAGGGGGAGAGAATTCTGCATTCTTTGGACATACACAGACAGCTACGCTTCTACTTGAACAGAACCAGAGCTTTCAGGAAGACAGAGCAGCTACTACTGGCATATGCTGCAAGATCACAAGGAAAGGCTATCTCAAAGCAGACTATTTTCAAAGTGGGTAGGCCACTGCATTCGTTTCTGCTATTCACAACGTGGCAAACCAGTGCCTAAGGGCATTAGGCCACATTCAACCAGAGCAGCAGCCACTTCAGCAGCCCCCCTCAGGGGAGTACCAACCAAAGACATTTTAGAGGCTGCTACCTGGAGTTCAGTGCACACCTTTACAAAGCACTATCAACCACTCTACTCGAAATCCAGGGCAGGCTTTGCCACTGCAGTTCTGCAGGGCCTCATAGCCGCTCCTAATGCTATTTAGCTGCAGCCTCCCAACCATAGCTTTGGGATTCAACCCAAGTGTAATGACTACAACAATGAAACACGAAGAACATAGTACAGATGTGTACACTTGCCATAAATGTAGATGTTCGAGTGTATTCACTGTTGCAGTCCAGGTTACCCACCCACTATCCCCCATATCTTTGCTGGAACTTATCTGCACTTCTCTAAAATCTATGCAACCTATGTGGTGTATTTCCTTGTAGAGGATGGTATAATATATTTTGGTGCATGTATGTTGTATTGGCATATTTTTAGTCTACTCTTTTGGGGGCACCTGACATCTGGGGCAAGAAAAACTGAGGAAAATGGTGTCAGTTAAATCAGTTATACCCCTGGCGCACTGACGTCAGGGAAGAGGCGACAGCAACCGATGCCGGACCTAGACTTTGGAATTCAGACCGGTTGAGGGTAGCCTGCCAGCAGGATAACCCAAGTGTAATGACTGCAACAGTGAATACACTCGAACATCTACATTTATGGTAAGTGTACACAACTGTACTATGCCGTCCTAGATCCCTCTGCGTTATTCAGTTTCAAGGTGGCAGATCTCTTCAAATCTTTACAGCAAAAAGGGAAAGGAATGCAGGACCTTAAACACCTGCTAGTTTCTCCCATACCCAAGTTCCATAGGAGCTACCCAGCCAAGACTCAGTTCATCTGGAAACATGCACAGCCGATGGCTCCCTCCAGTCCTCTGAGACCTCCTAGAAAGCAAACTCCCCTGGCTGGAGCTTCCCCAGCCCCTAGCCAGCAGACCCCCCTTTCAGGATAAGGCAGGTAGTGTCTTGACTACCTGCCAACCTTCCTGAAACTCTCTCTCACCCCCCCCCCCTGTCTGTCCGACTGTCTCACTGTCTCCCTGCCTGGTCCCACATCACCACAGACAAATGGGTTCTGTCCATCAGTCAGAATGGCTATTTCATGTCCTGGAACTCCCCTCCAGTAAGAAAGGTTACCCCTGAACCTCCCAGCAGTCAGCTCCACCTCCTAAACCCTGTACTACAAATTTTGCTGTCCCAAGGCACCATAGAACCAGTGCCTTCAGAACCAAGAGGGAAAGGATTCTACTCAAGGATTTTTCTGGTACCTAGAAAAGAGGGACCATGGAGACCTATCGTGGACCTCTCAAAGCTTAAACCCATTCCTCAAGGCCCCCTACCTTCAGGATGCCCTCTCTTCGCCTGCTTCTGCCCCACGGGTTCATGATGACTTTAGATATAAAGGATGCTTACCTACACATCCCAATAAAGCCCACCTTCAGGAAATACCTGAGATTTTTGGCAGGCTCTTCCCACTTTCAATTCTCTGCCTTGCCATTTGGGCTTTCCATTGCCCAAGGCTATTCACAAAATGTCTGGTTCCAGTCATTGCCTTTTGCAGAACAAAGGGAATCCAAATTATCCCTTACCTAGACGATCTTCTGTCCAAGCGGGCAATCCAAAGACCCTCCTCCTTCACACTCA
Source organism: Protopterus annectens (assembly GCF_019279795.1). Classification (NCBI taxonomy): domain Eukaryota; kingdom Metazoa; phylum Chordata; order Ceratodontiformes; family Protopteridae; genus Protopterus; species Protopterus annectens. The sequence goes on from NC_056729.1 coordinate 951,921,952, forward strand.
GTTTCTTCTGACCCTTTTACAGTCTCTAGGATTTCAAATAAACTTCCCAAAGTCCCATCTGGAGCCCACACAGGACATTGTTTTCCTGGGGTGCAGGATTCGCACAGACCTCATGCAGGCCTTTCTGCCAGCAGACAAAGTGGCATCCCTGACAGACCACTTGCTCGGCATCCTTCAGGTATCAGAACTGACTACAAGGCAATACTTGAGGCGTCTGGGTTACATGGCAGCCACTATACCCACGCTTCCTTTGGCAAGAGTGCACATGAGAAAGCTACAGTGGTATCTTCGGTCAGTCTGGACCCAGCACTCCTTTCCCCTGGAAATCAGGGTCCACCTTCTACCTTGCCTGAAACGAACTTCGCTGGTGGCTGTCACAAGTGACCATGAATCCAGGCCTTCCTCTCCAACCTCCCACACCAACCCAGATCATGCATACAGATGCATCAGACCTGGGCTGGGGAACAACTCTAAACACAAGACAGGTGCAGGGTTTATGGCAACACCCACACAACCTAGAGCACATCAGTGTCAGGGAAATGAGGGTGATCCTCCTTGCTCTGGAAGCCTTTTCCCCTTATTACACCAAGATTTTCATGGGCAACACCACTGTCCTGTGGTATCTCAACAAACAGGGAGGTACCAAATCCTACATATTCTGCAGACTAGCCATGTGGTTGTGGGAGCTAGCCGCATCCCAGGAGATGACCCTACAGGCAGTTTACATTCCCTCCCTTCACAACGTCCAGGCAGACTCTCTCAGCAGGACCATCACAAACAACCACGAATGGATGCTCCGCAGAGACATCTTCCTGGACCTGGTCCACCAGTGGGGTATACCTCAATAGACTTGTTTGCCTCCTCCATCAACAGGCAACTTCCTTTGCACCAGGACACCAGACCCCAAGGCACTGGCAACAGATGCCTTCTCAATTACATGGAAAGGGAAATCTCTGTAGGCATCCCCCCCACTTCCCATTGATTCAAAAGGTGCTGCTGAAAATTCAGCAGGACAACCCAAAAATCTTGATGGTGATCCCCTATTGGCCAAGACAGCACTGGTTCTCCCTCTTACTTCTTCTGTCCAAGGGCAATCACCACAAGTTACCCCTCTCAGTGGACCTACTCACACAGAACAAAGGATCTCAGATACATCCTTAGTGGCAATCTTTGAACCTCACCCTGTGGCTGATAGGATTCTGATCCCTTTTAGACACCTGTACAACAAGTACATGCTCAGTGTCCTGCAGGAGGCCAGGAAACCGAATACTAGAAAATCTTTCCTATCCATAATGGGGTCACAAAAGACAGCTGGACCCACTGGAAAGTGACATCCCTCTAATCCTGTCTTACCAGTGTGAACTACTGCAGACAGGACTGGACTACTCTTCTATCAAAGCACACCTGTCTGCTATCTCTGCCTGTCTCCTCCTGGATCCACCCTTAGCATCCAGATTACTGTCAAAGCTCTTCCTCAAAGGGGTCCTTCATCATAGACCCCCCCCCCCAGGAGACCGACCCTTCCTCCATAGGATGTTCTTCGAGTTTCACTGTTGCAGTCATTACATTTGGGTAATCCTGCTGGCAGGTTGCCCTCAGTCGGCCTGAATTCCAAAGTCTTGGGTCCTGCGTCGGCTGTCGTCAGGGGTATAAAAGAAGCAGCTGACGCCATTTTATTTAGTCTTTCTTGCCGCGCGGTGCCCGAAGCAGAAGCAGTTCGCAAATGCCAGTCGGCTGACTCCTGAGATTTTTGAGTTCGAATTTCAGATCTGAAGTCTTCTATAAAGCTAAGTACCCCATTGGGGAAACATTTTTCTTGCTCCAGAACCGATGTCAGAAAAAGTTAATAATTGTATTTCTTGTGGGAAGCAAATGCCTCATAACGACTTTCATTCTTACTGTTTTCCTTGCCTAGGCCCTGATCATAATTTTCTGGGTTGTCGGTTTTGTGCTAGATTTAACCAACGCACTATTAAGCGTCAGTATGATTATGCTTTAAACTACTTTGGACGCAGATTTAATTATCCAGTAATGTCGTCGGAAAGCCATCCGACTACCAGAGATCACAAAAAACGCAAAGAAAAAGAAAACAAAAGACAGCCGAGGCCCAAAACCGACGATGAAGCTTCTCCTAAGCCAGTCGCCGGTTCGCTGGTTCTCAGTGAGGCGCTTTCACAGCCCCTGATGACCGCTACTTTAGAGTCGCAGGCCGCTACCGACTCCCACGTGGAGTCGGCCATGCCGCTGGAAACTCAAAGTATTGGAGCCTCTGACGCTAATCCTTCAGATGGGTCTGGAGCCGCTAAGCAGGCACCGGCTTCTGTGGGTGTATTCAGACCCAAACACCTATACATTAAACCGACTTCAAAGGCAAAGACTAAAGCATCTTCAAAGACAAAGAAGCAACCTCAAGAGCCATGTGGACAGGCCTCCATGCCCAAAAAGCAAATGCTCAAAATGGCCGAAGACTTGATTAACTTGATCAGGGGTTCCCATCCCCCTCCTGATAAGAGGCCTGGGCAAGAGACTGACTATGAGTCTTCAGATCAGGTTTCCATTTCTTCTGATTCCTCTTCTGATCAGGAATATTCTTTCCCCCCCTATGAGGATTCTGATGCTGAAGAATCCATTCCTTCAGCTTCTCCTCCTGAGGATTATTCTTTTGGGGAAACCTTGCATACCATGAGGGAGCATTTCCACTGGGAGAGCCAAGATTTTTCAGAGTCTAAAAAGAGGCTCAGGGATTTCCTGTTACTACCTCAACATAAGCCACTAGCCATCCCTCCTGTGTTAGACATTGTAGATGATGTGTTTTCGGAGTCAAGCCTTACCCCTGACTCCTTGCCTCCAGCTCCTGTTAAGCCTGACAGATATTACAGGGTTCCTGACTCGTATAAATTCCTTTTTAAAAACCCTGCTGCAGACCCGGAAACTATTTTTCAGGGTCCCAAGGGTGTTAAGGCTTTTGCTGCAAAAAACCCTACCCCTTCTGATAGCGATTCTAGAGCACTGGATAGATTGGGAAAAAAAGTTTACACATCTGCTACCTTGGCTATAAGGGCCTTAAACTGTCAGTTTCATATGCTCAAATACCAACAACATGTCTTGGCATTGCTTAAACAGGAAATGTTGTTAAATTCTGAATGTGCAGAAAAGAAGGAAATGCAGGATATATTGCATGCAGCTGAACAAGTTGGAAAGCATACTTTGCAATATGGTTTTGATTCTTTAGAGGCTCCCTGCAGGGCCGCAGTTACTAGTTCTGTAATTAGAAGGCATGCTTGGTTAAAGGAACAAAATCTGCCTGATCATGTTAAATTATTAGATGCACCTTTACAGCATGATTCTTTGTTTGGTGTTAAGGCAAAAGAGGTGTTAACGAAAGTGGAGGACAAGGCTAAATCTATGCAAATGGTCAAAGATTTCTTACAAGTACAGCCGCCTAGATTTAGTAGACACTAGCCAACAAAGAATTGGTCCTTTCCAGTGTCAGACAGACCTCAAAGGGGGTAGACCCAGACGCCCCAGAGGCAGATCCCAGGCTCAAGGTTCATACAGGTCAAAGCAATGGGGTGCTTCTACCTCCAAAAGTGGAGAAGACAAATCACAACCTTACAGGAAACAGTCCCAATGACTTCCCCCTGCCTGCACCAAGCACTTATTTCCTGGCAGCACCCTTAGGGGGGAAATTAGCACTTTTTTCTCAAAATTGGCACATTATAACCCAGGACAAGTGGGTTCTAAATATTGTGTCACAAGGCTACAAGTTCCATTTCCATACCCTGCCAAAGACAAACGGCTGGCCAGATCTGCCAAAAAATCAATGGGCAGAGGCACAAAAACAAGTCTCATCCCTCATGGACATGAGGGCCATTCAACAAGTGCCAGAGCAAGAGCGAGGACAAGGATTTTACTCAAGACTGTTCTTGGTACCCAGAAAGGACAAGGCCTGGAGGTCAGTACTGGACCTATCTGTTCTGAATACATTCCTGGATATACCAAAATTCAAAATGTTGACTTTGCAGCAACTACTGCCCATGCTGGGCAAGAACGCTTGGCTTGCAACATTAGACCTAAAAGAAGCATACCTGCATGTCCCAATCAGACAAATATGCAGAAGATGCCTCAGATTCAAGGCTGGCTCAATGCATTACCAATTCCCTGCACTGCCCTTTGGCTTATCTACTGCGCCCAGGGTCTTTACAAAGCGCCTGGCACCAATAATTGCATTCTGCAGACAAAGAGGAATACAAATATATCCTTACTTGGATGACTGTCTGATTCAAGCAGAGAACAAGGACATTCTTCTACAGCATCTGGCATTTGTGAAAAAACTTCTAACATGCCTAGGGTACACAGTCAACGAAAGGAAATCAAAACTAGTACCCTCTCAAAGGATAATATTCCTGGGTGCAAGCTTAAATACAACAGCACAGATGGCTTATCTCATGCCAGACAAACGAAGACAACTGACTACCTACTTCAAAATGTTAGCAACAAAGGCCCAGTTATCTGCAAGAAAAATTCTGCAGGTTTTGGGTTTCATGGCATCCTGCATCCTACTAATTCCATATGCAAGACTGCATATGAGGAAACTTCAATGGTACCTAAAAAGTGTTTGGACTCAACATTGCCACAGCCTGGAAACTATAATTACTCTTATTCCCTGCCTGCAACAGGAGTTTCGATGGTGGGCAAAGGCTTGCCACCAAAACAAGGGACAGCCGTTCACATTACCCCCAGCCAGGCAGACACTAACAACGGATGCGTCAGATTATGCCTGGGGGGCCCACATGGCAGGAAAATGCATTCAGGGAACATGGACCTCAAACCAAATGCATCTACATATCAATCAAAAAGAAATGCTAGCTGTTCAAAATGCTCTGACAGCCTTCAAGGACCTACTTCAACCAGGACAACTACTGATAAAGACCGACAACACCACAGTCATGTGGTATATAAACAAGCAGGGGGGCACACATTCTTACCCCCTTTGCAGACTAGCCATGACTTTCTGGGACACAGCATTGACTTACCAAGTACATCTGCAGGCACAATTCCTGCCAGGAAGGAAAACTTCTCTGGCAGACAAAGTAAGCAGAAACCTCATGGATCCCCACGAGTGGCAGCTGGATCCACAAGTCTTCAGCATGATAACAAGGAAATGGGGATGCCCGGACATAGATCTATTTGCCTCTCCCTCACAACTACCAACTACAGAGATTCTGCACAAGGATTTATCTCAGACAAGCATGGAAAGTGGACGCCCTATCCTTCAACTGGAAAAACCTATCAGTGTATGCCTTTCCCCCTATGCCTCTCCTCCCCAAGGTACTCCTAAAGGTCAGACAGGAGAAGCCAAAGATGATGCTGATTGCACCAGACTGGCCCCGCCAGCATTGGTACCCAATATTAAGGAGTTTGTCTTAATGCCCAGCTTGGACCCTACCTCAAGTACCGCATCTACAGCCCCACAAAACAATCCGGTCCTACACAGCCAGCTCAGGACTTTAAACCTGGCAGCATGGCGGATAATGTAGTCATACAAAACATACCTCTCAGCAAAGCTGTGATGGACGTCATTTTGGAAGCCAGAAGGCCTAGTACTAGAAAAACTTATGCTGGAAAATGGGAGAGATTCTGTGCTTGGAACCAGGCACAAGGAACAGATACAGCTGTGCCAAATATTCCTCAGATTTTACAATACTTAACTGAGATGCTGGACAAAGGCCTATCTTTCTCATCTATTAAAATTCATGCCTCTGCCATTTCGGCTCATTACAATGCAGAGCCACCAATCTTTTCTCATCCCTTATTAAAACAGTACCTCAGAGGAGCCAAAAATGTAAGGCCTCCAAGGAGATCACCACTGCCTGCATGGGACCTCAACTATGTCTTGGAAAAACTCACCCTGCCTCCTTTTGAGCCAGCTAATATTGCTGATTTAAAGTTTTTGTCTTGGAAAACAGCTCTGCTCCTAGCAATAACTTGTGCAAGACGAGTTTCAGAGCTACAGGCACTCATGGCTGTGGAACCTTTTTATCATTTTTTATCCGGACAGGGTCTCCCTGAGGACAAATCCAACATTTATGCCTAAAGTGGTGTACAGTGTGGCTCTCAACCAAACCATTCATCTGCCAACTGTTTACCCAAATCCACAGAACAAGGGGGAAAGAATTCTGCATTCTTTGGACGTACACAGATAGCTCAGATTCTACTTGGACAGAACCAAAGTTTTCAGAAAAACAGAGCAATTACTAGTGACATATGCTGCAAGATCACAAGGAAAGGCTATCAAAGCAGACTATTTCAAAATGGATAGGCCACTGCATTCGTTTTTTGCTACTTATACCATGGAAAGCCAGTGCCTAAGGGCATTAGGCCACATTCCACCAGAGCTGCGGCGACTTCAGCAGCCTTTCTCAGAGGATTACCAACCAAAGACATTTTAGAGGCAGCTACTTGGAGTTCAGTGCACACCTTTACAAAGCACTATCATCTGCCACTCTAATCTAAATCCAGGGCAGGCTTTGCCACTGCAGTTCTGCAGGGTCTCATAGCCGCCCCTAATGCTGTTTAGCTCCAGCCTCCCAACCATAGATTTGGGAATCTACCCAAATGTAATGACTGCAACAGTGAAACACGAAGAACATAGTACAGTTGTGTACACTTACCATAAATGTAGATGTTCGAGTGTATTCACTGTTGCAGTCCAGATTACCCACCCACCATTTCCCCTTTTTTCCTTCTGATGGAACCTATCTTTCCTTCTCTGATTTATACAACCTATGTGGTGTATTTGCTGGTGGATGAAGGTAAAGTTTATTTTGCTGCATGTTATTTTATATATAGATATAAATTTTGACTACCCTTTTTGGGGGCACCTGACATCTGGGGCAAGAAAAACTAATTAAAATGGCATCGGCTGCTTCTTTTATACCCCTGACGACCTGACGTCAGCGGTGACGACAGCCGATGCAGGACCCAAGACTTTGGAATTCAGGCTGACTGAGGGCAACCTGCCAGCAGGATTACCCAAATGTAATGACTGAATTAGTGAATACACTCGAACATCTACATTTATCGTAAGTGTACACAACTGTACTATCTCAACTATGTACTGGAAAAGCTCACCCTGGCTCCCTTCGAGCCAACGGCTAAAGTCTCCTTAAAGTTCTGCACTGAGAAAACTGTCTTATTGGTGGCTCTTACCTCAGCTAGGAGGGTCTCAGAGCTACAAGCTCTGATGGCTGACCCCTCCATTCCTAGTCTTTCATCTGGACAGGGTCTCCCTCAAGGCTAACCCCTCCTTCATGCCCAAGGTGGTGAATGACATATCCTTGAACCAGTCCATCCACCTACCTACCTTATTTCCTAGCCCACAGGGGGATAGTGAGAGAGATGTTCTTCATGTTTCACTGTTGCAGTCATCACATTTGGGTTATCCCTACCAGAGTAGCCCTCAGCCATCCCGAATACCAGAGACTTAGTATTTCTGTGTCAGTTGCTGTCGCTTGAAGACTGACGTCAGGTCATCAGTAGTGTAAAGTAAGGCAGCCGACGCCATTACGTCAGTATTTCTTGCCATGAAGCCCAAAGCAGAAGCAGTTCACATGAGTGCCGGTCGGCCGCTACCTGAGTTTCATCTACCGAATTGAAGTTGAAGTCTTCTAAATCTAAGTACCCCGTTGGGGATCCTTTTTTCTTGCATTAACCGATGTCAGAAAAATTTAATAGTCTCACCTGTGGAAAACAAATACCACACCTTCACTTCCACTCTTACTGCGTCACTTGTTTAGGCCCAGACCACAACGTCCCTTGTCGTCGCTTCTGTGCTTTGTTCAACACCGGAACTATCCATCATCGGGCCCTTATTGTAGCCAGATATTTTCGCTTACAGTCCTCAAATTTTGATATGGCTTCGGTAAGCAATCTGACAGCAGATCTTCAGAAAAAAACGTAAAGATAAAGACAGAGAGAGACCGTGCAGGTCCAAACCTTCCGACGACGCTTCCATTAAGCTAGTCATCAGTTCTCCGGTACTCAGTGAGGTGCTTTCACAGCCCCTGATGTCCACTTCTGCTGATTCGCAGGCCACTACCAAGACCCTTTTGGAGTCTGGTATGCCGCAAAACTCTTCGACTAAGGATCCTGTGGTCGTCTCACCCTTGGATGGGTCCGGAGCCGCTGAGCAGGCACTGGCTCTGAGGAAGTCCTTCGCACTACCGAATCTCGACACAAACCGAAATCTTCTTTCTCTACTACCATTCTTTCTAAAACTACCAAGTTTCTTAGGTCCAGTGTACGAACCACACCCAAGAAACCGACCCACTCTCAGGCTCCTGCTACCTTGCCTCAGTCTCAGATGCTTAAAATGGAGGAAGACCTTATCATGCTAATCAGGGGAAGCCAAGCTACCCCCGTCCCCCTCCAAAAGGAAAAGAGATCTGTCCCCTGTAGTTTTGTCTGAACAAGAGTCAGATGAATCTGATGCATCTGAATATGAAGACATGCAATTCCTCTCCACTTATGAAGATTCTGATGCAGAGGATTCCATTCCTTCAGCCTCTCTCTCTCAGAGGATTTTTCCTTTAGGGAAACCCTGTATACCTTAAGGGAGCATTTCCAATGGGAGAGCCAGGACTACCCATAGTCTAAAAAAGGGACTCGGGGAATTCCTAGATCTTCCTCAACACAGACCCTTAGCCATCCCCCCAGTCTTGGATGTTGTGGAGGATGTTTTCCTTGAGTCCAGCTTGACTCTTGATGCCCTTCCTCCTGCTTCCAGAAAACCAGACGGGTACTATAGAGTCCCTGACTCGCACAAATATCTTTTTAAAAATCCTACAGCTGACCCTGAGGTCATTTCTCAAGAACCAAAAGGGATTAATGCAACCTCTGCTAAGAATCCCATCCCTCAGACAGGGATTCCCGAGCATTGGACAGATGGGGTAAAAAGTATACATCTCAGCTACTCTTGCTATCAGGGCACTAAATTGTCAGTTCCATATGCTGAAATTTCAGCAACATAGCGTTGTCGCCTCACAGTAAGACGTTGTCCCGTTCGATTCTCAGCTAGAGCTTCTTCGTGTGGAAGCATGCAAGAATGGACGTGCCTTCGTTGAAGGTTGTGCGTCAGGGCTGATAACTTGGCACGTAAAAATCCGCTACCAAACATTAGCAGACCGGAGTTCCGCTGTGGTGACCCCTAACCGGGATAAGCCGAAAGACACAACAACAACCTTGGAAGCCCTTAAACAAAAAATGTCTTCCTTTCCTGCTTGGGCAGAATCTAAAGATTTTCAAGATTTAATGCATGCTGCAAGTCAAGTAACTAAACACATCTTGCACTGTGGTTTTGAAGCCCTAGAAGCTTCTTGCAGGGCAGCAGTCACTGGATCTGTCTTTAGAAGGCATGCATGGCTTAAGGAACAGTCGCTACCAGACCATGTCAAATCTAAATTGTTGGATGCCCCCTTGCACAAAGATAACTTATTTGGCAGTAAGGTAGAGGAGGTCTTAAAAAAGATGGAAGAAAAAGAAAAATCTATGCAAACAGTTAAGGATTTCTTGCAGTTTCAGCAGGCATTGTCCTTCCAAACACTGGTCCTTTCCTGCTCCAAGTAAACCGGCCCAGCCGAGGCCCTGTGGAAACAGACCCCCCCCCCGACAGCAGACCCAGGGAATGCAGAGATCTAACCAGTGGACTACCTCCACTGCAAAACCAGGGAGTTTTAAGCCACCCCGTTATGGTAAGAACTCACAATGACTCACCTCCTCCACCCCCTCCCTCTGCCCACCTTCAATTACCCCTAGGAGGAAAACTCTCCTTTCACTTAAGCATCTGGACCACCATTACCAAGGACCAGTGGGTTCTGAACATCATGTCTCAGAGATACAAATTTTCCTTCCACACCCTTCCAACCCCAACAGGGTTCCCAGATCTACCAGCAAATCAGTGGCTCAAAAGTAAATCCATTCCCTGCTCTGTATGAGGCGATAGAGCACCTTCCTGCAGAACAGATAGGCCAAGGTTTCTACACGAGACTTTTCCTGGTGCCCAGAAAAGAGGGCACCTGGTGCCCCATCCTCAATCTATCCATTCTAAACACCTTCCTGGTGATCCCAAAATTCAAAGTGCTCACCCTCCAGCAGCTGCTACCCATGCTGTCCAAGGACGCTTGGCTAGCCACCCTAAATATAAAAGAGGCCTACCTCCACATTCTTATCAGAGAATCATGCAGGAAATTTATCCGCTTCACGGCAGGATCTCAACGCTTTCAGTTCTCTGCGCTTCCCTTTGACTTATCTACTGTCCCAGAGTTTTAGAAAAATGTCTGGCTAGAGCGTCTTCTGTGTGGAGGCATGCGTGAATGGGCATGCCTTCATTGAAGGTTGTGCGTCAGGGCTGGTAACTCGGCACGTAAAAATCCACTACCAAACATTAGCGGAACGGAGTTCCGCTGTGGCGACCCCTAACCGGGATAAGCCGAAAGACACAACAACAACAACCTTGTACGCCCTTAAACAAAAAATGTCTTCCTTTCCTGCTTGGGCAGAATCTAAAGATTTTCAAGATTTAATGCATGCTGCAAGTCAAGTAACTAAACACATCTTGCACTATGGTTTTGAAGCCCTAGAAGCTTCTTGCAGGGCAGCAGTCACTGGATCTGTCTTTAGAAGGCATGCATGGCTTAAGGAACAGTCGCTACCAGACCATGTCAAATCTAAATTGTTGAATGCCCCCTTGCACAAAGATAACTTATTTGGCAGTAAGGTAGAGGAGGTCTTAAAAAAGATGGAAGAAAAAGAAAAATCTATGCAAACAGTTAAGGATTTCTTGCAGTTTCAGCAGGCATTGTCCTTCCAAACACTGGTCCTTTCCTGCTCCAAGTAAACCGGCCCAGCCGAGGCCCGGTGGAAAGCCCCCAACCCCCCCCCCCCCCGACAGCAGACCCAGGGAATGCAGAGATCTAACCAGTGGACTACCTCCACTCCAAAACCAGGGAGTTCTAAGCCACCCCGTTATGGTAAGAACTCAGTGACCCTCCTCCACCCCCTCCCTCTGCCCACCTTCACTTACCCCTAGGAGGAAAACTCTCCTTTCACTTAAACATCTGGACCACCATTACCAAGGACCAGTGGGTTCTGAACATCATGTCTCAGGATACAAATTTTCCTTCCACACCCTTCCAACCCCAGCAGGGTTCCCAGATCTACCAGCAAATCAGTGGCTCAAAAGCAAATCCATTCCCTGCTCTCTATGAGGCAATAGAGCACCTTCCTGCAGAACAGATAGGCCAAGGTTTCTACACCAGACTTTTCCTGGTGCCCCATCCTCAATCTATCCATTCTAAACACCTTCCTGGTGATCCCAAAATTCAAAGTGCTCACCCTCCAGCAGCTTACTACCCATGCTCTCCAAGGATGCTTGGCTAGCCACCCTAGATCTAAAAGAGGCCTACCTCCACATTCTTATCAGAGAATCATGCAGGAAATTTCTCCGCTTCAGGGCAGGATCTCAACACTTTCAGTTCTCAGTGCTTCCCTTTGGCTTATCTACTGTCTGGAGGGCGGCGCAGTGGTGCAGCGGTTAATGCTGTCGCCTCACAGCAAGAGGTTCTCTGGTTCGATTCTCGGCTGGGATGCCTTCTGTGCAGAGTTTGCATGTTCTCCCTGCATTCGTGTGGGTTTCCTCCAGGTACTCCAGTTTCCTCCCACATTCTAAAGACGTGCTTCTGGAGCATTTCTCCCCAGGCCTCTGCTGAAAACAGGATTTGTGGAACCTAGTCGGACTTTCCCGGTCAACAAATGTTAAATAAAATAAAAAATAAAATGTCCTGCTCCGGCCATTGCCTTTTGCAGAGAAAGGAATATTCAGTTTTACCCATACTTGGACAACTGCCTTATTCAGGCAGACAGCCAGGAAAAACTGCTCAAGCACCTGGCCTTTGTAAAGACCCTTCTAACCTCCCTAGGGTATACAATCAACAAAAAGAAATCCAAACAGGTGCCCACCCAAAGGATAATCTTCCTGGGAGCAAGTCTGGACACAGCATCCCAGATGGCATACCTTACTCCAGAGAAACCAATTTTCCTGACAGCCTACTTCTCTCAACTAGGCACCAGGCCCCAACTAACTGCAAGGAAGATCCTGCAAGCTCTGGGGTTCATGGCATCTTGCATACTACTCATTCCATATGCCAGACTGCATATGAGGAAACTTCAATGGTACCTAAAGAGCCTTTGGTGCCAACACTCTCAAGACATGGAAACTCTTCTACCTATAATTCCTTGCCTCAGAAATGATTTTCTTTGGTGGGCAACAGCATGCTCCCACAACAAGGGAATGCCTTTCTCCCCACCCCCCGCTGCCCAGACCCTCACCACAGACACATCAGACTATGCTAGGGGTGCCCACCTGGAAGGCAGGTGCATACAGGGCCAATGGAGCCCACAGCAAATCCCTCTGCACATCAGTCAAAAAGAGATGATGGCTGTGCAGTGCACCTTGATAGCTTTCAACCCCCTTCTCTCTCCAGGGGCTCTTCTGATCAAAACAGACAACACCACTGTGATGTGGTACATCAGTAAGCAGGGACGTACTCAATCCTACTCTCAATGCAGGCTGGCCTTGACCCTTTGGCACACAGCCTCTGCCATCAATTACATCTGTTGGCACAATTCCTACCAGGCTCTCTCAACTCTCTGGCAGACAAATTAAGCAGAAATCTTCTGGACCCACACGAGTGACAACTCAACAGAAGTACCTTCACCCTAATACCTCAGAAATGGGCAACCCTGAAGGTTGACCTCTTTGCCTCCCACACCAACCATCAGCTCATCAAATTCTGCATCAGGGAGCATCAGTGCATGGCTTAGGAAGTGGCTGCCCTGCCCTTCCCGTGGGTCAATCTATCGGTCTATGCCTTTCTTCCCCTCCCTCTCATCCCCAGGGTACTGCTCAAAATAAGGGAGGAAAAACCAAGGACCATTCTTATAGCTCCAGACTGGCCCCGGCAGCACTGGTACCCCTTGCTGCGCAGCCTGTCCCCACTACCCCCATGGCATCTTCAGATTCCAAACCTCCTGACCCAGAGGGAAGGGGAATTCATGCACCCCCAGTTGCAGACTCTCAGTTTGGCAGCTTGGTTTATTCCCTAACCCCGAACCAATCTGCTAACCTCAGTTAACAGGTTCCGGATGTTATTCGTGAGGCCAGACATCCTAGCACCAGAATCTTATTGCTGACAAATGGAAAAGGTTCTGCACCTGGATCCAGGCTAAGGGAGCCTGTACAGCACAGCCCTACCTCCCTCTTATCCTGGATTACTTAGCTGACCTACTACATAGTGGCCTCTCTTTCTCCTCTATAAAAATTCATGCCTCTGCTATTTCTGCTCATTTTCCCACTGAGCAGCCCCTTTTCTCACACCCTTTGATCAAACAGTTCCTAAGAGGGGCTAGCAACTTGAGGCCACCCAGTTGGGCACCAACACCAGCTTGGGACCTTAACTTTGTTTTGGAAAAACTCACCCTGCCCCCTTTCGAAACAGCTTCTTCTGCAGAGGTAAAATTTCTCTCCTGGAAAACAGCATTCCTTCTGGCCATCACTTCAGCCAGAAGAGTCTCTGAGCTGCAAGCACTCATGGCTGTGGAACCCTTCATCATCTTCCATGCAGACAGGGTATCCCTCAGAACGAACCCATCCTTCATGCCCAAGGTGGTATCCAGTGTGGCTCTCAACCAATCCATTCATTTGCCCACCTTTTTTCCCAATCCCCAGAACAAGGGGGAAAGGATTCTTCACTCTCTAGATGTGCACAGACAGCTCAGATTCTATCTAGACAGGACTAAATCCTTCAGAAAGTCTGATCAATTCCTGGTTAGCTTTGCTACAGTGGCAGAAGGCAAAGCCGTCTCCAAACAAACAATTTCAAAATGGATAGCACATTGCATCCATTTCTGCTACAAACAGCATGGAAAGCCTCCCCGCAAGGGGGTCAGGACACACTCCACCAGAGCAGCCTCCACCTCTGCAGCTTTCCTCAGAGGAGTCTCCACCAGGGACATCCTGGAGGCTGCCACCTGGACATCTGTTCACACTTTTACAAAGCATTACCACCTGCCTCTCTTCTCCAAATCCAGGGCAGGGTTTGCCTCTGCAGTCTTGCAGGGCATCCTGGCCAGCCCCTAACTTCCTTGACTGCTTCCACCCATTTCCTCAGCTTTGGTCATCTACCCAAATGTGAAGACTGCAACAGTGAAACACGAAGAACATAGTACAGTTGTGTACACTTACCATAGATGTAAATGTTCGAGTGTATTCACTGTTGCAGTCCTGGTTTCCCTCCCTCCACCCCCCCCCTTTCTTCTCTTTCTCCATTTATTACCTTTCTAACTTGTTGTTCTCCTTAACTTACAAGGGATATTTTGGTATTTATTTTCCACTGGTGGAGTTTTCTTCCACCAGGACCTGCCTCCTACTTGGGGGCTCCTGACAGGTTAGGGCAAGAAAAACTGATGTAATGGCATCGGCTGCCTTACTTTATACTACTGATGACCTGATGTCAGTCTTCAAGCGACAACAACCGAGACAGAAATACTAAGTCTCTGGTATTCGGGCCGGCCAAGGGCTACCCTGTCAGGGATAACCCAAATGTGATGACTGCAACAGTGAATACACTCAAACATCTACATTTATGATAAGTGTACACAACTGTACTTTCTCCATACCCTAGATGTTCACAGACAGCTAAGGTTTTACCTCTATAAAAAACAAGTCTATTAGGAAATCTGGCCAATTGTTTGTCTCTCTCCACCCCGGGCCTCTGGGGAAAGCGGTGGCCAAACAGACCATTTCAGCCTGTATCTCAAAGGCAACATTACCTTTTGCTACCGGTACCACAATAAGTCATTGCAGGGATCTATTAAAGCCCACTTCACAAAAGCTATGGCCTCTTCAGGAGCCTTTTTTAAGGGACTTGACAACTAACACTATTAAGCTGCTACCTGGTTCTCTGTACACACTTTCACCAAATACTACAAGCTGGACCAAATCTCTAGGGCCAGAGTAGGATTTGCTAGGGCTGTCCTCCATGGATTCCTGGAGAGCACTACCAGACCCCCCCCCCCCCACACTCTTAGTGAGCTGTGGCACTCCACCCATATGTGGAATACTGCAACCTAGGACTAGAAGGGCATAGAAAAGTTGTGTAAAATCTTACCATAACCATAGATGTCCTCTTCCATGTTGCAGTATTCCTTCCCCACCTGTCAGGTTGCACTTGCTCCTCTGGGTGGCACTGGACAAGCTATGCCCTTTTTAGGACTGGCTCCGACTGGGGCTTCTGTTCTGAGGGCTGGTGTGTACAGATGTCACTTTTATGGCCCACATTCCTGTCAGCCACGTCAGATGTCCAACACACTAGGAGAGACTGAAAAACTTTGGAGTACTGGCCAGATGCACATGAAAGAAGAAGGATAAACCCCATATGTGGAATACTGCAACATGGAAGAGAAGGACATCTATTGTTATGGTAAGATTTTAAACAACTTTTCTTTCCCGTTGAACCTGCAAGTACTGCTGACTGGAAATTCCTGTCTTGTAAAACATTTTATGCGTTAGCTTTTATGTAAAACATTTTATGCGTTAGCTTTTATGTCAGCCAGGAGGTTTTCAGAGTTACAAGTTATGCCATTTAAGGTTCCATATTTGATTTTTTTTCATTAGGGCAGGGTGTTTCTCAGGACTGATCCAGATTTCTTTCCCAAGGTGGCTTCAGCACCTTTGATTCAGTCTGTTCACTTACTGGTAATTTTCCAAAGGTGAATGTCAGATATCCTATTTCCGTGTTGCAGTATTCTGACTGTGGGGGGATCCTCCACCTCAGGCATCCCGAATGTCTGCTCCTATGCAAAAGCTTAAGCCTGGTTGCTGCTAGTGCGTGGGACGTCACATACAGGGCCATAAGCCAGGGGCCTTAAATGTGACATCTGTACACACAGACCGCAGAGCTTCTCTGCCGCAGTCGAATGTCAGATCGATTGCTTTGGTCTGTTGTCTTCAAGATGTCTAAAGATAAGTACCCTGTTGGGGAAAACTTGTATTTTTGCTTGAGCTTAGGTTATTGCTTGATTTCTTAGCTGATGTCCACTAGGAAGGGGAAATGTAGGTGCGGACATCAAATCCTGCAGAAAGATGCCCAGGAACTTTGTGTATTCTGTTTAGGCCGGGAACACGACCACACTACCTGTAGCATCTACCAGTCGTTTGTACCAAAAACTCTCTGTAGTCGTCTGTACCTTGATAACCAGAGGGTAAAACGATTAGCCCTGCTGATGGATCTGGAGTCTGCAGTCGAGGCGGAGCCACCTAAAAAGAAGGCCAAAGTTTCAAGATCTACCACTTCTGCCCCTCAGTCATCAGATGCTCCACCTGTTTAGGGGTTGAGGGACGTTCGCTGGAACCAGCGTCTTCAGCGACTACCCTTGAGGAAGCCGCTTCCAAAGCACATGTCCTCTGAAGTTATTCTGATGTCGGCTATGGCCGAGGGGAACCAGGCTCCACTGGATGTTTTTCCGTGGTCCAGGAATCTGAAACCTCACCCTTAGGACACATCCCTGAAACTACAACTCCTCTGAAGAAGAAACAAAAGACTAAACACTTGTCTCCCTCTTCTGAGCAGCAGCCAGACTGGCACTCCTTCTCCCAGTCCATGCTGCAGGCCTTTGTGGCTCTTAGGCCTTCGGCATCCACAGCTGCCACATTGCCTGTCCTCAGCCCCAGGCCAGCCTTAGCTGTCTCCATCCATCCTACCCTTACCCAGGAAGAAGATTCCACTTCAGATGAGTCAGTCACCTACTCCTTTCAAATAAGCTCCATTTGGACTACTACTCCCCAGATTAGGACTCCTGGTGGGAGACTCCCCTCTGAGGACATTACCTTTGGGGAAACGATCACTAAAATGAGGGAATATTTCAAGTGGGATGCTGCTCAAATGACAGAAGTCCAAAAAAAGGTATTTTGAGTTACAAGTGGAGTTGGCCTCCCCTCGGCTGTCCCTCGTGATTCTAGTCTACCTGGATTCCTTTACATCAGCTTCAAAGGCTCCATAATCACACCCACCAGCTCCCAAGAGACCTGACCGCTTTTATAAGGTCCCTGATGAGCACAATTTCTGTATAAAACCTCCCTTGGCAGATCCTGCAGTTATTGCAGTGTCTCCTGACAAACAGTCCAGACTCGTACATTCTTCCTCCCTCTCACCATCAGACAAGGATAGCAAAATCATGGGCAGACTGGGGAAAAAGATATATACCTCTTCCACACTAGTCTTCAGCGCAATCAATTATCAGACCCATTTAGTCTAACTATGCCCTAGATGTGGTTTCACAGGCTTCCTCTTTACTCTCCTTGCCTGACTCCCCCAGTAAGTCTCAGGTAGCATCTAAGCTGTTCCTGGCATCTCAGGTCACCAGACACTCGATAAAGTGCAGCTGTAATGCAGCTGAGGCTTCCATAAAATCTGCAGCATCAGCTTCTGTTCTGCGCAGATACTTCTGGCTTAGGCTACAGCCCCTGCGTGAAGATTTTAAAACTAAAATTCTGGATGTGCCTCTGGATAACAAATTCCTGTTTGGCAAACAGTCAGCTGAACTGTTTAAAAACCTACAAGAAAAAACAGGTCCATGACGTAAATCACTTACTGGTCTCTCCAATACCCAAATTTTACAGAAATTACCCAGCCAAAATTTCCTTTGTCTTAAGAGTCCCTGCTCCAACCTCCTCCTCCACTTCCAGACACAGAAGAGAGTCCAGGAAGGCTCCCTTCCCTAGGGCAACTCCTTCTCAACCTTCCAGTAAACATCCCTTTCAAGATAGGAACAGCAATGCATGACTGCCTCGGCCACCGTCGCCTCTCATCCTGCCTCTCAAATTGTCTTCCCCTCTGGAAAAAGGTCACTACAGACCTCTGGGTCCTGGCAATAGTGGAAAAAGAATACTTAATGTCATGGCAGGAAAACCCCATGCCACTAGGCATCTCCTTCCCTCCAAAGAACCAACTTCATCTAATTCCACAGGTTATCCAAAGACCTTCTTGCCCAAGGGACCATAGAAACCATTCCCCAGGCCAAAAAGGAAGAGGGTTTTACTCCAGGTTATTCCTGGTGACAAAAAAGGACAGCCCTTGGAGGCCCATCCTAGATCTATCCTTCCGAAACCTCTTTCTGCAGGTCCCTCCCTTCCTTCAGAATGCCATCGCTTCAAAACCTGCTTCCACTGTTGCCACCCAAAGCTTTCATGACCACTTCAAACCTGAAGGGGGGCATACCTCCACATACTTATCCGCCAAACCACAGGAATTATTTGCACTTTGCTGGACCCTCCTCACACTTTAACTCCACTGCCTTGCCCTTTGGTTTATGCACTGCACCAATAGTCTTCAGAAATTGCCTAGTCCCAGCAATAGCCTACTGCAGAACAAAGGGCATTCAAATTTACTCTTACCTAGACTACCTCCTCATTCTAGCAGAAGGGGAAGTCTCCCTCAAAGATCATCTTCTCTTTTCCATGTCCCTTCTCCCGAGTTTGGGATTCACATTCAACCTTGCAAAATCATCACTTTCTCCAGCTCGGGACAAAATTTTCTTAGGCTGATGAATCAGGACCAGCTTGATGAAGTCCTTCCTCCCTCAGGACAAGGTCTCCTCCCTAGTCAGCCACTTCCAGGACCTCCTCCAAGTCAACCTCATGTCGGCCAGGAACTTCATGTGCTTCCTAGGTCTCATGGCAGCCACAATTCCTGTGTTGCCCCTGGCCAGGCTGCACATGAAGTTCCAGTGGTACCTGAAGAATGTCACAACACAGCCACCTCCTAGACATTCAGGTGCCATTCCTGTCTTGCCTGAAAGCAGAACTGAGGTGGTGGATCCAGCAGGTGCAACTAAACCCAGGCCTACCCCTGCAACCCCCCACGCCAATACGGTGCATGGACATAGATGCCGCCGATCTAGGCTGGGGAGCAACTATGAACAGCCTCAAAGTGCAGGCCCTATGGGAACCCTCCTTCCAGAAAAAACACATCAACGTAAAGAAGATGACTGCAGTCCACCTTGCCCTACAGGCCTTTCCCCCTCTCATGCAACCTGGACCCCTACAAATCTTCACAGACAACACAATTGTGATGTGGTACAAACTGGGGGGGGGGGGGGGGGTCAGGTCTTACCTGCTCTGTAGGCTAGCAATTCAGGTATGAGAATTAGCCTCTCAGAACAACATGTCACTGCAGGCAGTTTATATTCTATGCCAGGACAACCATCAGGAAGATGTCGTCAGCACATCATTCTTTCTGCATCACGAATGGATGTTGCATGGAGATGTCTTCTTAGACATTGTCCACCAGTGAGGCACACCTCAAATAGATCTATTTGCCTCCCCCCAGAACAGACAATTAAAACTTTTCTGTAGCAAGGATCCCGCCCCACTAACTTGGAGAGTGGACGCCTTCACTTTCTCTTGGAAGGGAATGTTCCTGTATGCCTTCCCTCCCTTCCTGCTTGTTCAGAAAGTCCTCCTAAACAACAGGAGGGACAAGCCAAACACCTTACTGGTGACTCCCTGTTGGCCAAGGCAGCATTGGTTCCCCCCTTCTTCAATCTCTTGCCAAGGGCAATCGCCACAAGTTGAGTCACAAGGTGGACCTGCTCACACAATAGAAGGGATCACTGATTCACCCACACCTAGAGATTCTCTGCTTGACCCTCTGGGTGATAAACTTTTGATCCCCTTCAGACAACGCTACACTGAGGACGGGCTATCTATCCTGCAGGAGGCCAGGAAACCGAATACCAGAAAGTTTTGTATTTCCAAATGGAAAAGGTTCTCCAAATGGTCTCTCCAAAGGCATAGGGACCCCTTCCAAGCAGATGTTCCTTTAGTCCTAGCCTATGTGTTTGAGCTCATAAAATCAGACCTTTCATATTCATCAGTGAAGGTCCACTTATCAGCCTTTTCTGCCTGCTTTACCTATGGACCCACCTCTACTTTCCACATTGGATGTCAAACTATTCTTAAAAGGGGTTCTCCACATTAGGCCACCAAAGAAACCTATTACTCCACCTTGAGACCTAAACTATGTGCTAGAAAAACTAACTATTGATGTTAAGTTGTCTATCTCGCCTTCATTCTTGCTGGTTGGGTTCGGAGCCAATCCTCGGCTCCAACTCGGCCATCTTCAAAAGCTCGAGAGCTGCTTACTGGCTCGAGGCCCCCTCCTATATCCCATGATGCCTGGCGCTAGATACCCAGATCTCGTTTGCCGCTTCTGCTACAAGGTTGCATTTACTGGCTCAGGTCGTAATTTTCACTTTGTTCTTATAATAGGACTTTTTTTGTACTTTGTTAGGTATATTTTTATTGTTATAGCTTAGAGTAGATTCTATAGCAGTTTGTTAGTGTTTATCTCCCTTTCAAAACTTATTTTCTCCTTTGAGAGTTTTTCTTTCCCTCCCCCACCCCTGTTTACCTTCAAAGTAAGCCGTTTTAGTTAGAGGCTTATCATTGTTTTATTTTTAAGGTAGACAAAAGTTTTCTTTTTAGTACATTGTGGTAGCTTGTAGGTCTTATATTATTATAGTGTGTGTGTGTGTGCTGTTAGGTTGTGGTAACTTGTGTGAATTGTGTGTATTTTTTTTCAGTTACCTACTCTCCACTCTACTTGTTATTTGTATTTGATTTTCCTTTACAGGAATGTCTAAAGACACAAAAGTGTCGGGATTCAAGAAGTGTGACTCATGCTGTCAGAAAATGTCTCTGACAAATGGTCACACTTCTTGTGTCTACTGCTTGGGCTCCCTACACCTGCAGGACTCTTGCTCGGTGTGTCAGGCCTTTAGTCCAAGAGTCCTGCAGGACCGTAGGAATAAGCTTATCCTGAGGGGTTTGCTTAAACCTGAAGGATCACTGGCCAAGACTCAGTCAGTGAAACCTTCTAGGCCATCGAAGCCGTCTGCTCCCAGCTCGGAGCCGTCACTGAGTATGGCTTCTGCTTCATCTTCGGTTCCGGCTGGAAGTGAAGTACCTATTTCTATGTCAACTTTGGCTCCGACTGGAGCCGAAGTACCTATCTCTCAGTCGGCTCCGACTCTTCCGTTGGAAACGCTCCAGGTCACCATCATTGGAGTCGATACACTCGGCTCCAGGGTCACCCTTATTGCATTCTGAGTGGAGTCATCGATCCCACTCCTCTTGGTCGTCTAGGCTATCTGACCATGATTTGGAGAGAGTGGTGAGCAGGCTTTTAAAGTCGCAGGCCCTGGCAAAAATGCTATCCAGCCCCCTTCACCAGGGTTCGGCTCTACCTGTTTCTCCAAAAGTTCCTCCTTCGACTCATCCCTTGAGTTCGGTGCCGGAGCATGCTATGGCTGGAACCGTGGGTCCGTCGGCACCGATACCTTCCCTTTCGGTGCCGTTGGCTCCGATCTCTTCCATGGTGCCGTCCTTGGAGGGATCTGGGCGCCGGGACTCCGTCGGCTCCAAGGGGGCGGGTGGCATCGGACCCTTGTCTGACCCCGTTCTCCCTCTTGGAGCTTCGGCGCAGGTGAGTTCGGCTCCTACATCGGCTTCGGAGCCGTCCCTCTCGGTGCCGGGAAGGATTCCGGTCTCTTCGGAGCCAGAGCCTTCAGTGGCATCGGGAAGGGATGCCTTCGAGGTCATGAGGAGTGTGCTGGCATCTGAGTCAACCTCACGGTCGGCCTCATTGGCTCCTCCCCCCATGGTGCCTGCTCCTGCCTCTGCCCCTCCTGCAGACCCCAAGCGTGGGGAACAAGCGCTCCAGGGCACCCCATTGGCTGTATCTTCCTCTTCCGAGGCCTCCCCTGTTCATTCAGAGGAGCCCCCTCGAAAGAGAAAATGCAAGAGGAAGCATGTTGACTCCCCTGAGTCTGTCACTTCAGATACCGATTTGGAGGAGTCAGAAGGGTCCCCGAGATCCCCCTCTGAGGATGTCTCCTTCTCAGACATCCTTGAAATCCTTAGGCAGAGGGGGAACTGGACTACCCTTAACCCTTCCGAGGATGACTGTGTATTCCTGGACGCGTTTGGTTCCCGAAACTCCACCTCCTGGGTGTCTCCGCCTTTCAATCCACTGATGTCGGTGGTGGCTCGAAAGGCGTGGTCAGCTCCAGACACAATGGAACCAGCTCCCCGTAGGCCCACAAAATTCATCACCGCCCCTCAGGACAAGCAATTTCTGACCAAGGGTGTTCACATTGATGCCATGGTGGTAGCAGCGGCCACTAAAAAGGAGTTGGCTGAAACTTCGTCTGTCCATCCCCCCTAATAAGGAATCTAGGACGATGGACAGATATGGGAAGTGAATGTTTTCCTCAGCGACCTTTTCCATGAGGTCTCTGAACTATTTGTGCCATTTTACCCGCCTTCAAAGGGATCTCCTTAAAGAGTTAGGAGATACCCTTCAAGATCCATCAGCTGCGGGAGCTCAGGCTAAGATTGCCTCCCAGCTGGCGACGCTAAATTCAGTAGTAAACTCCTCCATGCGGCTCATCTCTTATGCAGCCGATGGAGCGAGTAGGGCCGCAGACACAGGTGTGGCTTTGACGAGACACGCTTGGATGCGGTTATGCAACTTTGCGGAACCCTTTAAGGCATCTTTCACCAACACCCCCTTTGACGGTTCTGCTCTGTTTGGACCACAGGTGAAGGATACCCTTACCAGGTGTGAGCAGGAAGGCAAGACTCTCTCTGCAGTTGGAGTCCGTTTTTCCACTCCTTCAAGACCGTATCCCAAGGGTCAGAAGAGTGGGAAGATGTGGTTCCGGAAATCCCAGGGAGCCGTGCCTGACACACATGGAGAGTTTCCCTCCAGGGGCAGAGGAGGGAACAACAATAGACGCCGCCCTAGGGGCAGGGGGGTCCACAAAATCAGGGCCAAAGAGAATCCTTCTCTGACAAGCCCTTCCAGCATCCCTGAAGTGCTGCCCGGCTGTCCACCTTCGGAGGCAGTCGGGGGAAGATTTATCGCTGTACCCAGAAGCTTGGCAAAGTATAACAAAAGACAAATGGGTACTTTCTATCGTATCCGAAGGCTACAAAATCCCCTTCTTTCGCACTCCCTACATTCCCAACAAATCCCTTCCAGATGTTCCACCCAATCTAAGGGATCAAGCAGTTCAAGAAATTTCAAAACTGCTAAGAAAAAGAGCCATCCAGTCAGTCCCAGCAGACCAACAAGGATCCGGAATTTACTCAAGGTTCTTTTTGGTACCAAAAAAGACAGGGGACTGGAGACCCATTCTGGATCTCAGCAGACTAAACAGGTCTGTTCAAAGAACGAATTTCCGGATGGTCACGCTACAGTCCATTTTACCCTTTCTGGGTCAGGACAGTTGGATGTGCTACATAGATCTTCAGGACGCGTACTACCATATCAAAATGCACAGACGCTCCAGAAGATTCCTCCGCTTCCGGCTGGGAGCCAGTCATTATCAGTTCAGAACGCTGCCCTTTGGTCTCACCACAGCCCCCAGGGTGTTCACCAAATGTTTGGCAGTAGTCACCGCTCACTTAAGACGGCAAGGATTCCAGGTGTTTCCATATTTAGACGACTGGCTCCTTACTGCAATCACCAAGCATCACCTGCTGCTAGCCAGAGACTACACCATCCAAACTTGCTCCACTCTAGGCATCACAATAAATTTTGAAAAGTCTGCATTGTCGCCTTGTCAATCTATCACCTTTATAGGCGCAAACTTAAACACAAAGGACATGTCAGCGACTCTACCAGTAGACAGAGTGTTAGCCATTCAACGACATGTGCAGGTCTTATTAGGATGCAAAAAGATTCAGGCCAGATTTGTCCTAAACACATTGAGTCTCATGGCAGCGGCTGTAATACTAGTCCCCCTTGCACGCTTTCATATGAGGATTCTTCAGTGGATGCTGTTCACACAATGGTCTTTCTAGCAACTCCCGATGTCTCACAGGATAATGATCACACAGTCATGCAAAAACCAACTTGTCTGGTGGATGGTTTCCCCATCATTACACCAGGGCAGACCATTCGTTCTTCCTCCCCCAGTAGCTACGGTGACCACGGACGCCTCCCTGATCGGGTGGGGGGGGCATTATCAGGGCAGAACAGTCCAAGGCACCTGGCAGCCTCATGAGTACCATCTGCATATCAATGTCTTGGAGATGAGAGCCGTGCTTTTAGCGTTGCATGCTCTTCAGAACTCTCTTCCCACCGGGACCATTGCAATTCAAACAGACAATATGTCAGTTGTATGGTACATCAACAAGCAGGGCGGAACCAAGTCATACCCCCTTATGCCGAGAAGCACTCAGACTTTGGCAGTGGGTGATCTCTTCCCAATGGTGTCTAATAGCAGTGCACATCCCTGGGAAGTCCAACGTTATAGCAGACAGGCTGAGCAGAGCAATTCTCATGCCTCACGAGTGGTCTCTCAGACTGTTGCAGACAAAATCTTCCGCAAATGGTGTCAGCGTTGCTGCAACCTTTTTGCCACTCCCTTCAACAGCAAGTGCGATAATTTTTTCTCTCTCCTACCTCTTCTTGGACACCTCCCCAGAGACGCTCTAGTTCATGATTGGCCCCAGGGACTTCTTTATGCATTCCCTCCATTCCCCCTGATTCCCAAACTAATTCAGAAAGCTACCACACTGGGATGCAAGATGATCCTCATTGCCCCTTACTGGCCTCGACAAATTTGGTTCCCCTTCCTGCATCATCACCTTCTGGAGCAGCCCTGGACCCTGGACCCAATTCCAGATGATCTGATCCATCAGTCGGGCGGGCTGCACCAATCTCTTCAATCTCTCCAGCTCACTGCTTGGTTTCTCCTCTTCCGACTTTAGCTAGGCTTCCCAACATCTCCCATTCGGTGCTTGAAATCATCTTATCCTCGCATAAGTCGACCACTAGAAAGACATGCTAGTAAGTGGAAACGTTTTTCCTTATGGGCAGAGAACAGAAATATAGATCCCTTTTCAGCCCCTGTGCACCATATTTTAGATTTTCTAGCAGAACTTTTTCGAACTGGATCCTCTTCTGCCACGATTAGAGTTCAGCTAGCTGCAATTTCAAACTTTCATTCGGGCCTATCTGATTCAAGCATCATGTCCCATAAGCTTTGTAAAGCCTTTCTGAAGGGGACCACTCTACTCAGGTCCCCAGTAAGAGATCCCCCGCCTCCGTGGGATCTGAATTTGATTTTAGCTTCCCTGATACTGCCCCCTTTGAACCGGCAGCTTCTTGTTGCTTGAAGTTTCTTTCTTGGAAAACCCTTCTTTTGGTTGCAGTTACGTCGGCCAGAAGAGTTTCTGAACTTCAGGCTCTTTGTGTTCGTCCTCCTTACCTAGTTTTTCACAATGATAGAGTTTCTCTTCGGACTAATCCTTCCTTTCTCCCAAAGGTTACTTGTGATTGTAATTTGAATCTGTCCATTGAACTGCCCATGTTCTTCCCAAATTATTCCAACAAGGCAGAAGTGAGCTGATCGAAGGAAGGACACTCAGCAAACTCGGAGCTACAATATATAACATTAAGTATCCTGTTTTTTGTTTATTTTGTTCTTTATTTCTTTGTTGTTTATAGCACTTTGTGTACTGTGTATTTTTTCTAGCTAGTTTCACTGTGTGTGAGGTATTAACTGGAAATTGTCCACTCTTATTAAGCATCTGTTGGGTTGTTTGTTTATGATAACTTGTTGCAGTTAAACTCTTTTTTTCTAGTGGCTCCTTTAGCTGTTTAAAACTTTCATTTAAAGGCTCACTGCTGCTCTTCAGCTGTGAGTAACATTTCTGCTGTTTGTTTCGCACCCTCCCTCCCTGTTGGTATAGTGTTTTTTTAGTTGGTGGCTTTGCAGTTGCCCGCCCCTAGTGTAAATTTGATCTGGGACCCTCCTCCCAGTCTAGTGTCATTACCTCGTTCTACCCAGTACAGGGAGAGCATTTGAGAAGGCCAATCAGCTTAGTTTCTGCTACTCCTTTCTCTTTCCAAAAAAAAAAAAATGATCTTCTTTTACTGTATTTGTGTTTTTTCCTACTTTATTTTGCTTTTGCGTCATCTTAAAAGTACTCAATTGTATTTATTACTGCTTGGTGTAACTCATTGTAAGCCTTTTAGTTTAAGCACCTGGGCTTCAGACCAGTTTTACATTAGGAAGGTTTGTGGTCTGCACTGTAGTGGCAGAACAGGTAGCTTACATCCTTCTAAGTTGGGAACTGCTGATTGAGGGCTCAGTGTCTGTTATTCTAAAAGTGTATTAATTCTGGTTTAAGCACTTGGGCTTGAGGCCAGTTATTTTACATTAAGAGGGTTCGTGTTCTGCACTCTTGTGGGAGGAGAGGCTGGACTCTGTCCTTCTGAGCTGGGAATTTCTGGTTAAAGCTTATAGTGCCTGCATATTTGAACTGCTTCTTACTGAAATTGGTACACCTCGTTTGCTGTAGCATAGACTAGATCCAGGCCTGCTGAATCTAGCTTTGTTTGTATAACTTGAGCACTAATCCAGGCATTCTTTAAAGTATTCAGTTGTATTTATTACTGCTGGTAGTAACTTGATTAAAGTGTAGCTATCATTTCTAAGTCTTTTGGATTAAGCACTTGGGCTTCAGACCAGTTGTTTTACATTAGGAAGGTTTGTGGCCTGCACTGTGGTGGCAGGACAGGTAGTTTACATCCTTCTAAGTTGGGAACTGCTGATTGAGAGCTCAGTGTCTATTATTCTAAAAGTGTATTAGTTCTGGTTTAAGCACTTGGGCTTCAGGTCAGTTATTTTACGTTAAGAAGGATTGCGGTCTGCACTCTTGTGGGAGGAGAGGCTGGACTCTGCCCTTCTGAGCAGGGAATTTCTGGTTAGAGGCTTATAGTGCCTGCATATTCTAACTGTTTCTTACTGAAATTGGTACACCTTGTTTGCTGTAGCATAGACTAGATCCAGGCCTGCTGAATCTAGCTTTATTTGTATGCTTGTTGTTTGTTTATTTCCCTGAAATGCTAATTCCACCTAAAACGCGGCCTTTTAGCACTTCTGTGGATCCCTAGTGGTATCTGCATTGCTTACTGTACTTATTTCCTTGTTTCACTTGAAAGAAAGTTACTGTTTGTCGTTTTTGCATTTAAGCTACCTGTAACACATTGCATTTAAGTTACCTGGCACTTGCTCACTAAAGCAATTATATAAGTCAGCTCTAAAAAATTAAAAGCACTACACCCTCACAAACTCCCCTTGAGTACCTTGTTCCCCATTGGCCCTTTTTTCAATTATAAAGGAATTCCCAATACTATTCTAGCATGTCCAAAGGTCAGTTGTCAATCTCCTCTCCGGTCCAGCTGGTGAATCTAGGAATCTTGAGGCAGTGTTACAACTGCCTCATGTACACAGACAACCCTCTCCTCCTACCAACAAATTCCAACACATGTGAGAGATGCAACCATATAGCCAAACTGGAGGCTAAGCTCTCTCAACTCAGTACTGGCGTAACCAGTCAGGAGGAGAAGGAAACCACACTCACTACAATTCCAGTCTCACATAGACCTACCACGACAACAAACCAAACACATAAACACACAAAAACATACTTGGAGGCTCTAAATAAAAATCTGCCTAAGCAGCAGAGACCTCCAAAGCAGACACCCAAGCAACCGCTACCCCAAAACAAAACACGTGCAACACATAGCTCACAAAGCCAGTGTGCCGAACAGTCACAGCCCTTAAGGCTAAACAACACACCTGATACACTTGTAATAGGTGACTCTATCGTCAGGCACACTGACGTCCCGCTCACCAGGCTGAACAAGGAGAAGGTCACGGTGAGCTGCCTGTCGGGTGCTAGGATCCGCCACATAACACAAGCACTCAGGTCACTCCAAGGCAAGTACAAATATGACTCGGTCATTGTCCATGCTGGTGTGAATGACCTGAGACGTACCTCCCTGGACCACATGAAAAGAGACATAGAGGAGCTCTCTGAGCATGTAGCCCAGGCCGGTATGACCCTGACCTTGAATAGCATCTTACCCTCACCAAGAATGATGCTACAGTATGAAGACAAGATGATCAATTTCAACAATTGGCTTAAGTGTTGGTGTCATTCAAAGGGGATCCAGTGCCTGTCAGCCTGGGATGACATGCTCGACAAGCCACGATGCTTCGCTAGGGACGGCTTGCACCTGTCACCCCTGGGCTTTCGGATATTGGCAAAGGCTCTTGCTACCCCCATAGTGCCTTTTTTAGGCAAGGCTCAAAAGACAAACCCACCTCCATAGGTATCACAAGGTATAAGAAACTAAGAGTAATGCTACTCAACGCTAGAAGTCTAAACCTCAAGATGCACGCACTCGAAACTCTCCTTAGCATGGAGAACATCGATATCTGTGCAGTAACAGAAACCTGGTTCAAGGCTCCCGAGAGCACCCCAGCACTACCAGGTTATACCTCATACCATGCTTTTCGGCCCCAAAACTTGGACCGAACCACAAAAGGAGGGGGAGTATCAATATTCGTCAAAGATACCCACACCTCCAGGTTGGTGGCACAGCATGAAGCATCAGAGACTATCCATGTGCAACTAACTGTGGGTAAAACTGCCTTCCAGTTTATAGCCTGCTACAGACCACCCTCCCAAACACAGGAACCCCACTTGGCCTTCCTGAGAATACTGGAAAATATGAAGGTCTCTCCAAACACCATTATATTGGGCGACTTCAACTACCCAAACATAGACTGGGAGCATTACTCTAGCTCCAACACCCTAGCCCAAAGGTTCCTAGAATTTATAAACTCAAATGCTATGGAACAACTTGTTACCACTCCCACAAGAGGGGAAAACATACTGGACCTGATCATCACCTACATGGGGACACTATGCTCCAGACCAGAAGTGTATCCCTCACTGGTAAGATCAGACCATAAACTAATCTCACTGGATATTCACATCCCGACCCCACCCCCTGCCCAGAAAACCACAGTGAAAAACTTCTCTAAAGCAAATTTCACATGCCTCAAAACCGAGGCGAAATCCTTCAAAGCCCCCCGGGCCTGTGGAAAATACGGCCCAGACCGCAGAATTTTTTATAAACGCATTCTATGAAAACCTTCAGGAATGCATGGATCATGCAATCCCAAATAAAACCAAGACCCAATCCTCCAAAGGCAGACGTCCTGTCTGGTGGACCCCAGCCATAAACAAACTATACAATAGAAGGAGGAAGCTACTACATGATAGAGCAAAATCCCAAAAAGTGAAGGCATCTCTGATCAGTATTAGCAAAAAACTACGGGCACTCATGAAATCGTCTAAGGCCAGCTTCGAGAGAAAAATTGCACATGACACTAAGGATAATCACAAGGCTTTCTTTAGTTATGTTAGGAACCTGGGTGGGAATTCCCAGATATGCTCAGAATTAGTCCAAAATGACAAAAAATACACCGAGCCCACAGACATTGCCAACATCCTAGCTGACAGGTTCAGTGCAAACTTCTCCCTCTCCCCACCAAAAGGGCAAATATCTATCCCAACAGAGTGCTGCCCCCCTGACATCTCAGATGCTCAGGTAAGAGCCGCCCTTTCCAAAGCAAAAAACACAGCATCAATGGGACCAGATGGTGTCCCGTGCTGCGTCCTACATGAACTCCAAGAAGAGCAAAACCCAAACATAAAACTACTGTTCAATCTTAGCCTTACTACAGGATATGTACCCAAAGAGTGGCGTACAGCAACAGTGGTCCCTCTCCACAAAGGTGGTGCCTCAACGGATCCTGGAAACTATCGCCCCATAAGCCTGACTAGCTTGGTCTGCAAAGCTATGGAAAGGATCATCATGGACCTCATAAATAAAGATATTGGGGACCTACAGACACTGGATCCTACCCAGTTTGGCTTTGTTAAGGGCAGATCCTGCCTCTTAAACCTGGTCGATTTCTTTGAAACAGTCACCAAGGCCATTGGCGAGGGAAGGTGGTCCACACAGCCTACCTGGACCTCAAAAGCCTTCGATACAATACCCCACTCGGGCATTATAGATAAGCTCACCAGCTTAAATATAAACCCCTATGTGACTAGATGGGTTGCAAACTGGCTCAAGGACAGAACCCACATGGTTAGAATTGCTGGAGCCATGTCAGACTCCAAACCAGTTACAAGTGGCGTCCCACAAGGCTCAGTCCTGGGACCTCTCTTGTTCGGTATATATTTCTCGGGTACAGGCCAACACGGAAGGACTGTGGCTGACCAAGTTCGCAGATGACTGCAAACTGGGCCATAATCAACTCTCCAGCCGACACAAGCATCCTCCAAAAGGGCCTCATAGAAACAGACAACTGGTGCCAGAGCCATGGCCTCAAGCTAAACGCCAAAAAGTGTATAGTTATCCCTTTGGCAAAAACAAAGTGCCCACAAATTACCACATAGGTGGTAATCCATTAAGTACAGAAGAAGTTATTAGGGACCTGGGGACCCAAGTTGATAGCAATCTCTCATTTGACAACCACGTGGCCAAAGTGGTTAGAAAAACATTTTATATAGCCCACCTAATCATGAAGGGATTCACATCTAGATCAGGGAGGTCATCGCACCTCTTTACTCATCCCTCATCAGGCCCATAATTGAGTACAATGCCCCTTTTGGGATGTACCTTACCAGACACCTGCAGAAACTGGAAAGACCCCAAAAGTACCTCACCAAGAAGATCAAAGGGCTCAAACAGATGCCATATGCTGCCCGGTTAAAGAAACTCCAGCTCTACTCAGTGGCATACCGCCTGCTCAGAGGCGATCTGTGCCTGACGTATAAAGCCATGTCCAACCCGGAATTAATGGACATGCTGCACCTCAGAAAATCCAAATCCCATCGAGCCACGCTCGAGAGACTTGAACCTCAGCACTGAAATAAATAGGACATGCTGGAGGGACAGATTCATAACCCAGAGGCTCCCTTCACTCTGGAATAAAATCCCAGTCCAGGTTAGGCAGAGTCCCACATTGACTCTCTTCAAGAGGAATCTTGATGAGTGGATGGGAGATTGTAGGTTTACCCCGGCTATCACTTCTGTGTCACTGTTAGACAGAGGCACAGTATACTAACCTCAAAAAAAGGCATAGCAAAATTAATTTAAAATGGGTGGCGAAAGCCAAACACACTCTGGCTAGGCTTATAAATGCCCTAGGGCAGATAGCCTAGTATGAACCTATGAACCTATGAACAAATTACATCAGTTGGACGTCCATAGACAATTACGCTTTTACTTGCATAGAACCAAGCAATTCAGAAAATATCAGACCAGTTGTTCCTGTCTTATGCTGAAGGAAAACAAGGCATACTGGTGTCAAAAGTCACCTTATCTAGGTGGTTGTCTTCTACTATTACCTTTATATATCAGTTGAGAAATAAATACCTTCCTGCTAAACCCAAAGGTCACTCCACCAGAGCTTTAGCTACCTCTGTGGCTTTTCAGGCTAGATTGCCAATGGAAACTATTTGTTCGGCAGCTACCTGGGCTAATCCACATACCTTCATTTCACATCATAAGCTGGATGTGGCTTCCAGAAGCAGAGATGATTTTGGTTCCACTGTTCTGAAGAGTCTGTTCCGATGAGCCACCCAGGATTGAGGTGTTAGGGACGCTGT
Organism: Protopterus annectens; assembly: GCF_019279795.1. NCBI lineage: Eukaryota > Metazoa > Chordata > Ceratodontiformes > Protopteridae > Protopterus > Protopterus annectens. The sequence goes on from NC_056729.1 coordinate 951,953,624, forward strand.
CCCAACCAGCAAGAATGAAGGCTTGATAGACAACTTAACATTAAGAAGTTATGTACCTACCATAACGTTCCATGTTAGTTGTCGTCTTCTCGCCTTCTTTCTTGCGTCCCACCCTCCATCCCCGTATCCTAGTAGACCGAGAAGAGTTCCTTAGGCTTCTTTATCACTGGCTGAGTCTTCTCTGGCTGTTACTGCTGACTGTCAGTCTCTCCAGTAGTTTACTGTATCCTGCTACAGTTACTGTATTATCATGATTATTATTATTATGTCTGTAGTTAGGTTACCAAACAAGATCTGGGTATCTAGCGCCAGGCATCATGGGATATAGGAGGGGGCCTCGAGCCAGTAAGCAGCTCTCGAGCTTTTGAAGATGGCTGAGTCAGAGCCGAGATCGGCTCCGAACCCAACCAGCAAGAAAGAAGGCGAGAAGACAACTAACATGGAACATTATGGTAGGTACATAACGTCTTCTTCCCTTTGAGCCAGCTGGCTCTGTTTCTCTGCAGATGTGCACATGGAAAACTGTCCTACTAGTAGCCCTTAACTCAGCCAGAAGGGTTTCAGAATTACAAGCAGTAATGGCATCCCCAACCCTACACTATATTTCACAAAGATAGGGTGACCCTGTCCATCAATCCCTCCTTCATGCCCAAAGTGGTCAGTGAGCTGTCGCTCAATCAGTCTGTTCACTTGTCTACCTTCTTTCCTTCACCAAAGAATGACAGCGAGAGAATACTTCATTCCTTTGATGTCCACAGACAACTAAGGTTCTATTTGGACAAAACCAAAAATATCAAAGTCCAATCAGCTCTGTGTGTCCTTCCACCGCAGAGCCCTTTACAAAGCAGTGTCCAAACAAACTATTTCCTGGTGGATAAGGAAAACTATCACCTTCTGCTACTCCTGCCATAGGAAACAATTACCTTGTGGGTCAGGGCACACTGTACAAGAGCTGTGGCTCCCTTTGCGGCCTTCCTCAAGGGTTTGGACACAACTTCCATTCTTGAGGCAGCCACATGGTCCTCTGCATACCTTCACCAAACATTACAAATTTGACCATATCTCCAGAGCCAGAGCAGGAATTGCAAGGGCATTCCTGCAGGGATTGCTGGAAACTGCAACTTCTTCCACCACCCTTTCTCCTCCTTCAAATGTGGTATTCTCCCACAGTCAGAATACTGCAACATAGGATTAGTAGGACATAGAATAGTTGTGTAAAATCTTAGCATAACCATAGATGTCCTTCTCTTCCATGTTGCAGTATTCCTTCCCTCCCACCTATCCCCCCTTCATTACATTTAACCTGTCTAGAGGACATCATTTGGCATCATTTAGACTGTTGTTCAACTGGGCAGTCAGTTCTGAGGTCTGTACGTGCAGACGTCACATTTAAGGCCCCTGGTTTATGACCCTGCGTGTGACGTCCAATGCACTAGCAGCAACCAGGCTTAAGCTGACATACAAGTCGCCTGAGGCGGAGGATCCCCCACAGTCAGAATACTGCAACATGGAAGAGAAGGACATCTATGGTTATGGTAAGATTTTACACAACTATTCTTTATACTTAATTAGATGTTCACTGCCAGCTTACATCGTATGAAAGACTGTGTGTAATCAACTGTTTGTTTCCTTTTTGAAGACCAAGTTGAGTTCCAGTATATTTTAGATGACTTTGTCCAGGTGGCTGTCTGAATGTATATCATTTGTTTATAAGTCTAGAGGGCTATCTTTACTCTCCAAACCAAAAGAACATTCTATTAAGGCAGTCAGTGAATCTACAGTCTTTCAATAGTGTTCTTGTTAGTATTTGTGCAGCTGCCTATGGTCTGCAGGTCATATGCCTTTTTCTCATTATAAGCTTGATCTACAGTCTGCTTGGTTCCACAGTTCTCAAGAAGATCCTTCAATATTGCCTCACAGGATTCGTGTAGTTGCAGACACTGTCCCAGTTGTTGAGGAAAAAGGAACAAACATTGGATATAAAAGTTTTGTACTTACCCTAACACTTAATCTATGTTGCCTTCCATCAATCTCAACATTCCCTCTCCACCCCCCTTGTGTAAATTGACACCTCCCTGTGCCTTCTGTTAGACTGCACTGGACTTAGCTGGAGCCTTGCCTGTTGGCATTCCTCTGGAATGCATTCTGTTCCTAGCATTATATCATAGTTAAGGGAGAGTCTGTTGGAAGTTTTAGCTTATTGCTGTATAGGACAGACTCAATCTGAAGGACTACTAGAGTGACAGAGCATTATGGGAAGTGAAGGAGTCTGAGCCTTGGAGCCAAAAGTCTATTTTAAAGTGCTAAACTCTGAGCCATTCGAATCCAATATACCCAACTGCATTTTGCACCACGACTGTGTATATCTATATATATATATATATATACATATATATATATATATATATATATATATATATATACATACATATATATATATATATATATATATATATATATATATATTGTTTGCTTGTTTTATAAAGGAAAAACAGCCTTTTTTGCATGCTCTTTTTCCACAAATTAAGCATTAATTCCAGTAAGAAAGTATTTACACACACAAAATGTATAGTAGGGCATAGATCACTTTTTTAATCATCATGGAAATGTATTGCTTCCATTGCTCCAGTGCATGTTCTTCCTGTCTTTCTCTCTGTTTGTGCAAGTAAATGGCTTGTATGTGTATGCATGCATGCATTATGGGTGGTGCACTGATGCAAAGGTTAGCATGGCTACCTGTTACTGCTTGGTTCTTCGATTTGTTCCTGGGTAAGGTGTAGAGCTTGTATGCCGTGTGTGTGTGTGTGTGTGTGTGTGTGTGTGTGTGTGTGTGTGTGTGTGTGTGTGTGTGTGTGTGTGTGTGTGTGTGTGTGTGTGAGTGTGTGTGTGTTTGTGAGTGTGTGTGAGTGTGTGTGAGTGTGTGAGTGTGTGAGTGTGTGTGAGTGTGTGTGTGTGTGTGTGTGTGTGTGTGTGAGTGTGTGTGAGTGTGTGTGAGTGTGTGTGAGTGTGTGTGAGTGTGTGAGTGTGTCTGTCTGTCTGTCTGTGTGAATTTTCTCTGTGTTGTGTGGTTTCTTTCCACATTTCAAAGATATGTGGTTGAGAGAGAGGAGGAGTACACTTGTCCTGTATTGTACTAGTGTCAATTCCAGGACTGACCTTGACATTCATTTCTTATGAAGATGGTTGCAACTTCCCCCAGTAACATTCATTTGGAGATTGAAGTTGTTTGCATGTGTGTATGTTTACATAAAGACAATATACCTCACACTTCAAGAAGCTAATCAGTAAGTATTTTGTTACTTTTATTCCGTGCTGGGTTAGAATATGGTGTCTATATTCTGCTGTCTTCTTACTGGTTATGTTTTAGTTGTATGAATCAAATATCTATTGCTTATGTTACAGACGTTTTAACTAATTTTCAGGCTTTAAAGGTTTTTCTCATTCTGTCTTTTCTGTTTTATAAAGGTTCGGCATATTTTAGACCTTTGTCCTAATTTAGAGCACCTCGATCTTACACAGACCAGTGTTACAGACTCTGCGTTTGACAGGTACTTCACAGATTTATTTATTTAATTATTTTTTTATAACCAGTAAGGGTAGATGTGAAGTTGTTAAATCTTGCCGTTTATTCTCACTGATTGGTTCGGAGCCGATCGCAAAGCTCAAGGTTTGCCAGTAGCTCGAGACCAAGCCCCTTATCCCATGATGCACTGCTGGAATTACCTCCGATCTAGTTTGCCACGGCACAGATCTATGTTCCAGATAGCTCGGACCAATATTAATCAATAGATTCATCTATTTGCAAGTTTAAAAACTTTTTTCTTGACAGGATAGTACATCTATATAGTTTTAGACTTAGATTTAGTTTTAGATAAGTGCCCTGTGTTGGCTTGTTTTTTTCTATAGTTTTGGCCTAATAGTTGGCCTTGTATTTAACCACATTCTTAAGAGTACTTTGATAGATAATTTATTGAGTGTGTTGTTTCAATTGTTTAAAATTGTTTAAATCGATAATAGAGATGTCTGATGAGTAAGAGAAGCCTCATCCTAAATCTGGCTTCAAAAAATGTCCGGATTGTGGACAAAAAATGTCAGTCATTGATGGGCATGTTCAGTGTGTTTATTGTCTGGTGGCTTTACACCTCCAAGACTCTTGTAGTATCTGTCACTCCTCTTCCAGGGTACTTTTAGAGAGAAGGAGGAAATCAGTGGATAGGGGTTTACTTCAGCACCCTTTCTCCGAAGCACTGGGTGACCAGGATGGTACTAGTAGATCCTCAAAGTCTTCCAAGTCTTCAGGTGACTCGAAAGCATCGAAAAAGGCTAAAAAATGGAGGGTGTAGTGTCATCTGTTCCACTGTCCTCAGAACTGAGTGTCCCTTCTGTTCGGAGCCAGCTCACAGCTTTGGAGCCGGTTTCTGAGATTCCCTCGTCTCCTCTGCTCCAGTCAGCCACTCGGCGCACTCCTCGAAGTCTTCTGTCAGCCTCTCAGATCTGGATATGGACCGGTTGGTGCAGAAGCTTGTACAGGCACCAGGCCTTGCCAAATTGTTGTCGGCTCCGATGCCTTCGTCAGAGCCGAAGACCATTAACCCAGACTTGACTACTCCTCCTCCGAGCCGTACTGGACTTTCGGAGCCGCAGGAGCCCGACGTGATGGTTGTTGAGCCTGTGGAGCCGAGACCTGCTCTGGTGTTATCGGTTCCATCTACTCGGATGTCCTCGACGCCGACCGGGGACTCTAGGAGCAGACACTCTCCTGTCAGGTCCGGGGAGGATAGTCGTACCAATTTGTCGGTGCCGACTCTTCCTCTCGGGGCTTCGGCTCGGATGAGCTTGGCTCCTACCTCGGGCTCGGAGCCGGTGCGGGAGGATCGGATGGTCCCTTCGGATCCATCTACCCCTTCTCGTCGGAGCCATGGTGCGTTCGATGCCATGAGGAGAGTCCTGTCTCCAAAGACATCATCAGCATTAGGTCTGGCTTCCTTTTCCACTCAAGCGCCTATGTCCGCTCCTACTTCTATCATGGCCTCGGTGCAGGAGGATCAGACGGTCCCTTCAGATCAGTCTTCCCCTTCTCGTCGGCGCCATGGTGCGTTCAATGCCACGAGAAGAGTCCTGAATCCAAAGACATCATCAGCATCAGGTCTGGCTTCCTCCTCCCCTCAAGCGCCTGTGTCCTCTCATACTTCTACCGGTCCACCTAAGCGTAGAGACCCTGAGACTCAAGTAGCCCCACAGGGTGCCCCCTGCTCTTCTGAGACCTCCCCATATCCCCCCCCTGAGAAGGTACCCAGGAAGAGACTGTGCAAGAGGAGGCACTTGGACTCCCCACAGGAGTCTATGACATCTGACACTGACTTGGATGAGTCAGAAGGGTCCCCTCGATCCCCCTCTGAGGATATCTCCTTTGTGGAGATGAAACGAAAGTAAGCACCACCAACCAGGAATGACCACGAACAATGGAAGGAAAGATCCAAAACAGTTTATTCCACTAACGCTAGTACAAATACAACACGTTTTCGTCATCAACTTCCTCAGTGAATGAAAAGCAACCACTTACTACCATATATATACACATTCCTAACAACATCAATTAAATTAATTAAATCAATTCTTAAAAACACAGTTTGTCAATTAATTAATTATTCAGAATTAAAACATTTTCACAAGATGTAAAACTCAAATATTTAATAATTTAATTAAAACCACATCTAATACTCATACCAATTTTAAAATTCATCCAAAACTTTTAATAAATAACAAATAAAATTAAAAACATTTTAATTCAGACAATCTTTTAAACTGTAATGTACTGTGTATGTCTCCATCAAGTGGTGAAACTGAATATGGCATTTAAATTAAATAGTTCTAACAAAATATGTGTACAAAATCTATTTTAAAAGCTTAATAAAAATGAAATTAAATGGTCATTTTAAATGGACTTTAAATAAATGTTTTCACTACCTCCTATATGTAATAAATATATTAAACAACGGTAGAAGTTAAAGTTTGGCAGATCTAATTTTAAGCACAGGTGCAAGAGATGTTTTGGATCTTTCTTTCCATTGTTCGTGGTCATTCCTGGTTGGTGGTGCTTACTTTCGTTTCTTAGTTGTTTTTTGCACCATTGGTCCCTGTTTGTGGTTATCCTTTGTGGAGATATTAGAGATCCTTTGATTCAGAGGGGCGGTTGGCAGTTCAAAAGCCCTACTGAAGACGAGTCAGTGCTCTTGAAGGCTTTTGGGTCTCAACATTCCACTTCTTGGGTGTTTCCGCCTTATGATGAGCTCATGGAGCTGATCTCTCGTAAGGCGTGGGAGTCTCCGGAGGCCATGGAACCTGTCCCTCGGAAGCCAAATAAGTTAATTTCTGCCCCAGTGGACAAAGCCTTTTTGACTAAGGGAGTGCCTGTTGATGCCATGGTGGTGGCTGTAGCCACCAAAATGGAAACGTCTGAGACATCCTCATCTATCCATCCTCCTAACAAAGATTCTAGGATCATGGATAGATATGGGAAATGCATGTTTAGTTCAGCGAACTTTTCCCTTCGATCACTGAACTATTTAACCCATTTTTCAAGACTACAGAGATATCTCCTGAAAGAGCTAGGAGATATTCTCCAGGGTACGGTAGGTGCAGGGGTTGCCGACAAAGTTAATACACAGCTCACTACCCTAAACTCGATTGTGAACTCGTCCATGTGTCTCATATCTTACGCAGCTGATGGTTCGAGTAGAGCTGCTAGTTCAGGCATTGCTCTGCGTAGACAAGCCTGGATGCGTCTCTGTTCCTTTGCGGAGCCTTTCAAGTCTTCCTTTATCAACACCCCATTTGATGGCTCATCCCTGTTTGGGCCCAAGGTAAAGGAAGCTCTAACCAGGTGTGAGCAGGAAGGCAAGACTCTATCTGCCATTGTGGAGTCTGTTTTTCTAACCCTACTCTGCCCTATCCCAAGGGCCCTAAGGGCAGAAAGATGTGGTTCCGAAAAGCACAGGGAGCCTTTCAGGACACACGTGGAGAAACCCCCACTAGAGGCAGTGGAGGGGGTTATAATGGAAGATGCCGTCCGCAACAGCAGGGTGACAGAGGCCAGTTCTCTGGTCAGCCCTACCAGCGCTCCTGAAAGGAGACCCGTCTGTCCGGCTCTGGAGGCAGTCAGGGGTCACTTATCTTTGTACCCAGAAGCCTGGCTAAGCATAACCTCCGATACCTGGGTACAAAGCATCATTTCCAGAGGATATTTCATACCGTTCTCTTCCCCTCCCACTCCTGTAAACAGAATCCCGAATGTTCCACCCAGTCTCAGGGAACAAGCAACTATAGAGGTCCGCAAGTTGCTAGAAAAGAGCCAGTCCCAGCAGACCAAGTTTGATTCGGAAGTTACTCGAGATTCATTTTGGTTCCAAAGAAAACAGGGGACTGGAGACCTATCTTGGACCTCAGCAGACTCAGCCAATTTGTAAAAAAAAAAGATGTTCCGAATGGTCACGCTTCAGGCCATTCTTCCCTTTCTAGGGAAAGGCGATTGGATGCGCTCCATTGATCTCAAGGACACATACCACCACATAAAGACGGACAGACACTCCAGAGATCACCTGCGTTTCTGGCTGGGAGCCAATCACTACCGGTTTCGAGCCCTGCCCTTTGGTCTCACTACAGCCCCCAGAGTGTTCACCAAATGCATGGCAGTGGTCACGGCTCACCTGAGGCATCTAGGATTCCAGGTGTTTCCATATCTAGACGATTTGCTCCTCACCGCTACCACCAGGCATCAATTGATTCAGGCAACACAATCTACTCTGAAACTCTGCCACCACTTAGGCATTACAGTCAACTTCGAAAAGTCTACCTTGTTGCCATCACAGCATACCATCTTTATAGGAGCAGAGTTAGATGCCTCAACCACCACTCTACGTCTTCCAGTCGAAAGGGTCTCAGTTCGTTCTTCGCCAACACATCAACTCATTGGTGTCAAAGAACAGAGCTACAGCCGCAGAGGTCTTGAAGGTACTAGGTTTGATGGCGGCAGCAATTCTAGCCATTCCACTCGCAAGGATGCATATGCAAATTCTTCAGTGGCTCCTGTTCGCTCAGTGGTCTTACCAGAAATTACCAATGAACCATATGATTCTCATCACAAATTCTTGCAAGAGAGACCTTCAGTGGTGGTGGTTGACGTCTCTTCATGTCACAATAGGAAGACCCTTTGTCCCCCCCCCCCCCCAGTAGCCACTGTGACCACAGACACTACCCTGATAGGGTGGGGGGGGGGCATTTTCGGGGAAAGACTGCCCAAGGCACATGGACGGATCAAGAGTCACATCTGCATATCAATGTTCTGGAGTTGAGAGCAGTACTTCTGGCGTTGCAGTACTTCCAGGACTCTCTTCCTCTAGGGACATTTGCAATTCAGGCAGACAGCATGTCAGTGGTCTGGTACTTGAACAAACAGGGCAGAACCAAGTCTTATCCCCTTTGTCAAGAAGCCCTCAGGGTATGGCAATGGGCTGTGTCATCCCAGCGTTTTCTGTTAGCAATGCACATCCCGGGGAAATCCAACGTGATAGCGGACAAGCTGAGCAGGGAAATCCTGTTGCCTCATGAGTGGTCTCTCAACCAACACGTTGCGGACCTGATTTTCTGCAATTGGGGCCAGCCTTGCTGCAACCTCTTTGCCAGTCACATCAGTACCAAATGCAGAAGCTACTTTGCCATTAAGACCACCTCCGGGACATCACCCAAGAGACGCACTCATACACGATTGGCCTCCGGGTCTCCTATATGCATTCCCACCAATTCCATTGATACCCAGGTTTTTACAGAAAGCAAAATCGCTGGGAAGGACTGTTATCCTCATAGCCCCCCCATTGGCCTCGACAGATTTGGTTCCCTTTTCTTCACCGTCATCTGCTGGAGGATCGATGGATCCTGGACCCAGTTCCAGACCTCCTGATACACCTGTCAGGGGACCTCCATCCTTCATTGCAGTCTCTAAGGCTGACTGCTTGGCTGATCCACTTCCCCAAATAGCCAGGCTTCATTCACTCTCAGATGACACAAGACCAATTCTGTTGTCTTCTCATAAGCCATCCACCAGAAAACTATATCACGGTAAGTGGAAAAGGTTCTCCATTTGGGCCAGTATACAAAAAATTGACCCTTTCCGAGCTCCTTTGTCCATTTTAGACTTTTTGACAATGATTTTTTAAGGAAGGAGCTGCAGCTGCCACAGTTTAGGTTCAGTTAGCCGCCATATCAAATTTCCATTTTGGATTCGATGGGTTAAATATTATGGCTCATAAGTTATCTAAGGTTTTTCTCAAAGGTGTTTTTCACATGAGACCTCTTATCAAAATCCCATATTCTCCCTGGAATTTGAATTTTATGCTGTCTCAAATATTTCTTCCCCCCTTCGAACCAGCATCATCTTGTGATCTCAAATTTTTGTCCTAGAAAACTATTTTTCTAGTGGCTATTACTTCTGCCCGCAGAGTGTCAGAACTTCAAGCATTATCTATCAGACCTCCTTATATGATTTTCCATGCTGATAGAGTATCTCTCAGAACAAACCCCTCCTTTTTGCCTAAAGTCTGTTCTGAATCTAATATCAATCAGGTCATTGAATGGCCAGTCTTTTTTCCCCAACCATTCCAACAAATTGGAATACATGCTGCCAAACCTGACATACACAGACCACTCAGATTTTATCTTGATAGAACTAAGGATATTAGAAAATCAGATCAACTCTTTGTATCCTTTTCGGAGGCCAGAAAAGGTAGACCAGTGGCTAAAACAACCCTTTCAAAATGGTTATCGGATTGTATCTCATTTGTTCATGCAAATGCTAACATACCTTTGCCACACAAAGCAAAGGCTCATTCACCCAGAGCCGTTTCTACGTCTTCTGCCTGTCAAGCTAAATTGCCCCTTGACAACATTTGTGCTGCAGCCACTTGGTCTAAGCCTCATACCTTTATCACTCATTACAAAGTAGATAATGCTTCCAGGGACAGGTCTTCCTTTGGTTCTACGGTCCTGAAAAATGTACTCCCGTGAGCCACCCAGGATTGCGGGTGCTAGGGAACGCTGCCCATCAGTGAGAATAAACGGCGAGATTTAACAAGTTCACATAAAGAAGTTATGTACTCACCATAACGTTCCATGTGAGTTGTTTATCTCGCCTTTATTCTCATGTCCCTCCCTCCATCCCCCCTCCTGGCTGACAGTTGACCTAGAGGCTAGTATCATCCTGGTTGTTCAATACTTCTTCTTCCTTCTTGGGGAGTGCTCCCCTTAGTTCACATGGATAGTGTCACAGGAAGTGGTACTTGGCATGACAATTTCCCTTCAGTAAGCCAGTAATTACTTTCTGAGTGAATTCAAGGATGCCCTTCATGTTTCACTGTCTCACTCATCACACTTGGGTTATCTGCCTGCAGTTAGCCTGAATACCAGAGACTTAGTATTTCTGCGTCGGTTGCTGTCGCTCCAGGACCGACGTCAGGTCATCAGGGGTATAAAACAGGCAGCCAACGCCATTACATCAGTCTTTCTAGCCGAGGAGCCCGAAGCAGAAGAAGTTTGCACGAGTGCCGGTCAGTCGCTACCTGAGTTTTCGTTTCCAAATTAAATCATCCTGAAGTCTTCTAAAGCTAGGTACCCCGTTGGGGATCCTTTTTTCTTGCTCTAACCGATGTCAGAAAAAGTTAAAAATTCTCGCCTGTGGAAAGCAAATACCACTCCAAGATTTCCATTCTTACTGCTTTACCTGTTTAGGCCCAGACCACGACGTACCTCGCTGTCGGTTTTGTGCGTTGTTCAACGCCCAAGCTATTCGTTGTTGGGCCCTTATTTTCACGAATACTTTCGATCTCCGTATTCCGAAATGGCTTCTGTAAGCCATCTGACTACCAATCTTCCAAAAAAAGTAAGGATAAAGACAGAGACCGACCGCACAGGTCCAAAACTGCTGACGATGCTACCATTAAGCTAGTTGCCAGTTCGCTGGTACTCATTAGGGTGCTTTCGCAGCCCCTGATGCCCGCTTCGATAGATTTGCAGGCCGCTACCAAGACCAGTTAGGAGTCCGGTATGCCGCGAGACTCTTCTTTGACTACGGAACCTGCAGATGTCTCTATCTTGGATGGGTCCGGAGCTGCTGTGCAGGCACCGGCTTCCGAAGAAGTTCTTCACATTACCGATATTAGTCTGTTCTGTCTAAAACTACCGAGTTTGTAAGGCCAAGATTACGAGCCATGCCTAAAACACTGACGACCCAAACTCAAGCACCTTCTTCCTTACCACAACATCAAATGCTTAAAATGCCAGAAGAACTGATTATGTTGATTAGGGGAAGCCAGCCTTCCCCTGCTAAGAGAAAAAGAGACCTGTCCCCAGCAGCTTTAACAGACCAAGAGTCTGACGACTCTGAGGTTTCCGAATATGAAGACATGCCTTTATCTGCTTGTGAGGATTCAGTTGCAGAAGACTCCATTCCCTCTGCTTCCCATCCAGAGGATTTTTCTTTCGGTGAAACCCTACATACCTTGAGAGCATTTCCACTGGGAATGCCAGGATTATCCTCGGTCCAAAAAGAGACTCAGAGAATTTTTAGACTTGCAGTAACATAGACCTTTAGCAATCCCTCCAAATCTGGATGTTGTGGATGATGTCTTTATGGAATCCAGTCTAACTTCTGATACTTTACCCCCTGCTCCAAGGAAACCAGACAGGTACTAGAGAGTCCCTGACTCTCACAAATTTCTTTTTAAAAATCCTACTGCTGACCCAGAGGTCATTTCCCAGGGGCCTAAAGGTATAAACGCAACTACTGCTAAGAATCCCACCCCTTCAGACAGGGATTCCTGAGCTTTAGACAGATGGGGTAAAAAAGTATACACCTCTGCAACTCTCGCCATTAGGTCATTGAATTGCCAGTTTCACATGGTGAAATACCAGCAACATGTAATGAAACTTATTAAGCAAAAGTTATCTACCTTTACAGACTTTGCAGAAAATAAAGAATTAACAAGAGCTTATGCATTCTGCAAGCCAAGTCAGCAAACGTACCTTGCAATGTGGCTTTGATGCCCTAGAAGCATCTTGCAGGGTAGCGGTCACTGGTTCTGTACTGAGAAGTCATGCTTGGCTTAAGGAGCAGACCTTGCCAGACTATGTCAAATCAAAATTACTAGGCGCTCCTTTAAACAAGGACAATCTGTTTGGCACCAAAGCAGAAGAGGTTCTAAAAAAGATGGAAGAAAAAGCTAAGTCTATGCAGACTGTCAAAGATTTTTTGCACGTGCAGCCTCCAAGATTCTGTAAGCATTGCCCCTCGAAACATTGGTCCTTTCCAGCCCCCTCAAGGCCATCTCAAGATAGACCCAGGGGAAACAGACCCCCCCCCCCCCCAGATTACAGTCTCAGGTTATGCAGAGATCTAAGCAATGGAGTGCATCAACTTCCAAAACAGGGAGTGCCAAGCCACCCCCTTACGGAAAGAATTCACAATGACTTCTAAACTCCACTCCTCACCTCTGCCCAATTGCTCGTGCCCCTAGGAGGAAAACTTGCCCATCATGCAAAAAACTGGACCTCCATCACTAAAGACCAATGAGTGGGATGGGAGGGTGGCCTAATGGTTAAGGTGTTTACCTTACAAACACAAGGTGCAGGGTTTGAGTCTCACAAGGGATAATTGGCTAGGCTTAAAATAGCTCACAAGGGCAGTTAGCTTAGTACTAACCTATGAACCTATGAGTCCTCAACATTGTATCCCAGGGGTACAAATTTTACTTCCACTCACTGCCAACCCCAAAAGGGTTCCCAGACCTTCCTCCAAACCAGTGGGCAGAGGCACAAAACTGAGTTCAATCCCTGCTTTCCATAAGGGCAATTCAACCTGTTCCCGCAGAGCAGATAGGTCAAGGGTTTTATTAAAGACTTTTCCTGGTACCCAGAAAAGAGAGCACTTGGTGCCCAAACCTAGATCTTTCCATTCTAAACACCTTTCCTGGTGGTACCAAAATTCAAAATGCTCACCCTTCAGCAGCTTTTTCCTATGCTGGCCAAAGATGCCTGATTAGCCACCCTAGACCTAAAAGAAACCTATCTGCACATCCCTAACAGGGACTCCTGCAGGAAATACCTACGCTTCAGGGCAGGATCTATGCATTATCAGTTCTCTGCACTTCCCTTTGGTTTATCCACTGCTACCAGAGTATTCACAAAATGCCCAGCTCCAGCCATTGCCTACTGCAGACAGAGAAAACTCCAAATTTACCCTACTTGGACAACTGCCTGATTCAGGCAGACAGTCAGGAAATACTGTTGCAGCACCTGACATTTGTAAAGAACCTTCTAACCTCCCTGGGGTACACTATCACAAAAAAAAAAAAAATCAAAACTAGTCCCCAGTCAAAAAATTGTATTCCTGGGAGCAAGCTTGGGACACAGCATCCCAGATGGCATTCCTTACTCCAGAAAAACAAGCCTATCTGACAGGTTACTTCACACACATGGCCACCAGAACCCAGCTATCCGCAAGGAAAATCCTGCAGGCCCTAGGGTTCATGGCCTCTTGCATTCTGCTAATTCCATATGCCAGATGCATATGAGGAAACTTCAATGGTACTTAAAAGGTCTTTGGTGCCAATATTCTCAGGACCTGGAAACTGTCATACCTTATCTAAGGACAGTTCTTTGGGAGGTAGCATGCAACCACAACAAGGGACTTCCCTTTACTCAACCCCACACCGCCTAGACCCTAACCACAGATGCATCAGACTGTGCCTGGGTGGCACATCTGGACGACAAGTGCATTCAGGGCCACTGGAGCCCAAGTCAGTATCATCTGCACATCAACCAAAAAGAGATGCTAGCTGTTCAGCATGCTGTGACTGCTTTCAGATCCCTACTATCACCAGGACCCCTGCTAATAAAAATAGACAACACCACAGTTATGTGGTACATCAACAAGCAGGGGGAAACCCACTCTACAGGCTATCCATGGCCCTGTGGAACATGGCCTTGGACATGCATATTCATCTGAAAGCTCAATTCCTGCCAGGCAAACAAAACTGTCTGGCAGACGACTTAAGCAGAAATCTCCTAGACCCACACGAGTGGCAATTAGACCCAGGCACCTTCAGCCTTCTTACCCAGAAATGGGGGACTCCGGAGGTGGACCTATTTGCCTCCACCTACAGTCATCAGCTCAGCAAATTCTGCACCAGGACACCTCACAGCAGGGCCTGGAAAATGGATGCCCTATCTTTCCAGTGGGTAAACCTCTCAATCTATGCATTTCCCCCTCTGCCTGTAATCACAAGAATATTACTCAAGATAAGACAGGACAGACCAAGGGCAATCCTGATTGCCCAGGACTGGCCACGCCAGCACTGGTACCCACTACTGCGCAGCCGGTCACCGGTGCCACCCTGGCACCTACCTCAGATCCCAACCCTGCTCACTCAGGAGGGACAGATCTTGCATCCGCAACTGCAAACCCTGAATCTTGTAGCCTGGCTCATTCCTTGAATTCTCCCCAAGTGACCAGCTTAAGCAAGCAGGTGCTGGACGTCATTCTTGAAGCCAGAAGACCTAGTACTAGGAAATCCTATGCTGATAAGTGGAAAAGGTATTGTTCCTGGATTCACTCTAAAGGAGAGGACACAGCACTGCCCTCCTTACCTCTAATCCTGGATTATCTGGCAGATCTACTCCACAGAGGCCTATCCTTCTCCTCCATTAAGATCCATGCCTCTGCCATCTCGGCTCATTACAACACTGAGCCACCTCTGTTCTCTCACCCTCTCATCAAACAGTTCCTGAGAGGGGCAAACAACTTAAGGCCACCAAGGAGAGCACCCACCCCTGCTTGGGACCTTAACGTTGTACTGGAGAAGCCTTCGATACCCCCATTTGAGCCTGTGGTTTCAGCAGAGTTAAAATTCCTCTCTCGGAAAACCGCCTTGCTTCTGGCCATCACTTCCGCTAGAAGATTGTCTGAGCTACAAGCACTTACGGCTGTGGAACCCTTCATTATTTTTCATGCTGACAGGGTCTCCCTCAGGACTAACCCTTCCTTTATGCCTAAAGTGGTGTCCAGTGTGGCTCTCAACCAATCTATCCATTTGCCACCTTTCTTCCCTAATCCTCAAAATAAAGAGGAAAGGATCCTGCACTCCTTGGACGTGCACAGACATCTCAGATTCTACTTTGATAGGACTAAGCCCTTCAGGAAATTTGACCAGTTACTAGTCAGTTTTGCACCAGGGGCAGGAGGGCAAGGCCATTTCAAAACAAAACAATTTCCAAATGGATAGCACACTGTATCCATTTCTGCTACAAACTCCATGGGAAAGCAAACCCTCAGGGGGTCAGAATGCATTCCACTAAGGCAACTTCTACCTCTACAGCATTCCTCAGGGGGAGTCCCTATTAGGGACATTCTGGAAGCTGCTACTTAGACTTTTGTACACTCATTCACCAAGCATTACCACCTGCCTACCTTTTCAAAATCCAGGGCAGGTTTTGCAACAGCAGTCCTGCAGGGCATACTAACCAGCCCCAACTCTTCTTGACTGCCTCCACCTTTTCTTCAGCTTTGGGAATCAACCCAAGTGTGATGACTGCAACAGTGAAACACGAAGAACATAGTACAGTTTTGTACACTTACCATAAATGTAGATGTTCGAGTGTATTCACTGTTGCAGTCCTGGTTTCCCACGCGCCATCCCCCTTGTCTCTCTCTGTCTATTACTCACCCTTTACAGGGATGTTGGTATTTACTTTTTACTGGTGGTGTTTTCCCATCATAACTTAGGTCCCTTTTATGAGGTGCTCCTGACATTTGGGGCAAGAAAAACTGATGTAATGGCATCAGCTGCCTGTTTTATACCCCTGATGACCTGACGTCCGTCCTGGGGCGACAGCAACCGATGCAGAAATATTAAGTCTCTGGTATTCGGGCTGACTGAGGACTACCCTGCAGGCAGATAACCTAAGTGTGATGACTGCAACAGTGAATACACTCGAACATCTATATTTATGGTAAGTGTACACAACTGTACTTTTTCCTTTTAGAGCCATAGCTTCAGTTCTGTATAGCAGCTGATTTATTTATTTAGCTCTACATTTTATTGTAATTCTGCTTAAAAATGTGCAATGGAAACATTTCCTTTTTACTCTGTAAAGCTTAAACTCTACCAGACAGTAGCGTAGCTAAGGTGAGGTAAAGGAGGCAGCAAAGTGTTAGGGAGTATAATCGTCAGATGCTGATCCACCTTTAGTTGGATAGTACCACATTCGGGTAGGACTGAAGCATCTCCAGAGCTTCATGTGTGGTATAACATGTAGTAGACTGTTTGCTGTATTTTAAAATGCAGAAAGAATTGATGATGTCCTTCAAGGATGCATCTGCAGTCATAACAAATGGGTTGTCCTGTCGTCAGGCAGCCCTTCGGTCGGCCGGATTCCAAAGTCTGGGTCCGGCTTCGGCTGATGTCGCACTTCACCCGACGTCATCTCTGCTGGTCTTCGGGTATAAAGGCATCAGCCGACGCCATTTTCCTCAGTCTTTCTTGCCGCGTGGTGCCCGAAGCAGAAGCTGTTCGCAAGTGCCGGTCGGTCAGATCCAGAGATTACTACTACCGAATACTACTTCGAAGACTTCTAAAAGCTAAGTACCCCGTTGGGGACTCTTTCTTGCCTCAGCTGATGTCAGAAAAAGTCAATAACTGTTTAACTTGTGGGAAACAAATACCTCATAAAGATTTCCACTCTTACTGCCTGCCTTGCTTAGGCCCAGACCACGACGTAGCAGCCTGTTCGGCCTGTGCTTCCTTCAACCGACGAACGCTAAGGCGTCGGTTGGAGTTTGCTGAACAGTTTTTCGGCTCAGATTTTGCGTACATTATGCCGTCGGATCCTCCGACTACCCAAATTGTTAAAAAACGCAAAGAAAAAGACCGACACTCGCGGTCCGCGGTTTCGGCCGAAACCACGGTTAAGCAAGCCGTGAGTGTATCGGTTTTGGCCGAAACCGAGAAAGCCGGTCAATCTTCAGCCAAATCCATGACTACTACTGAGGCTCCTGCTACCTTAGTTGAATCGGCCTCAGAAGTTTTGCCTACTACTGTGGTTCCTACTGATTTATCAGACACCATCCCTTTGGATGTCTCTACCCCAGCACGTGGTGCTGCTAGGCCTCCTGCAGCCATGTCTATTAAGGCCTTTGCCAGGGCTAAAGCAGCCAAAACTGTTAAATCAGTGCCTGTTAAGCCCCCCTCACACAGGCCCACTTCTAGTTCACAAATGCTTACTCTGGCAGAGGATTTAATATCCTTAATTGGGGGATCCCAATCTCACCCAGACAGGGCCTCTCAGCCCCCAGAAAAGAGATCTAGAGCAGAGCCCCCCGAGCCAGTGTCCTCTGATGATTCTGCGGATGACTCAGACATTACAGACCAGCCAGAGGCTCCTTTTTCTACTTATGAAGATTCAGATGCTGAAGAATCCATTCCATCTGCCTCTCCACCAGAGGAATTTTCCTTTGGGGAAACCTTACATGCCATGAGAGAACAATTCCAATGGCAGGGACAAGATTTCTCAGATTCAAGAAAAGGCTTAGGACATTTCTGCACTTACCACAACATAGGCCCTTAGCTATACCTCCAGTACTGCCTGTTGTGGATGATGCATTTAATGATGTTTGCACCGCTCCTGATACTTTACCTCCAGTCCCTGCCAAACCAGATAGATTTTACAGGGTGCCAGACACTCATCACCACCTATACAAGGCCCCACTTGCAGATCCTGAGACTATATCCCAGGGGCCTAAGGCAGTAGCCTCGACCTCAGCAAAAAACCCTATTCCTTCTGAAAGGGAATCCAGGTCCTTGGAGAGATGGGGGAAAAAAGTTTACACCTCTGCTACTCTCTCAGCTAGAGCTTTAAACTGTCAGTTTCATATGATCCAATACCAAGAGTTTATGCTTGATCAGTTAACTAAGAAGCTGTCCTCTGATGATTCCTTAGATAAGAAATATGTTTTAGAAACGGTAAATAACATCCAACAGGTTAGTAACCATTCTTTAAAATGTGGCTATGATGCACTGGAGGCTTCATTTAGATCAGCCATGACTGGCACAGTAATAAGAAGGCATGCATGGTTGAAAGAACAGGTCTTGCCGGATCATGTTAAAGCAAAACTGTTAGATGCTCCTATGGATAAGACCAGTTTATTTGGTACACCTGCTCAGCAAGTAATGAAGAAAATGGAAGAGAAGGCAAAATCTGTACAAACAGTTAAAGATTTCTTACAGGTTCAGCCCCCAAGGTTTAGCAGGAACTGGCCTGCCAAAAATTGGTCCTTTCCAGACTCCTCAAAATCTCAGAGGCAGGAATAGACGCTGTAGAAGCAGAAATCAATCCAGAGGAGGTGCCTACAGAGGACGACAGTGGCAAGGCAATAACCGAGGCACAGACACAACCACTG
The DNA here is from genome assembly GCF_019279795.1 of Protopterus annectens. Classification (NCBI taxonomy): domain Eukaryota; kingdom Metazoa; phylum Chordata; order Ceratodontiformes; family Protopteridae; genus Protopterus; species Protopterus annectens. Next base: position 951,972,126 of record NC_056729.1, read on the forward strand.
CCACTACAACAGGACAATCACAGTGACTTGGCCCTGACACCGCCTACCAGGGAGCAAATAGCAGCACCTTTAGGCGGAAAGTTAGCCATATTTTCAAAAAATTGGCACTATCACAAGACAAGTGGATTTTGCAAACCATAGACCAAGGCTACAGGTTCCACTTCCACACCTTACCAGTAAAAAGAGGAATGCCAAACCTACCTCCAAATCAAAAAACAGAAGCTCTAAAGCAGATAGCGGAATTAACAAAGATGAGAGCTGTGGAAAGAGTACCAATAACAGAACAGGGCAAAGGATTCTACTCCAGACTCTTCCTAGTACCAAGAAAAGAGAAAAGTTGGAGACCTATTCTCGACCTGTCCGTCTTAAACACATACATCATTGTCCCAAAATTCAAAATGCTGACCCTACAGCAACTTCTTCCCATGCTGGGCAAGGAGTGTTGGCTGGTAACTCTAGATCCCAAGGAGGCATACCTGCACGTCCCCATACGACCAAATTGCAGAAGATACCTCAGATTTCTTGCAGGATCAGAGCATTATCAATTCTCAGCATTGCCCTTTGGCTTATCTACTGCGCCCAGAGTGTTCACAAAATGCATGGCATCAGTAATCGCTCACTGCAGGCTACAGGGAATCCAAATTTATCCATACCTGGACGACTGCCTGTTACAAGCGGACAACAAAAGCAAGCTGACAACAGATTTACAGAGAGTCATTTGCTTACTACAAGCCCTGGGATACACAGTCAATTTTCAAAAGTCAAGACTGATACCATCCCAAACAAGAACATTCTTGGGTGCGGAATTGGACACAGTAAAACAAATGGCATTCCTAACTGCAGAAAAACAGAAACAACTCCCTCTTTACTTCTTGGCATTAACAAAGCAGAACAAACTAACAGCAAGAAAAGTACTGCAGGCCTTGGGCTTCATGGCATCATGCATAATCTTGGTCCCACATGCCAGACTGCATATGAGAAAGCTACAGTGGTACCTAAAGAATTTATGGTCTCAACACAGGCACAGCTTAGAAACCGAAATCCCACTAATCCCATGCCTGAAACAGGAGTTCCTATGGTGGGCTCAAGCATGCCAGTCAAACCCAGGCTTACCCTTTCACAACTTTCAAGCAAGCCAAACCATCACAACGGACGCCTCAGACCTAGGCTGGGGGGCGCACATGTTGGACAAATGCATACAAGGATTGTGGACTCAAGACCAGCTGCACCTGCACATAAACCAAAAAGAAATGCTGGCAGTGAAACTAGCAATCCAGAAATTCAGACCATTCCTCAAAGAAGGCCATTTAATGATAAGGACAGACAACACCACAGTCATGTGGTACATCAACAAACAGGGAGGCACTCATTCATACCCACTATGCAGAATGACTCTGGACCTTTGGAATATGGCTCTGAGCTACAACATCCAGTTACAGGCAATATTTGTGCCGGGAAAAGAAAACACCCTAGCAGACATGTTAAGCAGAACCACTTCGGATGCTCACGAATGGATGCTACACCCGGACATCTTCAAGGCCATCACAAAGAAATGGGGATTGCCACAAATAGACCTATTCGCATCCCCACTCAATCACCAGCTCAAAAAATTCTGCACAAGGACATACCACCCACTTGCATGGAAGGTGGACTCTCTATCCTTCAGTTGGAAAGGCCTGACAGCATATGCATTTCCACCTCTTCCTTTGATGCACAAGGTACTACTGAAAATCAGAGAGGAACGCCCAAGGATAATTCTGATAGCTCCGAATTGGCCAAGACAACACTGGTATCCATTGCTGAGGAGCATGTCTCGGGGGAGAATGTGGTCAATACCCCTGATGCCTTTGATGTTAACTCAGAACAACTACAACATCATGCACCCAAACCTAAAAACCTTGCAACTGACTGCCTGGAACATCACATAGCAGCATCTAACCCAGACCTATCCCAAAGGGTTAAAGACATTATCCTTGAAGCATGCAGACCTTCAACAAGAAGGAACTATGCAGGAAAATGGAAAAGGTTTGTCATTTGGAGTACTGAAAGAGGAAAAGATGTGTCGAACATAGATATTGCTAACATCCTGGAGTACTTGGCAGAGCTTCTACATACAGGCCTGTCCTATTCCTCCATCAAGATACATGCATCAGCTATTTCAGCAGAATACAGCTTCGATCCACTTGTCTTTTCACATCCTCTACTCAGGCAGTTCCTCAGAGGGATCAAGAATGTAAAACCTCCTAGGAAACCACCATTACCAGCATGGGACTTGAACTTTGTGCTAGAAAAATTGACACTCCCTCCATTTGAACCAGCAGCAACAGCAGATCTTCAACACCTATCATGGAAAACTGCTTTCCTACTGGCAATTACTTCAGCAAGGAGGGTTTCGGAACTACAGGCCTTAATGGCAGTGCAACCCTTCCTAATCTTCCATCAAGATAGGGTGTCCATGAGAACTAATCCTACATTTATGCCTAAGGTGGTATCCAGAGTGTCTTTAAACCAGGCAATCCACCTACCTACCTTCTTTCCCAATCCACAGAACAGGGGAAAGACTGCTGCATACCTTGGATGTACATAGACAGTTACGCTACTACCTGGACAGAACCAAAGGTAACAAAGACTGACCAGCTTTTAGTAGCCTATGCAACAGGAAGGGAAGGAAAAGCAATTTCCAAACAGACAATCTCCAAATGGATAGGAAATTGCATAAGATTCTGTTACTCCTACCATGGAAAACCAATTCCACAGAACATAAGACCTCATTCTACAAGGGCTACAGCCACTACCACAGCTTTCTTACGAGGAGTGGCAACCAAGGACATTATTGAGGCGGCTACTTGGACCTCCGTGCATACATTTGCCAAGCATTATAATTTACCTCTATACTCTAGATCCCGAGCAGGGTTTGCCACTGCTGTACTGCAAGGGATCCTTACTACACCATAATTTTTCTTCCTCCACCCCTAGTTTGGCTATGGTATTCTACCCATTTGTTATGACTGCAGATGCATCCTTGAAGGACATAGTACAGTTTTGTACCTACCATAAATGTAGATGTCCGAACAGGATAGCATCTGCAGTCAGGATTACCCACCCTCCTTCCCTCTGTGGTACTCCTAGGGTATTTACCCTCCTAATAGCTAGCTAGGGGGGAGTCTCTTATGGTGTATTTGTTTGTATATATGTACATACATGCTTATTTTTTGTGTTTGCCTTCTACTTTTTTGGAAACATTGGCATTTATCCAAAATTTAGCTTTCCAAGAGGGCAACTGGCATCTGGGGAAAGAAACACTGAGGAAAATGGCGTCGGCTGATGCCTTTATACCCGAAGACCAGCAGAGATGACGCCGGTGAAGTGCGACATCAGCGAGCCGGACCCAGACTTTGGAATCCGGCCGATCAAGGGCTGCCTGACGACAGGACAACCCATTTGTTATGACTGCAGATGCTATCCTGTTCGGACATCTACATTTATGGTAGGTACAAAACTGTACTTTCTTTGTGTTTCACTGTTGCAGTCATCACATTTGGGTGATCTGCCTGCAGGTAGCCCTCAGCCGTCTTCAATACCAGAGTCTTCGGATTTCTGCATTGCTTGCTGTCGCTTCTTCCATGTCATCAGGTCATCAGGGGTATAAAACATGCAGCCGATGCCAGTACATAAGTCTTTCTTGCCGTACGGTGCCTGAAGCAGAAGCAGTTCGCAAGTGCCAGTCGGCTGACTCCTGAAATTTTCATTTTCAAGTTTCAGACCCGAAGTCTTCAAAAAAGCTAAGTACCCCATTGGGGATCCTTTTTCTTGCTCTAACTGATGTCAGTAAAAGTTAACAATTGTCTTACCTGTGGGAAGCAAATACCTCATATAGATTTTCATTCTTATTGCATCCCCTGCTTAGGCCCAGACCACGAAGTCCCTTGTTGTCGGTTTTGTGCCTTATTCAATGCCCGAACTGTTCGTCGGGCTATTTTTGCAGCTAATTATTTTCTTACTCATTCTGTGTACTCCGAAATGGCTTTGTCAAGCCATCCGACTACCGATCTTCTGATAAAACGTAAGGATAAAGACAGAGACAGACCGCATAGGTCTATAACTGCTGACGACGCTTCTGTTAAGCTAGTCGCCAGTCTGCCGGTACTCAGTGAGGCGCATTCGCAACCCCTGATACCCGCTACTTCTGATTTGCAGGCCTCTACTGAGACCCATTCAGAGTCCGGTATGCCGCGAGATGCTTCTTTGACTATGGAACCTGCGGATGTCTCTTCCTTGGATGGGTCCAGAGCCGCTGTACAGGCACCGGCTTCTGAAGGTGTATTCAGGCCTACATTCACATTAAACCAACACCATCGTTTTCATCCAGGCCTAAAACTCTCACCACGCCTAGAAAACCAACGATCAAACTGCAGGCCCAGGCCCATATGCCTTAAAAGCAAATGCTTAGAATGGCTGAAGACCCCATTACCTTGATTAGGAGAAGCCAGCCTTCCCCCTCTAAGAGACCTAGAGCTGAGTTTCTTTCTGATTCCTCTGATCTGGAATCTGATTTTTCTGCTCCTTCTTATTACCAGGATTTGTCCTTATCTGCTTGTGAGGATTCTGATGCAGAGGATTCCATTCCCTCTGCTTCCTCTCCAGAAGATTTTTCGTTTGGTGAAACCTTGCACACTCTTAGGGAGCATTTCCGCTGGGAAAGCCAGGATTACTCTGACTCCAAAAAGAGGTTTAGGGAATTCTTACTCTTACCTCAACACAGGCCTTTGACTATCCCTCCTGTTCTGGACATTGTAGATGATTCTTTCTTGGAATCTAGCCTTTCCACAGACACTTTACCTCCAGCTCCCAGAAACCCTGACTGGTATTAGAGTACCTGACTCTCACAAGTTCCTCTTCAAGAATCCTTGTATGGATCCAGAGACCATCTCCCAAGGACCAAAAGGCATTAAGGCTACTGCTGCCAAAAATCCTACCCCTTCTGATAGAGATTCTAGAGCCTTAGACAGATGGGGTAAGAAGGTATACACTTCTTCTACTTTGGCCATTGGGGCTTTTAATTGCCAGTTTCATATGTTAAAGTATCAGCAGCATGTTATGGGGCTACTTAAACAGAAAATGACGTTGATTCCTGACCGTACTGAACACAAAGAATTACAGAATTTAATGCATTCTGCAGAACAAGTTGGTAAACATACTTTGCAATGTGGTTTTGATGCTTTAGAAGCATCTTGCAGGGCTGCTGTCACTGGATCTGTACTTAGAAGGCATGCTTGGCTTAAGGAACAAAAGTTGCCAGATCATGTAAAAGCTAAATTACTTGATGCTCCCTTAAACCAAGACCGCCTTTTTGGCAACAAAGCAGAAGTCGTCCTCAAAAGGATGGAGGGCAAAGCTAAATCTTTGCAAACTGTTAAAGATTTCCTACAAGTACAGCCTCCCAGATTCAGTAGGCATTGGCCTTCAAAGAACTGGTCCTTTCCAGTCCCTTCTAGGCCTTTTCAGTACAAACCCAGGAACAGCAGACCACCTAGGCTACAGTCTTGGGCTTAACACAAACCTAAGCAGTGGTGGGCTCCCACTTCCAAAGCTGGGAGTAGTAAGCCACCCCCCCCCCTTAAGGAAAAATGGCACAATGAATTAACCTTAACCCTTCTAAGCCCTGCTCTACTACCTGCTCCCTTAGGAGGAAAGCTTGCCTTGCATGCAAAAAACTGGGAACTCATTACCCAGGACAATTGGGTTTTGAACATAGTTTCCCAAGGATACAGATTCCACTTCCACACCCTACCAACAGCAAATTGTTGGCGAGACCTACCCCCAAATCAGTGAGCGGAGGCCCAACAGCAGGTTCTCTCTGTCCTCAATATCAGGGCTATTCAGCCTATCCCAGCAGAACAAAGGGGACAAGACTTTTTCTGATACCCAGAAAAGACAACTCCTGGCGTCCTATCCTGGACCTCTCTATTCTCAACACCTTTCTGGTAGTTCCAAAATTCAAAATGCTAACTCTGCAGCAGCTTCTTCCCATGCTAGCCAAGGATGCCTGGCTGGCAGCCCTCAACTTAAAGGAAGCTTACCTGCACATCCCAATAAGGGAATCTTGCAGGAAATACCTACGCTTCAGGGCAGGCTCCATGCACTATCCGTTTTTTGCACTTCCCTGCTTATCTACTGCTCCCAGGGTATTTACAAAGTGCCTAGCTCCAGCCATTGTGTTTTGCAAGCAGAGAAATATTCAAATTTACTCATACTTGGACGATTGTCTGATTCAGGCAGAAAGCCAGGACTTGCTATTACAACACCTGGCATTCGTAAAGAAACTTCTAACCTCACTGGGGTACACCATCAACAAAAAGAAATCTCACCTGGTCCCCTGCCAACAGATTGTATTCCTGGGAACAAGCTTGAACAAAACTTCCCAGATGGCATTCCTCACTCCAGAGAAACAAGTTTACTTGACAACCTACTTCAAACTATTGGCCACAAAACCCCAGCTATCTGCCAGGAAAATACAGCAAGCCCTGGGGTTCATGGCGTCTTGCATTTTACTAATTCCATATGCAAGACTGCATATGAGGAAACTCCAATGGTATCTAAAAAGCCTATGGTGTCAACATTCTCAGGACGTGGAAACAATGATTTCTGTCATTCCTTGTATCAAGACAGAGTTCCTTTGGTGGGCAGAGGCCTGCTACCACAACAAGGGACTCCCTTTCACTCTACCCCCTGCTACCAAAACCATAATAACAGACGCATCAGACTATGCATGGGGGGGCTCACATAGCAGGGCAGTGCATTCAGGGCAAATGGAACCCAAGACAGATGCACCTGCATATCAAACAAAAAGAAATGTTAGCTGTACAGAATGCTCTGACAGCCTTCAAAGACCGTATTCTTCCAGGACAACTATTGTTAAAGACTGACAGCACCACATTTATGTGGTACATAAGCAGGTGGGGCCCCACTCGTACCCTCTCTGCAGACTTGCCATGGCTCTGTGGAACACAGCCTTGAGCTACCAAGTACACCTGCAAGCTCAATTCCTGCCAGGCATACTAAATTCACTGGCAGATGACTTAAGCAGAAATCTCATGGACCCACACGAATGGATGCTAGAAGCCAAAATATTCAACCTCTTGAGGAACAAATCGGGGACTCCAGAGATAGACTTGTTTGCCTCCCCTCAGAACTACCAATTGAACAAATTTTGCACAAGAACTCCCCACAGCCAAGCTTGGAAAGTGAATGCCCTGTCCTTTACCTGGCAAAGCCTCTCAGTTTATGCCTTTCCCCCCTCTGCCTCTCCTCTCGAAGGTTCTACTAAAGATCAAACAGGACAAGCCAAGGACACTACTGATTGCACCAGACTGGCCACGCCAGCACTGGTACGCCCTCTTGCACAGTATGGCACTGCTACAACCATGGCACCTGCCTCAGACCCCTTCCCTGCTGTCCCAGCAGGTAGGCCAGGTTCTGCACCCTCAGCCCCAAACCCTGAACCTTGCAGCCTGGCTAATTCCTTGAGCTATCCCTTAGCATCCCTCAGTAAGCAGGTACTGGATGTCATTCTGGAGGCAAGGAGGCCTGGTACTAAAAAATCCTATGCTGAAAAGTGGAAAAGATACTGTTCCTGGAGTTTGGCTCAGGGGATGGGCACAGCGGTGCCCAGCTTACCTCAGATTCTACAGTACTTAACAGAAATTCTCCACAGGGGCCTTTCCTTCCCGTCAATTAAAATTTGTGCCTCTGCCATTTCAGCACATTATAATACAGAGCCACCCCTCTTCTTTCACCCCTTGCTAAAGCAATTCCTTAGAGAGGCCAAAAAATTTAAGACCCCCCCCCAGGAGAGCTCCCACTCCAGCCTGGGACCTTAACTTTGTATTAGAAAACCTCACTCTTCCCCCCCTTTGAACCAGTGGCTGCAGCAGCGTTGAAATTCCCTTCTTGGAAAACAGCCTTACTTCTAGCCATCACTTCAGCAAGAAGAGCGTCTGAATTACAGGCCCTCATGACAGTGGAACTCTTCATTATCTTCCATGTGGACAGGGTTTCCCTCAGGACTAATCCCTCCTTTATGCCCAAGGTGGTGTCTTCTGTGGCCCTGAATCAGTCCATTCTTTTGCCTACTTTTTTCCCTAACCCACAAAACAAAGGGGGAATGAATACTGCACTCTCTGGACGTGCACAGACAACTTAGATTCTATTTGGGTAGGACTAAGCCTACCAGAAAATCTGAGCAGCTGCTAGTTAGCTTTGCTGCAGGGGCAGAGGGGAAGGCCATTTCAAAACAAACCATTTCCAAATGGATAGCCCATTGCATTCATTTCTGCTACAAGAACCATGGAAAACCTACCCCACAGGGGATAAGATCACATTCCACCAGGGCTACATCTACCTCTGCGGCATTTCTCAGAGGGGTCCCTACCAGGGACATCCTAGAAGCTGCTACCTGGAGTTCTGTGTACATACCTTCACCAAGCATTACCACATGCCTATCTTTTCTAAATCCAGAGCAGGATTTGCCACTACAGTCTTGCAGGGATTAATAGCTAGCCCTAATGCTCTTTAATTCCCTCCTCCCTTCCTTAGCTTTGGGAATCAACCCAGATATGATGACTGCAGCAATGAAACACGAAGAACATAGTACAGTTGTGTACACTTAAATGTAGATGTTTCCAATGTATTCACTGTTGCAGTCCTGGTTACCCTCCCTCCAGCCCCCTGACTTCTATTTGCTCTACCTTTCCTCTTTGTTTGGTATATATATCTTGTGTATTTGCTCTTTGATGGGGGTGTACCATACCATATAATTGCTTCCTATTGTGGGGGCACCTGACATCTGGGGCAAGAAAAACTGATGTAATGGCGTCGGCTGCATGTTTTATACCCCTGACGTCATGGAAGAAGCAACAGCATTTGACGCTGAAATCCGAAGACTCTGGTATTCAGGCCGGCTGAGGGCTACCTGCAGGCAGATAAACCAAATGTGATGACTGCAACAGTGAATACACTCGAACATCTACAGTTATGGTAAGTGTACACAACTGTACTTTTTTTGCCCTTAAGTACCGGGGGAGCTTTTTTGTTTCTCATCCTAAAGTTGAGCAGTCTGCTGGATTAGTTAGTTACGCCTCTGCTATTAGCAATGCTAAAAAGTGATGATCGGGGCTTATATGAATAAATGTAGTTTAACAAATCAGAAAGAGGGGATCTGAGCATAGGTGTGCCTTGCTTGCAAAGGTTGATAATGTTCATGTAGACAAGATGCTGAGCAGAACGCCATTCCCTATTGTATCATGAGATGTGGCACTGATTAGCATTAAGCTGTCTTAATAAGAGGAGGAAATATTAGCACATTTTTAAACTACCATCTGTTAATTGAGTCTATGATGAGCTGACGTGCTGTACCAAATTTGCATGAGCTGGTGAAATGGGTAATAAAACTGCCAAATGAGTGTACAGTAAGATTATGTTGATATTTCTGCAGTTTGTCTCAATGCACACCCACACCTTCCCACGCACACACCTACCTTCAGTCTGAATGCCAATTGCATAGCCATAGGAGGGGAATAACAGCAGTCAAGAATGAAGCGATTTCAGTATTTTCTTGCTTGCCACACTATGAAGAAACAGCACAGAGGCTTCACAGGAGAAGCAGCTGGCCTTCATTTTCTTTCTGACAGACAAGTCCCCTTCAGGGAACCGTTCCATACAACAATTTTTATGTTTTTTATATATTTATATTAAAAAAAATGCTGTTTCTTTTATTTAACTTTTAGTAGAACTGCCCCTTTAAAAAAAAAAAAAAAAAAAAAAAAAAAAGTGGTTTCCTGTCAGGGACCTCTGTTTTTAGCTTTGGCAAATTTAGGAGCTGTTTTGTGATAGAATGTACTGCTTCTGTAAATTTATGTTTCATGGGATAGTTTGTTGGGAACTTTTTTTTTATTTGAACAGAACGACTGTGCATTATATAGTGTTTGTCTTCGTTCTGTGACAACTTGCTTATTTTTTTCTGTCAAACTGAATTTTCTCTGCATTACAGTGTTTTGGAGACTTAAAGTGTGAGTTTTGTGTTAAATGTTTGGCATCTTATCTACTGACTGACTTGCTCCATCAATTCTTACTGCATAAGAAGCACTTTCCGCAATCGCAATAGAGATACTGCTCTTGCTGGTACAACTTTGTAGTTTATAGGAAAAAAAGACCTTCACAAAGAGCCCTTTCTGACTCCTTGGGCCCAGTCTTCACCTCAGCCAGTGGTGAATGACTCTGCAGGGGCCAGCAGTCTTTTTTTTTTTTTTTTTTCCAGACCACTCACTCACCTCTGGCTTTTTCTGATGTAGTCCTCTTAACCACCATGAACTCTGAATCAGTCACGTCTTCTTAGGCTGTTTCAATGTACAAATCAAGCATGGGTAAATCATCTTTACTAGGGCACCGAGACATGCAGGGGAATGCTGATTGATGTGGTCTAGGAAGAGACTTCTTGATGGATCAGGAGTACCTTCTCAGAGCAGGTTATCAGGAACACCTTTAAAGAAAAAGCAGAAGGTTAAAATTGTTCACTAGAAGATGGTGTTAGAAAAAATGATTTTTTTCTTAACTTAGCCAAGAAATTGCTACAGATAGTTAACCGTGGTACTCTGAATATTGTACCTGTAAATCGGATCAGTAAAAACATTCCCGAGGAAGACTTTTCCAATGAGTTTGACATAGACACAGGGCGATGACGTCTGCAGATTCTCAAGCCCATATCTCAGACTCTGAGGAAATGTGCTCCTCACAACCTCTCTTGGAGGAATTTTCCTTTTCTCAGACTGTAGCCAGGGATGATTGAGGTGTTTTTATAGGAATAAACAGATGCTTTCTCTAAATTGAGAAGATAGTATGATGTTTTACAAGTGGATATTCCTCATTCTGCACCATAGGTTCAAAGGTTAGTATTAAGCTAACTGCCCTTGCGAGCCATTTTAAGCCTAGCCAGTTATCCCTTGTGAAACTCAAACCCTGCACCTTGTGTTTGTAAGGCAAGCACCTTGACCATTAGGCCACCCTCCCAACCAGTTCCTCCACTAGCACCTGCCTTGGTGGATTTCTATAATGTTGCTTGTAGCAACTTAGATTCATACTCTTCAATCCCTAAAAAAAAAGGCAAATACAATTTAAGATTTATAAAGTTTCTCAAACTAACAATTCTTACCTTACGTCTAATCCTGCAGCCAATTCCACATCTTGGCAGCAGAGAATAGTCTCCTGGTGTCCTCCAGCCTTTCCCAGGTGGCAGAGGAGAGGAAGATATTATACAGTTTTGATAAGAGAATTTGTTCTTCCACTTTGTATGTGGAGTTTTTAACTATTAGACCAGTATGTGGAAGTCTGTGCTTTTTTTTTTCCCTCCCCTGTATATACAGTTTGGGGCAGTTCACTACCACACTTTCCCTGAAGAGAGTGAATGAAGTACATTGTATCCAACATTTCTCAAATATCTAAACATTTTGAGGAGTGTGTATGATTGTGCTGATACTGTGCATAGGACAAATGCTTCTGCTGCAGTTTTGAGAAGGTATGCTTGGGTACATAATCAGACGTTTTCTGATGTGGTGAAGTCTGAAAATTTGAAATCAGCTGTCAATTAAGTTTTATTTGGCCCTTCTGATACTCGGGTCTCAAACAATTTGAGGAATTTCCAAGATGTTTTCAATCACCCCCTACAAACACAGGCAGGTAGAGAGAGATATACACGCGCACACACACACACAAGCACAGCTCCCAGATCCTCTCTCACTTTTAAGAGACAAAACAAACATAGACTTCTCCAGCCAAATAGGGAAATAAGATGGCAAGATGAGAACAAAAAAGAGGACAGTATACATCTTCAGAATGATTATACTGGCATTCTTTCCCACACTCCCTCCTCTTCTGCCCCTCTCTGTCAGTTTCTCTCTGCAGATGGTTTTATTGCAAACTCATGGGTATTAAAGGTGATTCAAGAGGGATACAGTTGTCAGTGGCCTTCTTTTATGAGAGATGTTCTTCATGTTCCACTGTTGCAGTCATCACCTGTGGGTTATCCCTGCTGTGGTAGCCCTCAGCCAGACCAAATACCAGAGTCAGTGTTTTTCGGCGTCGGCTGCAGTCTGACATTATCAGATGACATCATCAGGAGTCATTGCTATAAAGCAAGGCAGCAAACGACATTACATCAGTCTTTCTTGCCGTGGAACCCGTAGCAGAAGCAGTTCACATGAGTGCCGGTCAGTCGCTACCAGAGTTTGAATTTCAGCTGAAAACTTCTAAAGCTAAGTACCCCATTGGGAACCCTTTTTTCTTGCACTAACCAATGTCCGAAAAAAGTTAACAATTGTCTTGACTGTGGAAAGCAGTTCCCACACCGTGACTTCCATTCTTACTGCGTCACTTGTTTAGGCCCAGACCATGATATCCCCCGTTGCTGATTCTGTACCCCTCTCTAACGCAAGAACCATTCGTCATAGAGCTCTTATTGTAGACAGTTATTTACTTGTTCCGTCTTCGCATTCCGAAAAAACGCAGAGATAGAGACAGACCACACAAGGCTAAGCCTTCCGACGACTCTACCGCTAAGCAGGTAGTCAGTTCTCCCGAATTCAGTAAGGTGCTTTCGCAGCCCCTGATGCCCGATTCAGTGTCTACGCAGGCCTCTACCGAGACCCTTTCAGAGTCCAGTATGCCACAGAAATCTTCTTAGTCTTCCGAGCCTTTTACTGTCTCTGCCTCGGTTGGGTCCAGAGCCGTGACGTAGGCACTGGCTTCTGAGGAGGCCTTTCGCACTACCGAATCTAGACAAAAAAAATAACACCTCATCCGACTACCGTTTCTCTCAGACCGACGGATGCTCTCAGGCCCAGAAGCCAGGCCACTCCTACAAAATCTGCTTCTAGCCACCATCTTGCTCCTGTTCCACCACCTCAAGCACAAATGCTTAAAATGGCGGAGGATCTCTTCTCCATTATCCAAGGTAGTCAGGCTACAACTTCTAAAAGGAAAAGGCACCCTTCTCCAGAAATTGACGGAACAGGATTCTGAGGAGTCTGACTATTCAGATTTTGAAGAGGAACAGCAAGCTCTGACTGCTTATAAGGATTCAGATGAATAGGAATCCATCCCTTCTGCCTCCCCTCCAGAAGACCTTTCCTTTGGGGAAACCCTTCACACCCTCAGGGAACATTTCCAGTAGGAATCTCAGGATTTCCCCCAGTCTAAGTAAAGACTTAGTGAGCTCCTGTACCTGCCCCAGCACAGAACCCTGGCCATCCCCCCCTGTTTTAGAAGTGGTGGATGATGTTTTCCATAAATCCAGCTTAGCCCCTGACACCCTCCCATCTGCTCCCAGTAAACCTGACTGGCATTATAGTGCCTGATTCTCACAAATATCTATACAGAAATCCTGCTGCAGACCCAGAGGTCATTACACAGGGACCTAAAGGAGCTAAGACTAGTTCTGACAAGAATCCTATTCCTTCTGACAAGGATTCCAGAGCTGCAACCTTAGCTATCAAGCGCACTCAATTGTCAGTTCCATATGTTAAAATGTCAACAACACACTTTGGAACTATTAAAACAAAAGATTTCTACATTTCCTGATCGTGCCATTTCGAAAGAGTTAGCAGATTTACTGCACTCTGCTTGTCAAGTGGCCAAACACTCATTACACTGTGGAAATGACGCCCTAGAAGCCGCTAGCAGGGCAGCTGTTTCAGGGTCTGTCATTAGAGATATGCATGGTTGAAGGAACAGCATCTCCCTGATCATGTCAAGTCTAAACTAATTGATGCACCCCTTGTTAAGGACTGCTTGTTTGGAGTAAAAGCAGAAGAGGTGCTTAAAAAGATGGAAGACGAAGCAAAATCTATCATCATCATCATCATCATCATCATCTTTCGGCTTTTCCCGTTAGGGGTCGCCACAGCGGATCCTCTCTTTCCATTTCTTCTTATCCTCTGCATCTTGCTCTGTCACACCAACCGCCTGCATGTCCTCTCTCACCACATCCATAAACTTTATCTTAGGCCTTCCTCTTTTCCTCTTACCTGGCAGCTCCAGCCTTAGCATCTTTTTCCCAATATACCCATCATCCCTCCTCAGCACATGTCCAAACCAACACAATCTCGTCTCTCTTGCTTTGTCTCCAAACTGTCCAACATGAGCTGACCCTCTAATATACTGATTCCTAATCCAATCCATCCTAGTCACACCGAGTGCAAATCTTAACATCTTTAACTCTGCCACATCCTGCTCTGACTCCTGCCTTTTTGTCAATGCCACTGTCTCCAACGCATACAACATAGCTGGTCTCACTACCCTCTTGTAGACCTTCCCTTTCACTCTTACTGGTACCCGTCTGTCACAAATCACTCCTAACACTCTTCTCCACCCATTCCACCCTTCCTGTACTCTCTTCTTCACCTCTCTTCCACATTCACCATTACCCTGAACTGTTGATCCCAAGTACTTAAACTCGTCCACCTTTACCAAGTCTACTCCCTGCATCCTCACCATTCCTCTGCCCTCCCTCTCATTTACACGCATATATTCTGTCTTAGCCCTGCTGACCTTCATACCTTTGCTCTCTAGAGCATATCTCCACCTCTCCAGAGTCTCCTCAACCTGATTCCTACTCTCACTACAGATCACAATGTCATCTGCAAACATCATAGTCCACGGGGCCTCCTGTCTGATCTCATCTGTCAACCTGTCCATCACCACTGCAAATAAGAAAGGACTCAGAGCTGATCCTTGATGTAATCCCACCTCCACCTTAAACAGATCTGTCACTCCCAATGCAGTCCTCACCACTGTCACACTACCCTCGTACATATCCTGTACCACTCTTACATACTTCTCTGCCACTTCCGACTTCCTCATACAATACCACAACTCTTCTCTAGGCACCCTGTCATATGCTTTGTCCAAGTCTACAAAGACACAATGCAACTCCTTCTGACCTTTGTATTTCTCCAATAACACTCTCAGAACAAACATTGCATCTGTAGTGCTCTTTCCTGGCATGAAACCATACTGCTGATCACTAATCATCACCTCCCTTCGTAACCTAGCTTCTACTACTCTTTCCCATAACTTCAAGCTGTGACTGATCAATTTTATCCCTCTGTAGTTACTGCAGCTCTGCACAATACCCTTATTCTTAAAGATCGGTACCAAAACACTTTTTCTCCACTCCTCAGGCATCCTCTGACTTTCCAAAATTTCATTAAACAATCTAGTTAAAAATTCCACTGCCATTTCTCCTAAGCACCTCCATGCTTCCATTGGTATGTCATCTGGGCCAACAGCCTTTCCATTCTTCATCCTCTTCATAGCTGTCCTTACTTCCTCCTTGCTAATCTGTTTCACTTCCTGATTCACTATCCCCACATCATCCAACCTTCTCTCTCTCTCTCTCATTCTCTTCATTCATCAGCCTCTCAAAATACTCTTTCCATCTACTCAACACACTCTCCTCTCTTGTGAGTACCTTTCCCTCACTATCCTTTATCACCCTTACTTGCTGCACATCTTTCCCAGCTCTGTCCCTCTGTCTAGCCAATCGGTACAGGTCCTTTTCTCCCTCTTTAGTGTCCAATCTCTCATACAACTCTCCATACACCTTATCCTTAGCTTTTGCCACCTCTCTCTTTGCCATGCGCCTAATCTCCTTATACTCATGTCTACTTTCTTCATCTCTTTGACAATCCCACTTCTTCGCCAGCCTCTTCCTCTGTATACTCTCCTGTACTTCCTCATTCCACCACCAGGTCTCCTTGTCCTCCTTCCTCTGTCCAGATGTCACACCAAGCACCTTTCTAGCAGTCTCCCTTACTAGTTCTGCTGTAGTTACCCAGCTATTCGGAAACTCCCCACTGCCTCCCGGTGCCTGTCTTAACTCTTCCCTAAGCTCCACTTCACAATCACCCTTTTTTAACTTCCACCATTTAATCCTTGGCACTGCTTTCATACTCCTCCTCCTCCTCTTGATCACCAATGTCATCCTACAGACCACCATTCTATGCTGCTTAACTACACTTTCCCTTGCCACCACTTTGCAGTCTCCAATCTCCTTCAGACTGGCCCTCCTACATAGGATATAATCCACCTGTGTGCATCTTCCTCCACTGTCGTACGTCACCCTATGCTCCTCCCTCTTCTTAAAATACGTATTCACCACAGCATTGTCCATCCTTTTCGCAAAATCCACAATCATCTGACCTTCTGCATTCCTCTCCTTAACACCATACCTACCCATCACTTCCTCATCCAAAGCAAAATCTATGCGAACAGTAAAAGATTTCTTTCAGGTTCAGCCTCCCAGGTTCAGGAGGAACTTTCCCTCTAACCACTGGTCCTTCCCTGCACCTAGCCGACAGGACCATGGTAAGGCCCGCAGGGACAGAACATCCAGGCCCCTATCCCAGGGCTAGCATAGAAGCAAACAGTGGACCACTTCCGCCCCAAAGGCAGGGAGATGTTCTTCGTGTTTCACTGTTGCAGTCATTACATTTGGGTAATCTGCTGGCAGGTTGCCCTCAGTCGGCCTGAATAACAAAGTCTTGGGTCCTGCGTCGGTTGCTGTCTCCTCTTCCATGACATCAGGTCATCAGGGGTATAAGCATGCAGCCGACGCCATTTTATTCAGTCTTTCTTGCCTCGCGGTGCCCGAAGCAGAAGCAGTTCACAAGTGCCGGTCGGTCAACTCCTGAAATTTTCGTATTCATTTTTCAGAACCAAAGTCTTCAAACTAAAGCTAAGTACCCCGTTGGGGAAACTTTTTTTTGCTTCTTACTGATGTCAGTAAAAGTTAATAATTGCATTACTTGTGGGAAGCAAATACCTGATAAGGATTTTCATTTGTACTGTATTCCTTGCCTAGGCCCTGATCACAACGTGCCTTGCTGTCGGTTTTGTGCTAGATTTAACCAATGCACTATTACGTATCGGTATATTTTTGCTTCTAAATATTTTGGTTCAAGATTTAATTATCCTGAAATGTCGTCGGTTAGCAATCCGACTACCGGAGTACATAAAAAAACGCAAAGAAAAAGACAGACCGTCGAGGTCCAAAACCGACAGAAGCTTCTCCGAAGCCAGTCGCCAGTATTCAGTGAGGCGCCTTCGCAGCCCCTGATACCCGCTACTTTTGAGTCGCAGGCCTCTAACGAGACCCATTCGGAGTCCGGTATGCCGCGAGATTCTCAGAGGATTGAACCCGCAGATGTCTCTCCCTTGGATGGGTCCGGAGCCGCTGAGCAGGCACCAGCTTCTGAGGGTGTTTTCAGGTCTCTACATTTTTATATTAAACTGACGCCAGCAACAAAAACAAGTTCAAAAACAACTTCTATGTCTAAAATACCGATGCACGAGCCATGTGCTCAGGCCCTTATGCCTAAAAAACAGATGATCAAAATGGCTGAGGATTTAATTACCTTGATCAGGGGTTCCCAACCCCCCCCCCCCCCCCCCCACTAAGAGGCCTAGGCAAGGCACTGATTATGAATCTTCAGATCAGGTTTCCATTTCTTCTGATTCCTCTTCTGATCAGGAATTTTCTATGCCACCTTATGAGGATTCTGATGGAAAGGAATCCATCCCATCTGCATCTCCTCCTGAGGATTACTCTTTTGCAGAGACTTTGCATACTTTAAGGTAACATTTTCACTGGGAGAGTCAGGACTTCTCTGAATCAAAAAAGAGGCTCTGGGATTTCCTTCTTCCTCAGCATAGGCCTTTAGCGGTACCTCCTGTATTAGATATTGTTGATTATGTTTTCTCGGAATCAAGCATGGCTACTGATTCCCTGCCTCTGGCTCCTAGTAAGCCAGACATATTACAGGGATGTTCATCGTGCATACAGCTGCAGTCAAAACAGATGGGTGCTCCTGCCGTCAGGCGGGTCCTCGGTCGGCCGAATTCCAAAGTCTTGGTCCGGCGTCGGTTGTCGTCGCTTCTTCCCTGACGTCAGTGTGACAGGGGTATAAAGGAACCAGCCGACGCCATTTTCTTCAGTCTTTCTTGCCGCACGGTGCCCGAAGCAGAAGCAGTTCGCAAGTGCCGGTCGGCCAGCTCCTGAAATTACGAAAAATTTGAAGCCGAAGTCTTCTTGAAAGCTAAGTACCCCATTGGGGAAACTTTTCTTGCCTCAGAGCGATGTCAGACAAAGTTAACAATTGTATTTCTTGTGGGAAGCAAATACCGCATAAGGATTTCCATTCCCTCTGTATACCTTGTTTAGGCCCAGACCACGACGTCTCGGTCTGTTGCTTTTGTGCTACATTCAATAAACGCACTATTAAGCGTCGGGCGGAGTTCGCCCAGCATTATTTTGGAAAAGCATTTAACTATATTATGTCGTCGGATACTCCGACTCCAGTTTTGTCTAAAAAAAACGCAAAGATAAGGACCGACACACGAGGTCCGCGGCCTCTACCGACACCACGCCAAAGCCGACTACACATGGTCCGGTTCTCAGCGAGGCGCCTACACAGAGCCTGACTACCGACGACACTTCTTTGGCGGTGTCTCCTGTGCCCGAGGTCGCAGGCTCCTCGGCCCACACACCGACTACAGATACCGAAGCCATTCTTGGCATTCAACCGCACAATGTGGACAGGTCTACCTCCACTCAAGGTGTCTTCAGACCTTCCTCTTCCTTTTCCATCAAGGCCTTCACGAAGTCTAAAACAGCCATGCACTCTAAGAGACAAGCTACACAGGGCCCACCTCCAGGCCCCATGCCTAAAAAACAGATGCTTAAAATGGCTGAGGATTTAATTACTCTTATCAGGGGTTCTCAACCCCTACCAGACAAAAGGCCCAGAGTGGAGGAAGAATCCCCCTCCTCTGATCAGGGCTCCATTACTTCAGAGCACTCTGATGATCAGGAACATCCCTACCCCCCTTTTGAAGACTCTGATGCAGAGGAGTCCATTCCTTCTGTATCCCCTCCAGAGGATTTCTCATTCGGGGAAACTTTGCATACCTTAAGGGAACACTTCCACTGGGAAGGCCAAGATTATTCAGATTCCAAGAAAAGGCTTAGGGAATTTCTCTTGCTATCTCAGCACAGGCCTCTGGCTATACCTCCTGTCTTGGACATCCTAGATGATGTTTACTCAGAGGCCTGCCTTAACCCGGATTCTGTACCTCCAGCCCCAGTCAAACCTGACAGGTACTACAGGGTTCCTGACTCACAGCAATTTCTTTACAAAAGCCATGCTGCTGACCCAGAGACCATCTCACAGGGCCCCAAGGGAATTAAGGCTTCCACTGCTAAAAATCCATTACCTTCCGAGAGAGATTCCAGATCCTTAGAAAGGTGGGGAAAAAAGGTATATACCTCGGCTACCTTAACCATGAGGGCCTTAAATTGTCAGTTCCATATGCTAAAATACCAACAGTTTTTGTTATCACAATTGAAAAGTAAAATGTCACAACCTGAACAACCAGACTTGAAGGAGTTAAAGGATTTGATGCATAGTGCAGAACAAGTGGGTAAGCATACCTTACAATGTGGTTTTGATGCTCTAGAGGCCTCATGTAGAGCTGCTGTTACAAGATCAGTCATACGTAGACATGCCTGGCTCAAGGAACAAACCTTGCCTGATCATGTCAAAGCTAAATTACTAGATGCCCCTCTACAAAAGGATGTATTATTTGGTGCTAAAGCTGAGGAGGTATTAAGGAAAATGGAGGAAAAAGCTAAATCAATGCAAACTGTGAAGGATTTTCTACAGGTACAACCCCCACGTTTCAGTAGAAATTGGCCTTCCAAAAATTGGTCCTTTCCAGCCACGGACAGACCCCAAAGGGGTAGATACAGGCGCCCGAGGGGCAGAGGACAATTCCAAGGATCGTTTACCTGCACAAAGAGGTGGTGAGGATAACTCACAACCATTCAGAAAGCAAACCCAATGACTTTCCCCTTTGCATGCCAAGCAAGGCTCAAATGGCAGCCCCCTTAGGAGGAAAACTGGCATTATGTTCAAAAAATTGGCATATTATCACAAAAGACAAATGGATCCTGGACATTATAAACAGAGGTTACAGATTCCATTTTCACACCCTTCCAAAAATGAGAGGCATGCCGAATCTGCCACACAATCAAAGGGCAGAGGCACAAAAGCAAATTACAGATCTCATAGACATGAAAGCAATTCAAGAGGTACCTACGCACGAACAAGGTCAAGGTTTTTATTCCAGACTATTCCTGGTACCAAGGAAGGGAAAAGATTGGAGACCTATTTTGGACCTATCCATCCTAAACACATTTCTACTCGTACCAAAATTCAAGATGCTCACTCTACAGCAGCTTCTTCCCATGCTGGGCAAGGAGTCTTGGCTGGTAACACTGGACCTCAAGGAGGCATACCTGCATGTCCCAATCAGACAAAATTGCAGAAGATACCTCAGATTTCTTGCAGGTTCAACCCATTATCAATTCTCTGCATTGCCCTTTGGCTTATCTACTGTGCCCAGAGTATTCACGAAATGCCTGGCATCAGTGATTGCCTACTGCAGACATCAAGGGATACAAATATACCCTTATTTGGACGACTGCCTGATCCAAGCGGACAGCAAGCACATTCTCCTGAAACATCTGGCTTATGTAATAATGTTGTTGAACTCTCTGGGATACACAGTGAACATAAAGAAATCAAGGCTAATACCCTCTCAGAAGATTATTTTCCTGGGTGCCAACTTGGACACAAACACCCAGATGGCCTACCTCACGCCAGAGAAGCAGGGGCAACTAACTCAATACTTCAGAGCACTAGCAATTTGCACCAGGCTGACTGCAAGGAAAATCCTGCAGGCTCTGGGATTCATGGCATCTTGCATCTTACTAATCCCATGTGCAAAGCTGCATATGAGGAAACTTCAATGGTACCTGAAAAACATATGGTCTCAACACAGCCACAGTTTGGAAGCAATAATACCACTAATTCCGTGTCTTCAAAAGGAATTTCTGTGGTGGGCTCAAGCATGCCAAACAAATACAGGTCTTCCATTCAGCAAGCCTCAAGCAAATCAAGTCATCACAACAGACGCCTCGGATTACGCCTGGGGGGCGCACATGACAGATCGGTGCATTCAGGGCAAATGGTCCCAAAAAGAAAAGCACCTTCACATCAATCAAAAGGAAATGCTAGCAGTAATAAATGCTATTATAGCCTTCAAAGACCTTCTGCATCTAGGTCAACTATTGATAAGAACGGACAACACCACAGTTATGTGGTACATAAACAAGCAGGGAGGAACGCATTCATACCCTCTATGCAGACTTGCCATGTCACTTTGGAACAGAGCCATGGACTTACAAATCGAGCTACAAGCACAGTACCTGCCAGTCAGGGAGAACACGCTGGCAGACAACCTAAGCAGAAATATGACAGATCCACATGAATGGAAGTTGCATCCAAAAGTTTTTACAGAGATAATCCAAGCATGGGGAAGGCCAGACATAGATCTCTTTGCCTCCCACAAAAATCACCAATTGACAAAATTCTGCTCAAGGAATTTTCATCCAAAGGCCTGGAGAGTGGACGCTCTCTCTTTCAGCTGGACATCAATGACAGTTTATGCCTTCCCACCTCTTCCTCTGCTGCCCAAAGTTCTACTGAAAACCAAAGCAGACAGACCAAAGATGATTCTCATTGCTCCAGACTGGCCAAGACAACACTGGTACCCACTCCTGAGGAGCCTGACGCATTCCCCACCATGGACCCTGCCTCTAATGCCTCCTCTTCTGACTCAGCACAACTTCAAAACTCTTCACAGCCAGCTAAAAATACTCAATCTAGCCGCATGGAAGATTCCTTAGCATCACAGCAGACCCTACTCTCCAAGGAGGTGCAGGATGTCATTTTGGAGGCCAGAAGGCCGTCAACTAGAAAAGCTTACTCCGCAAAATGGAAACGGTTTTGTGTCTGGAATGAGAAAAAGGGCCAGGATCCCAGAAAACTGAATTTGCCTCAAATACTACAGTATCTAGCCGAGCTGCTAAGCAATGGACTTTCATTCTCCTCCATCAAAATCCATGCCTCAGCCATTTCTGCAGAATACAATACAGATCCACCCTTATTCTCTCACCCTCTCTTAAGACAGTTCCTCAGAGAGGCTAAGAATCTAAGACCCCGAAGGAAGCAACCAATACCTGCCTGGGATCTCAATTTCATTCTGGAGAAACTGACCTTGCCTCCCTTTGAGCCAGCTGCCTCATCAGATTTGCAATATTTGTCCTGGAAAACAGCTTTCCTTCTGGCTATTACCTCAGCTCGTAGAGTTTCAGAACTACAAGCTCCCATGGCTGTGCAGCCTTTTATCATCTTCCATCAGGACAGGGTTTCCTCACGAACCAACCCGTCTTTTATGCCCAAAGTGGTATCAGGGGTAGCTTTGAATCAGGCCATACACTTACCTACCTTTTATCCTAATCCTCAAAACAAAGGGGAAAGATTACTACATTCCTTGGACGTCCATAGACTACTTCGTTATTATTTGGACAGAAGAAAGCCTTTCAAAAAATCAGAACAGCTCTTTGTGTCCTATGCCGTAGGATCTCAGGGTAAGCCAATTTCCAAACAGACAATCTCAAAATGGATAACCCACTGCAATACATTTTTGCTATTCCTTTCATGGCAAAACGGTACCTACAGGAATCAGATCTCACTCCACAAGGGCCACAGCTACCTCTGCAGCTTTCCTCAGAGGAGTTCCTACCAAAGATATTTTGGAAGCTGCCACTTGGAGTTCTGTGCATACCTTCTCCAAGCACTACCACCTACCATTATACTCCAAAACCAGAGCAGGCTTTGCCACTGCAGTCTTGCAGGGCATCCTGGCTCCTCCTAGTTCCACCTAGTGCCTACCACCCCTTTCTTAGCTTTGGGATTCTACCCATCTGTTATGACTGCAGCTGTATGCACGATGAACATAGTACAGTTTTGTACCTACCATAAATGTAGATGTTCGAGTGCTAATACAGCTGCAGTCCAGGTTTCCCTCCCTCCTTCCCCTCTTGGGACAGGCCTATTGGCTAACACCTCCTCATACAACCTTATAGGGGTTTTCTTTTATGGTGTATTTGCTTGCAACTACTGTATTTTTATTATATTGCATTGCTTTCTTACACATATTTATGTATTGCCTTCTTTCTGGGGACACCTGACATCTGGGGCAAGAACAACTGAAGAAAATGGCATCGGCTGGTTCCTTTATACCCCTGTCGCACTGACGTCAGAGAAGAAGCGACGACAACCGACGCCGGACCAAGACTTTGGAATTCGGCCGACCGAGGACCCGCCTGACAGCAGGAGAACCCATCTGTTATGACTGCAGCTGTATTAGCACTCGAACATCTACATTTATGGTAGGTACAAAACTGTACTTTCCTGACTCCCACAAATTTCTTTTCAAAAATCCTGTTGCTGATCATGCAACTATTTCTTAGGGTCCCAAGGGTGTAAAGGCCTCTACAGCCAAAAATCCTACCCCTTCTGATAGAGATTCCAGGGCGCTGGATGGATGAGGTAAGAAGGTTTATACGTCTGCAACCTTGGCAATCAGGGCTTTAAACTGCCAGTTTCATATGCTTAAATATCAACAGCATGTTATGGGCTTACTGAAACAGAAAATGATGTTGATTTCTCATTGTGTGGAAAATAGAGTTACAGGAATTATTGCATTCAGCAGAACAGGTTGGAAAGCATACTTTGCAATGTGGTTTTGATTCCTTGGCGGCCTCTTGTAGGACCGCCGTTACTGGATCTGTGATTAGAAGGCATGCCTGGCTCAAGGTGCAAAATCTGCCTGATCATGTTAAAGCTAAATTGTTGGATGCCCCTTTGCAGCATGATACTCTTGTTTGGTAATAAGGCAGAAGAGGTTTTAAAGAAAATGGAAGACAAATCTAAATCTATGCAAACTGTAAAAGATTTCTTGCAAGTGCAGCCACCCAGGTTCAGTAGGCACTGACCTACTTAAAATTGGTCCTTTCCTGTATCCAGCAGAGCCACTCAGGGCAAATCCAGGTGCTCAAAAGGCTGCCGATACCAATCACAGGGTTCTTACAGGTCAAAGCAATGGGGTGCTTCCACCTCCAAATCTGGAGGAAACAAAGCACAACCCTACAGTAAGCAGTCTCAATGACTTTCCTCTACCATCACCAAGCACTTATCTTTTGGCAGCCCCCTTGGGGGGAAAACTAGCACTTCATGCTGAAAATTGGCAGTTAATACCCAGAACAAGTTGGTATTAAACATAGTATCCCCGGGATACAGATTTAATTTCCATACTTTGCTAATTCCAAACGGATGGTCAGATCTGCCACAAAACCAGAGGGCAGAGGTCCAGAAACAAGTCAGATCCCTCATGGATATGGAGACTGTTCAACCGGTACCAGAAAAGGAAAAAGTTCAAGGTTTTATTCAAGACTTTTCCTGGTACCCAGAAAAGACAATTCATGGTGTCCAATACTGGACTTATCAATTTTGAACACGTTCCTGGACATTCCAAAATTCAAAATGCTGACTTTACAACAGCTACTGCCTATGCTAGGCAGGAATGCTTGGTTAGTAACTCTAGACTTAAAAGAGGCATACCTGCATATCCCAATAAGGGAATCATGCAGAAGATACCTCCGCTTCAAAGCAGGTTTTTTGCATTACCAATTCTCTGCACTGCCCTTTGGCTTATCTACTGCGCCCAGGGTCTTTACAAAGTGCCTGGCACCAGTAATTGCATTCTGCAGACAAAGAAGCATTCAAATTTATCCTTATCTGGACGACTGTCTCATTCAAGCAGAGGACAAGGACACTCTTCTTCAACATCTGGTGTTTGTAAAAAGGCTTCTAGCATGCCTAGGGTACACCATAAACGAAAAGAAATCACAACTGGTACCCTCACAAATAATTACATTCCTGGGTGCAAGCTTGAATACAACTGTCCAGATGGCTTACCTCACGCCAGGCAAACAAAGGCAACTGACAACATACTTCAGACAAATGGCAATAAAAACCCAGTTATCTGCAAGACAAATTCTGCAGGCTTTGGGGTTCATGGCATCCTGCATTCTACTAATTCCATATGCGAGACTGCATATAGGAAACTTCAATGGTACCTAAAAAGTTTATGGAGTCAACATTGTCACAGCCTGGAAACAATGATTCCTCTCATTCCCCGCCTACAACAGGAGTTTTTTTGGTGGGCAGAGACATGTCACCAAAACAAGGGACTGTCATTCACTCTACCCCCTGCCACCCAAACCCTAACTACAGGCACATCAGACTATGCTTGGGGGCCCACCTGGCAGGGAGATGCATTCAGGGCAAATGGAGCCCAAAGCAAATGCATCTGCATATCAACCAGAAAGAGATGCTAGCTGTTCAGAATGCTCTGACAGCCTTCAAGGACTTACTTCACCCAGGACAACTACTGATAAAGACGGACAAAACCACAGTTATGTGGTACATAAACAAGCGGGGGGGGGGTACACATTCCTACCCCCTTTGCAGACTAGCCATGGCTTTGTGGAACACAGCCTTGACTTACCAAATACATCTTCAAGCTCAATTCCTGCCAGGAAAGCAAAATACTCTGGCAGACGATCTAAGCAGAAATCTTGACGACCCACACGAATGGAAACTGGGTCCACAAATCTTCAGCATGTTAACACAGAAATGGGGGAGCCCAGGCATAGATCTATTTGCCTCTCCCCAAAGTTATCAGTTGGACAAATTCTGCACAAGAACTCATCACAAAAAAGCATGGAAAGTGGATGCTCTACGATTCAGTTGGAAAAACCTATCAGTCTATGCCTTTCCCCCTCTGCCTCTAGTCTCCAAGGTCTTACTAAAGGTCAGACAGGAAAAACAAAAAATGATCCTAATTGCTCCGGACTGGCCCCGTCAGCCCTGGTACCCGCTTCTAAGGAATACATCTGACTTTCCTCCATGGTACTTGCCTCAAATACCTCATCTACTGTCTCAGCAGAACTATCAAATTCTGCACACTCAGCTCCAAACTCTGAATCTTGCAGCATGGCTAATCAACTAATTATTCAAACAACACCTCTCAGTAAATCTGTGATGGATGTCATTTTGGAAGCCAGAAGGCCTAGTACTAGAAAATCTTATGCTGATAAATGGAAGAGATTCTGTGCTTGGAACCAAGCACAAGGAATAGACACAGCAAAGCCCAACATTCCTCAGATTTTACAATATTTGATTGAGATGCTTGACAAGGGCCTATCTTTTTCTTCAATAAAAATCCATGCATCTGCCATCTTGGCTCATTACAACACAGAGCCTCCCCTCTTTTCTCATCCTGTGCTTAAACAGTATCTTAGAGGGGCGAAAAATTTAAGGCCTCCCAGAAGAGCACCAACTCTTACATGGGACCTCAATTTTGTGCTGGAAAAACTCACCCTGCCTCCTTTTGAACCAGCAGCTACTGCGGATATAAAATTTCTATCTTGGAAAACAGCTTTTCTTTTGGCAGTCACTTCAGCAAGAAGGGATTCAGGACTACAGGCTCTCATGGCAGTGGAGCCTTTTATTATATTTTACCCGGACAGGGTGTCCCTCAGGACCAATCCTTCTTTTATGCCTAAGGTGGTATCCCATGTGGCTCTTAGCCAGACGATTCACCTGCCAACATTTTACCCAAATCTGCAGAACAAGGGGGAGCGGATTTTTCATTCATTGGATGTACACAGACAACTAAGATTCTACCTTAATAAGACCAAATCTCAAAGAAAGTCTGAGCAACTACTGGTAGCATTTGCTGCAGGGTCAGAAGGGAAGGCTGTATCAAAGCAGACAATTTCTAAATGGATAAGCCACAGCATTTGTTTCTGCTATTTACACCATGGTAAACCTGTGCCTAAGGGGATCAGATCACATTCCACCAGGGCTGCCTCTACTTCAGCAGCTTTTCTCAGAGGGGTTCCAACCTAAGACATTCTAGAAGCTGCTACTTGGAGCTCTGTTCCTACCTTCACAAAGCATTGTCATTTACTTCTCTTCTCCAAATCCAGGTCTGGCTTTGCCACTGCAGTCCTGCAGGGCCTTATAGCCACTCCTAATGCTGTTTAGTTCCATCCTCCCATCCATAGCTTTGGGATTCTACCCAAATGTAATGACTGCAACAGTGAAACATGAAGAACATGGTACAGTTGTGTACACTTACCATAAATGTAGATGTTAGAGTGTATTCACTGTTGCAGTCCGGGTTACCCACCCGCCATCCCCCTTTCTATACCTTTTGTTTCCTTCACTATACTCAAAAGCCTTTGTGGTGTATTTGCTTTTAGTTGAAGGTAAAGTTGATGTTTCTAAAAGTGCATTTATATATTTACTGTTTACTTGTATATATATTTTTGCTCCCCATTTGGGGGGCACCTGACATCTGGGGCAAGAAAAACTGAATAAAATGGCGATGGCTGTATGTTTTATACCCCTGACGACCTGACGTCATGGAAGAGGAGACCGCAACCGACGCAGGACCCAAGACTTTGTTCAGGTCGACTGAGGGCAACCTGCCAGCAGATTACCCAAATGTAATGACTATAACAGTGAATACACTCGAACATCTACATTTATGGTAAGTGTACAGAACTGTACTTTCTAAGCCACCCTTCTATGGCAAAAACTCCTAATGACTCCCCCTCCCTTCTCTCACCAAAAGCTAGGAGGAAGGCTCTCCTTGTGCAAAGTAAATTGGCTTTCTGTAACAAAGGATCAGTGGGTCTTAAAGATATTTTTTCAGAGATACAAATTCTCTTTCAGCGAACTACCAATTCCAAGAGGGCACCCAGACTTACCTCCAAATCAGTGGGCAGAGGCATTAAAATAGGTCCAAACTGTTATATCCCAGGGGGCAGTAAATCCTGCTCCCTCAGATCAAACAGGAAAAGGCTTTTATTCTACACTTTCCCTTGTTCCCAGGGAAAGAGGGCACTTGACACCCCATTTTGGATCTATCCATTCTGAACACCTCCCTGGTGGTCCCCAGATTCAAAATGCTAACTTTGCAGCAGCTGCTGCCTATGCTGATAAAAAAATGCCTGGCTAGTGACCCTAGACCTTAAAGATGCCTACCTCCACATCCCCATGAGGGAATCCTGCAGGAAATGTATGTCCTTCAGAGCAGGCTCACAACACTTTCAGTTCTCTGCCCTACCCTTTGGCTTGTCTACTGCACCCAGAGTATTCACCAAATGCTTAGCCCTGGCCATAGCATTTTGCAGGCAGAGAAATATACAGATTTACCCTTATCTGGACGACTGCCTCATTCTGGCACAGTGCAAAGAAAAGCTGCTGCAGGACCTTCTCTTTGTCAAAACCCTCCTAACTTCCTTAGGGTTCACCATCAACGAGAAGAAATCAAAGCAAACACCCTCCAGGAAGATCATTTTCTTGGGAGCACTGCTAGACACAGCATCCCAAATGGCCTTCCTATCCCCAGAAAAGCAGAGCTTCCTGCCTCTCTACTTTACCCAGCTGGCTTCCAGAAGTCATTTCACTGTGAGGAAGTTCATGCAAGCCCTGGTGTACATGGCATCTTGCATCCTTCTAATTCCTCTGGCCAGGCTCACGAGAAAACTTCAGTGGTATCTAAAGAACCTTTGGTGTCATCACTCCCTCTGATCCCATGTATAAGGGTCGAGTTTCTGTGGTGGGCAGGGGCCTGTGCCAAGAACAAGGGTCTTCCCTTCATCCTCCGCCCTACCGTTCAGACCATCACCACCAATGCCTCAGACATTGCTTGGGGTGCTCACCTAGCAGGCAGGTGCACCCAAGGTTTTTGAGATGCCCAGCACCTTCCCTTACACACCAGTCAGAAAGAAATGATGACAGTACAAAAGGCTCTGACATCCTTCATACCCCATCCCAGGCCAGGGGTTCTCCTTATAAAAACAGGCAACACCACAGTAATGTGATATATCAACAAATGGGGGGGGGGGGCAGTCTTACCCTTGTGCAGGCTAGCCATGAACCTCTGGCTGACAGCCACCTCCATGAGTCTACACCTAATCGCGCAATACCTACCAGGGGTCAACAACACCCTGGCAGACCACCTAAGCAGAAACTTACTGGACCCCCATGAATGATAACTCCAGAGAAAAATCTTTCTGCAAATCACTCCGGTGTGGGGCTCTCCAGAGGTGGATCTCTTTGCTTCGCTCCTCAACCACCAGCTGAAAAAATTCTGTGCCAGGGTGCATCACCCCCTAGCATGGAGGGTGGATGCCTTGACCTTCCCCTGGAATTTCCTCTTTATGTACGCATTCCCTCCTCTGCCTCTTATTCCCAAGGTTCTGATCAAAATAAGGGAAGAGAGATCAAAGGCCATCCTCATTGCCCAGATTGGCCCAGACAGCCTTGGGTACCCCTTATTGTGCAGCCTGACTTTACAGTCCCCCCAGGCAGCTTCCCCAGATCTCAGACCTCTTCATCCAGGTGGGAGGGGGGATACTGCACCCAGACTTGCAGATTTTCAAACTTTCAGCAAGGCTAATACTTAAAAAGCAAACAAGGGGTCCCTGTTAAGCAAACAGGTCCTAGACATTATCACAGGGGCCAGAATGCCCAGCACCATAAAATCTTACACAGGAAGTTGGAAGAGATTCTACTTTTGGAGCCAGTCCAGGGGGGCCAGTACCTCACATCCTTCCATCTCTCTTATCTTGGACTACCTAGCTGAGTTACTCAATAGTGGCCTCTTCCTCTCTTCTATTAAAATCCATGCCTCAGCCACTCCAGCCCATTTCGATTCAGACCTATGCCTCTTCTCACATCCTTTGATTAAACAGTTCTTCAGAGGGGCTTCTAATGACAGACCTCCCAGAAGACCTTCCACACCAGCCTGGGACCTGAATTATGTTTTAGAAAAACTAACCTTAACCTTCATTTGAACCTGCTGCTTCAGCAGAATTAAAGTACCTCTCCTGGAAGACTGCATTCCTACTAGCTATCACCTCAGCAAGAAGGGTTTCAGGACTTCAGGCACTCATGGCTTTTGAGCCCTTCATCATTTTCCATGCAGACACGGACTCCCTGAGGACTAAATCCTCCTTTATGCCCAAGGTGTTATCTGATGTGACCCTCAGCCAGGCCATACACCTATCCACCTTCTTTTCCAACCTACAAAACAAGGGGGAAAAAATTCTGCACTCGCTGTACGTGCACAGACAACTCAGATACTACCTGGACCCTACTAAACCCTTCAGGAAAAACTAACCAGCTACTTGTCAGCTTTGCCTCGAGGGCAGAGGGAAAGCCCATTTCCAAATGGATATCACACTGTATCCAGTCCTGCTACAGACTACATGGGAACCCCGCCCCCCCCCCCCGGTCTATTCATGCCCATTCCACTAGGGCAACCTCCAATTCCACGGCCTTCCTCAGAGGAGTCCCCACCAGGAACATCTTGGAAGCTACCACCTGGACCTCTGTCCATACCTTTACAAAGCATTACCACCTACCTCTTTTTTCTAAGTCTAGAGCAGCATTTGCCTCTGCATTTCTGTAGGGCTTGCTGACCCATGCCTAAGGCTCTAACCTATTCTTCCACCCCTCTCCTCAACTTTGGGAATCCTCCCACAGTTGATGACTGCAACAGTGAAACCCGAAGAACATAATACAGTTGTGTACATTTACCATAAATGTAGATATTCGAGTGTATTCACTGTTGCAGTCCTGGTTTCCCTCCCTCCATCCCCCTTATATCCTCTTTCCCTAGGGGATATAAGCTTCCCACAGTGGCTTTCAGCCACCAGGACCACTTTACCTTATTCCCTTGTGCTTCTGATGGGTTAGGGCAAGAAACACTGATGTATTGACGTTGGCTGTCTTGCTTTATAGCACAGACTACAGGCGACTGCAGCTGATGCAGAAAAACATTGACTGTGGTATTTGGGCCGACCAAGGGCTACCACAGCAAGGATAATCCACAGGTGATGACTGCAACAGTGAATCCACTCGAACATGTACATTTATGGTAAGTGTACACAACTGTACTTTCTTCCCCACACTTTTTCGAGATATTCTTTGTAGTCAGTGTTGCAGTACTGATTCTTGGGTCTTCCTGCCTTGCAGAATCCCACGATGGCCCGATTTCGAGTCTGTGCGTCATCCCTAGCCGGCGGACTTCAAGGCATTAAAAGGGCATCCGGTACCATCTTCACTTCTTTCCAACTCTGCAGTCTGATGCTCTTCGTGTTTGTTAAAAGCTCGCAGTTCATTGTTCAGTTCATTTTTCCAGAGTCTCTTCTAGTCATGTAATTACCTTGTTGGGGGTTTTCCTCTATTAATTTAATGTTAAAAAAATCTGCAATTACTTGAAATGTGGGAAGAGAATCCTACATAAAGATTTTTCACTTCTGTCTCTTCTGCTTAGGGCCTCAGCATGAGGTCTCCAGTTGCCCTGACTGTGCAAAATTGTGTGTAAACTCTCAAACATTGGGTCGAGGCATTAGCTGCCCATATGGAGTCCTTGATTTTGATTTCCCTGGTAGCATCCAAGTCCTCTGCTATCACAGGAACATTGCACACACCAGTTTGTTAGTCATTCCAAAGAAACAGAAGGCCAAAAAGAACAAGGACTCTGACATTTCTGAGAAAGCTCTGGCTGTAGTCCCTAAGTTGACCACCTCTGCCTCCAGGCACTTTACAAGCTGAAGACCCAGACCTCTTAAAACTAGCACAGGAATTCACAGCTTTCATGAAATCCAGAGAAACCTCCACATTTCTCCTACTGAAGCCTCTTTATCTGAAAGAAGCAGGGAGTTAGCCTTTCAGGATAGTTCAGATTCCTCAAGCTCAAAAGATTGTGAGGAATTGTCCTACTCTGGGAACCTACCACCACAAACTTATCCAGATTCAGACTCTGACACCCTCTCTTCTGCCTTCCCTCCTGAGGATCTTTCTTTCAGGAATACCCTTCATAGACTGAGGGAGGCTTTCAACTGGGAAAACAAACTCATCTCTCACTCTCAGACCCATTACAGGGAACTGCTAAGTTTGCCTTCTCTCAGCCGACTGGTTATCCCTCCTGTACACACAATACTGGATTTTTTTTTTTTTGCCAGAGTGCTCGAGTCTTACAAGGACATTTAGAAAAGTCCCAGGGATGGACCTCTGTAGTCCCCTTGAATCCACAATGGGTGTACCTAATAGACCCAACTAGACATCCCTTACCTAATGATAGGGACAGTAAGACTATTTGGTAAAAAAAAAAAAATCTTATACCTCTTCCACCCTTGAAATGGGAGCACCGAACTGCCAGTTCCATATCCTAAAATACCTTGAATCTGTCCAGGGTAAAATTCTAACAAAGGTGGACTCTCTTGCAGATGGAACCTTATCAGACAAAATTCAGGAGACAGCATGAAAAGCTTTAAGTCTCCAAATACTCTCTAAAGTATGGATATGATGCTTAAGTTGCATCATGCGGAGCAGCTGCCACAGGATGTTCTTCATGTTTCACTGTTGCAGTCATTACATTTGGGTTATCTGCCTGCAGGTAGCCCTCAGCCAGCCTGATTATCAGAGTCTTGGGTCCTGCGTCAGATGCTGTCTCTTCTTCCATGATGTCAGGTCATCAGGGGTGTAAAGCATGTAGCCAACGCCATTACATCAGTCTTTCTTGCTGTGCGGTGCCCGAAGCAGTTCGCAAGTGCCGGTCGGCCGACTCCTGAAATTTTCGTTTTCGAGTTTCAGAACCGAAGTCTTCAAAAAAGCTAAGTACCCTGTTGGGGATCCTTTTTCTTGCTCTAAACCGATGTCAGTAAAAGTTAACAATTGTATTACCTGTGGAAAGCAAATACCTCATAAAGATTTTCATTCGTACTTCATTCCTTGCTTAGGCCCTGACCACGATTTCCCTCGCTCTCGGTTTTGTGCCTTATTCAATCCTCAAACTATTCGTCGTCGGTTCATTTTTGCATCAAACTATTTCAGTACTTTGTTTAATTATTCTGAAATGGCTTTGGTAAGCCATCCGACTACCGACATTCCAAAAAAAGATAGACAGACCGCATAGGTTCAAAGCTGCTGACGACACTTCCATTAAACTAGTCACCAGTTTGCCGGTACTCAGTGAGGCGCTTTCACAGCCCCTGATGCCCTCTACTTCAGGTTCGCAGGCCTCTACTGAGGCCCATTCAGAGTCCGGTATGCCGCGAGATGCTTCTTCGACCATAGAGCCTGCGGATGTCTCTACCTTGGATGGGTCCGGAGCTGCTGTGCAGGCACTGGCTTCTGAGGGTGTATTCAGGCCTACGGACTTGCATTTCAAACCAACGCCATCTTCTTCTTCTTCAAGGCTTAAAACTCGACCCACGCCTAGAAAACCGATGTCCAAACTGCATGGTCAGGCCCATATGCCTAAAAAACAAATGATAAGAATGGCTGGAGACCTTATTACTTTAATTAGGAGAAGCCAGCCTTCTCCCTCTAAGAGACCTAGAACTGATTTTCCTTCTGATTCTTCTGACCAGGATTCTGAAATTTCTGTTTCTTCTGATTACCAGGATTTGCCCTTATCTACCTATGAGGATTCTGATGCAGTGTACTCCATTCCCTCTGCTTCCCCTCCAGAGGATTTTTCTTTTGGTGAAACCTTGCATGCTCTTAGGGAGCATTTCCACTGGGAAAGCCAGGCTTACTCTGACTCCAAAAAGAGGCTTAGGGAATTCTTACTCCTACCTCAACACAGACCTTTAGCTATCCCTCCTGTCCTGGACATTGTAGATGATGCCTTCTTGGAATATAGCCTGGCCCCAGACGCTTTACCTCTGGCTCCCAGGAAACCTGACAGGTATTACAGAGTACCTGACTCTCACCTTCCTCTTCAAGAATCCTACTGCGGACCCAGAAAACATTTCCCAGGGACCTAAAGGCATTAAAGCTACTACTGCCAAAAACCCTACCCCCTCTGATAGAGATTCCAGGGCCTTGGACAGATGGCATAAGAAGGTATACACTTCTGCTACTTTGGCCATTAGGGCCTTAAACTGCCAGTTTCATATGTTAAAGTATCAGCAGCATGTTATGGGACTACTTAAACAGAAAATTATGTTGATTTCTGAATGCTGAAAATAAAGAATTATAGGATTTAATGCATTCTGCCGAACAAGTTGGTAAACATACTTTGCAGTGTGGTTTTGACTCTCTAGAAGCATTTTGCAGGGCTGCTTTCACTGGGTCTGTTCTTAGAAGGCATGCTTGGCTTAAGGAGCAAAATTTGCCAGATCATGTTAAAGCTAAATTACTGGATGCTCCCTTAAACCAAGACCACCTGTTTGGCAACAAAGCAGAAGAAGTCCTTAAAAAGATGGAGGAAAAAGCTAAATCTATGCAAACTGTTAAAGATTTCCTGCAAGTACAGCCTCCCAGATTTGAGACTGTAGCCTAGGTGGTCTGCTGTTCCTGGGTTTGGACTGAGAAGGCCTGGGAGAGACAGGAAAGGGACCAGTTCTTAGAAGGCCAATGCCTACTGAGTTCTCACAGGCTTAAGCAGTGGGGGGCTTCAACTTCCAAAGCTGGAAGTGGTAAGATACCCCGCTATGGGAAACTGTCACAATGACTTAACCTTAAACCTTCCAAGCCCTGCTCAACTGCTTGCTCCCTTAGGGGGAAATATCACGCTGCATGCAAAAAACTGGAACTCGTTACCCAGGACAAATGGGTTTTAAATATAGTTTCCCAAGGATACAGATTCTACTTCCACAACTTACTGACCCCAAAACGGTTGGCCAGACCTACCCCCAAATCAGTGGGCAGAGGCTTAACAGCAGGTTCTCGTTTCTAAGTATCAGGGCTATTCACCCTGTCCCAGCAGAAGAAAGGGGACAAGGTTTTTACTCAAGACTTTTCCTGGTAACCAGAAAAGACACCTCCTGGCGTCCTATCCTGGACCTCTCTATTATAAACACCTTTTTGGTAATCCCAAAATTCATAATGCTAACACTTTATCAGCTGCTTCCTATGCTAGGCAAAGATGCCTGGTTGGCAACCTTAGACTTAAAGGAAGCTTACCTGCACATTCCAATAAGGGAATCTTGCAGAAAATGCCTACGTTTCAGAGCAGGCTACATGCACTATCAGTTCTCTGCACTTCCCTTTGGCTTATCTACTGCACCCAGGGTGCCTAGCTCCAATCATTGCATTTTGCAGGCAAAGAAATATTCAAATCTACCCATACCTGGACGATTGTCTAATTCAGGCAGAAAGCCAGGGCATGCTACTAAATCATCTGGCATTTGTAAAGAAACTTCTAACCTCATTAAGCCAGGGTATGCTACTAAATCATCTGGCATTTGTAAAGAAACTTCTAACCTCACTGGGGTACACCATAAACGAAAAGAAATCTCATCCACTACCCTGCCAACAAATTATATTCCTGGGAGCAAGCTTGTACACAACTTCCCAGATGGCTTACCTCACGCCAGAGAAACAAGTTTATTTGACAGTCTACTTCAAACTACTGGCCACAAAGACCCAGCTATCTGCAAGGAAAATCCTGCAAGCCCTGGGGTTCATAGCCTCTTGCATTCTACTAATTCCATATGCAAGACTGCATATGAGGAAACTACAATGGTATCTAAAAAGCCTATGGTGTCAACATTCTCAGGACCTGGAATCAATGATTCCTATGACTCCTTGTATAAAGACAGAGTTCCTTTGGTGGGCAGAGGCCTGCTACCACAACAAGGGACTGCCATTCACTCTACCCCTGCCGCCCAAACCCTAACAACAGACGCATCAGACTATGCATGGGGGCCGCACTTGGCAGGGCAGTGCATTCAGGGCAAATGGAGCCAGAGTCAGATGTACCTGCATATCAACCAAAAAGAAATGTTAGCTGTACAGAATTCTTTGACAGCCTTCAAGGACCACATTCTTCCAGGGCAATTATTGGTAAATGCAGACACCACTGTGATGTGGTACATAAACAAGCATGGCTCTGTGGAACACAGCCTTCAGCTACCAAGTGCAACTACAAGCTCAGTTCTTGCCAGGCAAGCTAAATTCACTAGCAGATGACCTAAGCAGAAATCTCATGGACCCACACGAGTGGAAACTGGAACCAAAGATATTCAACATTTTGAGGAACAAATGGGGGAACCCAGAGATAGACCTGTTTGCCTCACCTCAGAACTACCAATTGGACAAATTCTGCGCAAGGACTTCCCACAGTCAAGCTTGGAAAGTGGATGCCCTGTCTTTCACCTTGGAAAGCCTCTCAGTTTATGCCTTTCCCCATTTGCCTCTCCTCTCGAAAGTTCTGCTAAAGATCAACAAGACAAACCAAGGACAATACTGATTGCACCAGACTGGCCACGCCAGCACTGGTACCCCCTATTGTGCATTATGTCACTGCTGGAACAATGGTACATGCCTCAGACCCCTTCCCTACTGTCCCAGCAGGAGGGCCAGATTCTGCACCCCCAGCTTCAAACACTGAACCTTGCAGCCTGGCTAATTCCCTGAGCTCTCCAGTAGCATCACTCAATAAGCAGGTGCTTGGTGTCATTGTGGAGGCAAGGAGGCCTAGTACTAGAAAATCCTATGTTGAAAAGTGGAAAAGATAGTGTTCCTGGAGCCAGAGTCAAGGGATGGACACAACAGTGCCCAGCTTACCGCATATTCTTCAATACTTAACAGAGATGCTCCACAAGGGCCTTTCCTTCTCATCAATTAAAATTCATGCCGCAGCCATTTCAGCACATTATAATACTGAGCTCACCCTCTTCTCTCACCCCCTGCTGAAACAATTCCTCAGAGGGGCCAAAAATTTAAGACCACCCAGGAGAGCCCCCACTCCAGCCTGGGACCTTAACTTTGTATTGGAAAAGCTCACTCCTACCTCCTTTTGAGCCAGCTGCAACTTCAGAGTTGAAATTCCTTTCGTGGAAAACTGCCTTCCTTCTAGCCATCACTTCAGCAATAAGAGTGTCTGAATTACAGGCCCTCATGGCAGTTGAGCCCTTCGTCATCTTTATGCTGCCAGGTTGTCCCTCAGGACCAATCCTTCCTTTATGCCCAAGGTGGTATCCAGTGTGGCCCTTAATCAGTCCATTCATTTGCCTACCTTTTTTCCTAATTCACAGAACAAAGGAGAACAAATACTGCACTCTTTGGACGTGCACAGACAACTTAGATTTTATTTGGACAGGACTAAGTCTCTCAGAAAAACTGAACAGCTGCTAGTTGCCTTTGCTGCAGGGGCGGAGGGGAAGGCCATTTCAACGCAAACCATTTCTAAGTGAATAAGCCATTGCATTCATATGTTCTTCGTGTTTCACTGTTGCAGTCATCACAGTTGGGTTATCTGCTTGCAGTAGCCCTCAGTCGGCCTGATTAACAAAGTCTTGGGTCCTGTGTCGGTTGCTGTCCCTTCTTCTGTGACGTCAGGTTGTCAGGGGTGTA
The DNA here is from genome assembly GCF_019279795.1 of Protopterus annectens. Lineage (NCBI taxonomy): Eukaryota > Metazoa > Chordata > Ceratodontiformes > Protopteridae > Protopterus > Protopterus annectens. The sequence goes on from NC_056729.1 coordinate 952,009,598, forward strand.
AAACATGCAGCCGATGCCATTATATCAGTCTTTCTTGCCATGCGGTGCCTGAAGCAGACGCAGTTCACAAGTGCCGGTCCGCCGACTCCTGAAATTTTCGTTTTCGAGTTTCAGAACCAAAGTCTTCAACTAAAAGCTAAGTACCCCGTTGGGGAAACTTTTTCTTGCTCTTAACCGATGTCAGTAAAAGTAAATAATTGCATTACTTGTGGAAAGCAAATACCTCATAAAGATTTTCATTCGTACTGTATTCCTTGCCTAGGCCCTGACCACAATGTACCTCGCTGTCAGTTTTGTGCCTTAGTTAAACCACGAACTATCCATCGTCTGTATATTTTCGTTTCTAAATATTTTGGTACTCAGTTCAATTATCCTGATATCTCTTTGGTAAGCCGTCCGACTACCGACATTCCGAAAAAACGCAAAGATAAAGACAGAGACAGGCCGCCTAGGTCCAAAGCTGACGACGACGCTTTTCCTAATCCAGTCGCCAGTTCGCCGGTACTTAGTGAGGTGCTTTCGCAGCCCCTGTTACCCACTACTTCATATTCGCAGGCCTCTGCTGAGACCCATTCGGAGTCCGGTATGCCGCAAGATTCTTCAACTGTGGAACCTGTGGATGTCTCTACCTTGGATGGGTCCGGAGCCGCTGTGCAGGCAACGGCTTCTGAGGGTGTATTCAGTTCTACTGACTTGCATATTAAACCGATGCCATCTTTTTCCTCAAGGCCTAAAACTCGAATCATGCCTAGAAAATGAATGCCCAGACCGCATGGTCAGGCCACTATGCCTAAAAAAAAATTATAAGAATGGCTGAAGACCTTATTACTTTAATCAGGGGAAGTCAGCCTTCCCCCTCTAAGAGACTTAGGACTGACTTTGCTTATGATACTTCTGACCAGGATTCTGAATTTTCTGTTTCCTCTGATGACCAGGATTTACCCTTATCTACCTATGAGGATTCTGATGCTGAGGACTCTATTCCCTCTGCTTCCCCCACAGAGGATTTCTCTTTTGCTGAAACCTTGCATACTCTCAGGGAGCATTTTCGTTGGGAAAGTCAGGATTTCTCTGATTCTAAAAAGAGGCTTAGGGATTTCTCACTCCTGCTCAGCACATTAGCCATACCTCCTGTACTAGACATTGTTGATGATGCCTTTTTGGAATCTAGCTTAGCTCCTGACTCTTTACCTCCTGCTCCCAGGAAACCTGATAGATATTACAGGGTCCCTGACTTTCACAAGTTCCTTTTTAAAAATTGTACTGCGGATCCTGAGACCATTTCACAGGGACCCAAGGGCATTAAAGCTACTACTTTCAAAAATCCTTCCCCCTCTGATAGAGATTCCAGGGCGCTGGATAGATGGGGTAAGAAGGTGTACACTTCTGCGACTTTGGACATTAGGGCCTTAAACTACCAGTTTCACAAGTTAAAGTATCAGCAGCATATTTTTGGATTGCTTAAACAGAAAATTATGTTGATTCCTGATTGTGATGAAAATAAGGATTTACAGGATTTACTGCATTCAGCTGAACAAGTTGGAAAACATACTTTGCAATGTGGTTTTGATTCATTAGCGGCATCTTGCAGGGCTGCTGTGACTGGGTCTGTACTTAGAAGGCATGCTTGGCTTAAGGAGCAGTCCTTGCCAGATCATGTTAAAGCAAAATTACTGGATTTAAACCAGGGCCACCTGTTGGGCAACAAAGCACAAGTTCTTAAAAAGATGGAGGAAAAAGCTAAATCTATGCAAATTGTTAAAAATTTTTTACAAGTACAACCTCCAAGGTTTAGTAGGCATTGGCCTTCCACAAATTGGTCCATTCCTGCCTCTTCCAGACCTTCTCAGTCCAAACCCAGATCCAGCAGAGCTCCCAGGCTTCAGTCCCAGGGTATGCACAGGATTAAGCAGTGGGGGGGCCTCCGCTTCCAAATCTGGGAGTAATAACCCCCCCCCCATGGTAAATTGTCTCAATGACTTCTTTGTAAAACTTCCAAGCACTTCTCAACTGACTTCCCCTTTGGGGGGGAAAGATTGCTCTTCATGCAAAGAACTGGAAACTCATTACCCAGGACAAATGGGTTTTAAATATAGTGTCCCAGGGATACAGATTTCACTTCCACATGTTACCAACACCAAGCGGCTGGCCAGATCTACCCCCAAATCAGTGGGCAGATGCCCAAAAGCAAGTACTTTCTCTCTGAAGCATGGGGGTTATTCAGTTAGTACCAGAAGAGGAAAAGGGACAAGGTTTCTACTCGAGACTTTTCCTGGTACCCAGAAAGGACAATTCATGGCGTCCTATCCTGGACCTGTCTACTCTAAACACCTTTTTGGTGATTCCAAAATTCAAGATGCTTACTCTTCATCAGTTGCTCCCTATGCTAGACAAAGACACCCAGTTGGCAACACTTGATTTAAAGGAAGCATACTTGCACATCCCAGTCATGGAATTTTGCAGAAGATACCTACACTTCAAAGCAGGCTACACACACTATCAGTTTTCTGCACTGCCCTTTGGCTTATCTACTGCACCCAGGGTATTCACAAAGTGCCTAGCTCCAGTCATTGCGTTTTGCAGGCAAATAAATATTCAAACATACCCATACCTGGACGATTGTCTAATTCAGCAAGAAAGCCAGGATTTAATTTTGAATCATCTGGCCTTTGTACAAAGGGTGCTAACTTGTCGGGGTACACCATAAACGAAAGGAAATCACACTTGGTACCCTGTCAACAAATTATATTCCTGGGAGAAAGCTTGATTACAACTTCTCAGATGGTTTTCCTCACGCCAGAGAAACAAATTCATTTAACAACCTACTTCAAACAAGTGGCCACAAAAAACGTGCTGTCTGCAAGGCAAATACTACAAGCCTTAGGGTTCATGCCCTATGCAAGACTGCATATGAGGAAACTACAATGGTATCAAAAGCCTATGGTGTCAACATTCTCAGAATCTAGAAGCAATGATTCCTATCATACCTTGCCTACTCCTAGAGTTCCTTTGGTGGGCAGAGACCTGCTACCAAAACAAGGGACTATCATTCACACTACCCCCTGCCCCCCAGACCCTAACAACAGATGCATCAGACTGTGCATGGGGGGGCTCACCTGACGGGGAAGTGCGTTCAGGGCAAATGGAACCTAAGTCAAATGCACCTGCATATCAATCAAAAGGAAATGTTAGCTGTACAGAATGCTCTGACAGCCTTCAAGGATCACATTCTTCCAGGACAGTTAATGGTAAAGACGGCCAACACCACTGTTATGTGGTACATAAACAGGGGGGTACACATTCTTACCCCCTCATCAGACTAGCCATGGCATTGTGGAACACAGCCCTGAGCTACCAAGTGCATCAACAAGCTTTATTCTTGCCAGGAAAACTAAACACACTGGCAGACGAACTAAGCAGAAACCTCATGGACCCACATGAGTGGAAACTGGAACCAAGGATTTTCAACATGTTGACAAGCAGATGGGGGAGCCCAGATATAGACCTGTTTGCCTCCCCCCAGAACTATCAGTTGGACAAAGTTTGCACAAGGGCTCCCCACAAACAAGCTTGGAAAGTGGATGATCTGTCCTTCAGCTGGAAAAACCTCTATCAGTTTATGCCTTTCCTCCTCTGCTCTTCAAAGTACTACTAAAGATCAAACAAGACAAACCAAGGACAATTTTGATTGCACCAGACTGGCCGTGCCAACACTGGTACCATCTCTTGCGCAGTGTGTCACTGTTGTCCCCATGGCACCTGCCTCAGTCTCCTACCCTGTTGTCTCAGCAAGAGAACCAGATTCTGCACCCTCAGCTTCAAACACTGAACCTAGCAGTCTGGCTAATTACCTAATCTCTCTTTTACCTTCCCTCCGTAAACCAGTGATAGAGATCATTTTAGAGGCAAGGAGGTCTAGTCCTAGAAAATCTTATGCTGAAAAATGGAAAAGATTCTGTGCCTGGAACCAATCTCAAGGGATGAGCACAGCAGTGCCCAATTTACCTCAGATTTTACAATATTTAACTGAGATGCTCCACAAGTGCCTGTCTTTCTCCTCCATCAAAATTCACGCCTCGACTGTTTCAGCTCATTATAACACAGAACCTCCCCTCTTCTCTCATCCACTGTTAAAGCAGTTCCTCAGAGGGGCCACAAATTTACGACCACCCAGGAGAGCTCCAACTCCAGCCTGGGACCTTAACTTTATATTGGAGAAACTCACTCTTCCTCCTTTCGAGCCAGCTGCTACTGCAGACTTAAAATTCCTTTCTTGGTAAACAGCTTTCCTTTTAGCAATCACTTCAGCAAGAAGGGTATCTGAATTACAGGCCCTTATGGCAGTGGAGCCTTTCAACATCTTTCATGCGGACAGGGTGTCCCTCTGGACCAGTCCCTCCTTCATGCCCAAGGTGGTATCCAGTATGCCCACCTTCTTTCCTAATCCACAGAACAAAGGGGAGCGGACACTGCACTCCTTGGATGTGCACAAACAAGTTAGATTCTACTTGGACAGGACTAAACCTCAAAGGAAATCTGAACTGCTGGAGGCATTTGCTGCAGGTGCACAGGGGAAGGCTATTCCAAAGCAAACCATTTCCAAATGAATTGGCCATTGCATTCATTTCTGCTATAAGCACCATGGAAAACCTATCCCACAGGGGATCAGACCCCACTCAACCAGGGCTGCATCTACCTTTACAGCCTTTCTCAGAGGCGTCCCTACCGGGGACGTCCTAGAAGCTGCTACCTGGAGTTCTGTACATGCTTTCACCAAGCATTACCATCTGCCAATTTTCTCTAAATCCAGAGCTGGCTTTGCCACTGCAGTCTTGCAGGACCTTATAGCTGGTCCTAATGCTATCTAAATTCCTCCTCCCATCCTTAGCTTTGGGAATCTACCCAAATGTAGCTACCTAGATCTCTATTTATCCTAGTTCCATTCCACCCCCCTGGTTCCCCTTCTTCTGATTCTCTCCCTAGCTCCCCTCTCTTCTACATTATCTCCTCCTTCCTCCCTGAATAAACCCTTTATTTTTCTTCAAGTGCTATGCTTACTCTCTCCTTAAATCTTTTGACTTTTTTCTTTTTTTTTTTGTCTCAAGGTGGTCTCCTGGACTCATCCATAATTTGAACATTTAGTATTCTGTTCTTTTTCTATCCTGTTCTTACTCCTCTCCTTTAATTTCTTTGCTTCTTATTCGTTTCTCCCATGCATCCCTGCTCTTGCATTCAAACTCTTTCTATAATTTCCTTTCCTTTCCCACTTTACTAACATTCACAGTTTCACTAATATATCTTTTTCTTATGTTTTGTGCCCAATGCTCCTCTTTCTTGTTTGGAATTTGTTAAAGTATTATGCTATTAGAACAGAGTGTGTTTTTGTATGTATTAGTTTAGATCTTTTCTGCTGTGTTTTTGTGTGTAATGTATTATCGTGGAGCTTTTCTCCCCGGGCCTCCACTGAAAACGGGCTTTCGGGCCCAGTGGACTTCCCCGGTTATCAAACTGGAAATAAATAAATAAATAAAAAAAATGTGATGACTGCAACAGTGAAACATGAGGAACATAGTACAGTTGTGTACACTTACCATAAATGTAGATGTTCGAGTGTATTCACTGTTGCAGTCCTGGCTACTCTCCCTCCAGCCCCCGACTTCTGTTGGCTATACCTTGCTTCTTGTTTGTGTATTTCAGCTTTCTGGTGTAATTGCTTTTTGTTGGAGGTGTAACCTTATATATAATTGCTTCCCATTTTGGGGGCATCAGACATCTAGGGCAAGAAAAACTGATGTAATGGCGTCGGCTGCATGCTTTATATCCCTGATGACCTGACGTCTTGGAAGAAGAGACAGCATCCGACACAGGACCCAAGACTTTGATAATTAGGCTGGCTGAGGGCTACCTGCAGGCAGAGATAGCCCAAATGTAATTACTGCAACAGTGAATACACTCTAACATCTACTTTTATGGTAAGTGTACACAACTGTACTTTCTGTCATCTGCAGACATGCATGACTTAGGTCCCCAGCCTGCCAGATGAGGTTAAGGCATAACTACTGAATGCTCCACTAGACAAAGAATTCCTTTTCAGACCCCCAGCTGAACAGGTATTTGTGAAGCTGGGTAAGAAAATAAAAACAAATAACTGTGAAAGAATTTTAGTTGTCTCCAACATCAAAGTACAGTAGGTATTATTTCTCAAAACCTTTGTCTCTTCCCCTCTACGCAAGACATGGGGAAGACCTCCCTGTGGCAGACAGTGCAAGAGGTGGCAACCAGTGTATTCCAAAGAGAGCCTACCCAGCACTAAAACCAACTGTGATTATGTTCAGCCCAACTGCCCATACCCCCCCTCCAAACTTTTGGCTGGTAGAATCTCCTTCTTCCTAAATTATTGAAAAACCGTGACCATTGGGTCTTCAGCATCTTAGAAAGGGGGTACTACATCCAGTCTAGAGAACTCCCACCCTTCTTGGGTGTTCCAAAACCAGCAAAAGAGAAGGAAAGCCTCTTACCACCTATCCTCATGGGGTGTACTTCACCAAGAATCCCTTCAGCCCATTCCTCCGGGTCAGGAGGGAAGAGGTTTCTACTCAATCTGGAGGACACCTGGATGCCCATCTTAGACCTCTCCAAGCTAAACAAGTTTCTCACCATCTTAAAGTTCAAAGGTTTTTCTTTGCAAAAGCTGCTTCCCTTGATGATCTAAGATACCTTTGTGGTCACTCTAGACCTAAAAGTCCCTTGCACTTGGCAGACAGTCACAGAACATACCTGAGATCTGATGCTGTCTATTTTCATCTGATTCAACCCATGATTTGTTGGATCTGATCTCAGTACAGTCTCTGAAGCTTCACAGATCCAGGGCTCTGACTCCTCCACTATCCATAATTACCTCCACTTAAGTTGCTCGAATAGTATTTGCTGCAATTTTGTCTCCTACTGAGAGACTTCTCTCTAGCTTTTGCTGCTATAGTTGACAAAAAATGTATAGTTTATACATAGTAAAATATGGTTATTCCTAGTACTGGGAATTATTTTCAAAGCTATTCATTCTTTCTATTAACAATAGGTAGCAGATTTTTATTTATACGTACATGTATAGATTGTTTTGATACTTTTGGTATACTTTAACTTTAAATTTTAAGTAGTATTTTTTCTGTTTGTTGTGTTGGTTGTGTTTTCTAGAATGTCTGATAGCCAGGCTTTAAAAAGTGTGCTGAATGCGGGCACAAAATCCTCCCTTAGAATCCGCATTCATTGTGTGTTTCTTGCTTGGCCGCTGCCTATCTTGAGACAGACTGTGAAGCTTGTGCCTCTTTTGGCAGAAGGGCTGTCCAAATATGCAGAGAAATGCTAATTGTCAAGGGGTTTCTTCCTCCACAGATGGAGACATCCCTCACAGCTGCCTCCTCTTCATCCACTGCTGCTGCTTCCTCAACGAGGAAACAGGATAAAGCCAAAACCAAGACAAGCAAAAAGAGAAAAAAGTGAAAAGGAGAGAGAAAAAGAGAAAGAAAAGTAAGAAAAGTCCAGGAAGTGAAAAAGACAGGTTAGAAAAGCCCAAGAAGTGGTCTCTGGATCCCACTGCTTCTGTTGATCCTGATCCCAGAATTTCTTGGTCTGATCCAGCAGTTCCTTGGACCTGACCATCTCCTCCTTGGCTGCAGTTCTCCCCAGAACCAGTGAGTCTGAGACTGCACTCCAGTTTTACAGGACAAAAAATATTCAAGACCACCGTTGGTGGCTTCATCTGTTTGGTCATCCAGAAGCCTTATCAAGCAAGCCATCGGCAGAATTATGAGGAAAGTTCTTGAACCCAAATTCAGCTTGGATTCTCTTAGTGCTGCCACCCCCTGAAAACAGAGTGTTGGACCAACAGCCCCTCCACCTCTCTCCAGTACCAGACCAAACTGCCCCAGTGTGCTTTTGTTGGAGCCGACAGTTTGCTACTTCGATTCCACCTGTATCCCTCTCTCTTTTGAGTCCAGTGCACTCAGATCAGCAAGAGTCTTGGAGTGAAGTGTCAGTGGCAGGACCCAAGAGGAGTTATTGCAGTCATCTCTCCCTCTTTGGGCCTTGGCCCTTGACAGCTTGGATCTGAGATAGGCCTCTAGGCATAGACCCATTGGTACTGGGAAGTCTCCTCCTCCTTTGGGCTGGAGGAGACCTCATTTGATATATATAGCTGCTTCTGGCTTCGAGGCTTTTGAGAGGGTTTTGGCTGTACCGAAAGAAAAGGCATTGCCTTCTCAGCTCCATCCAAGGATTGGGTTTGGTATAATGGTTAAGTGTTTAATTCGCAAGCAAAAGGGTACAAGGTTTGCTTCTCATCTTGGTTCATTGTCTGGTTATTGACAAAACATCAGTCAACAAAAAAGCCAGCAAATGTTGGTAATAACCATATCAAAAAATGTTTATTAACCAGAGGGAAGAAGACCTCCCCTGCTGAAATACTGCTATGTTAAATATCAATAGCAGAAAAAACTTTACACAAACAGGAAAAAATTCCAATAGTGTTAAATTCAAACCGGTTTCGGCTCATATGAGCCTTCTTCAGTGAAATAAAAAATGAAAAAACAGATTAACACAGTGCACAGATAAATATATGGATTGGTCCCACCCATGGTCCAATCCAAACACAGAATTCACAATTGGTCATTAAGACCAGGTGCAAACAGAGCTCCAAGTTTAATGATCCATTTTTTCTCCTTGGAGCTGAGTAATTCCTGCCAAAACTGTTTGTCATTACATTTCCCTCTGATACAATCAATGACCACAAATTTGTATGAAGCAGATGCATGTTGCAAACAATTCAGGTGCAATATATTTTTTTGAAGCACAATCTAATTGGTTTGGTTTGAGAAGGTAAATTTATTCATCATAAGCATGGCATTATCACCCATTATACAGGGTTTGTCAGCTGACATGTATGACTTATCTGTGTTTGGTTTGGACAAGCATGGTTCATCTATTGCAACAGATGTGGTTGGGTCTGATGTGGATGCACAATGTGATATATTTTTTAACAAATTGGGCAAACATATGAAGATGGTTAGGACTAATGTGTGGCACTTACGCTTGTTTAAGGCATACCAACAAAAACATATTACCCCACGGGGTCTTAGGGTCAAAATACAGCCTGTGTTAATCTGTTTTTTCATTTTTTATTTCACTGAAGAAGGCTCATATGAGCCGAAACCGGTTTGAATTTAACACTATTGGAATTTTTTCCTGTTTGTGTAAAGTTTTTTCTGCTATTGATATTTAACATAGCAGTATTTCAGCAGGGGAGGTCTTCTTCCCTCTGGTTAATAAACATTTTTTGATATGGTTATTACCAACATTTGCTGGCTTTTTTGTTGACTGCTGCTTATTTATTTTTGCCGTGCAATGGTTTCACGGGCATCTGCTACTTTGTGGAATGTTTTTTTCTACAGTTGCTGGGAACCGCTGTTGGTATATAATTCCTAGTTTATTTTTGTTCTGACTTTGCGGATAACACAGTGCCCAGTCATTTATTTCTTTTGAGGACTGCCATTACAGCATATTTGGGCTATGTTCAATGCTGATATGGTCATTTTTTATCTTTTTTGACTGCCTTTACAGCCCATTTGGGCTTCGTTCAGTGTTTGCATTATTGTCTGCGTACCCTGAGGAGTCCTGGAGGTTTACGTCACTCTACTTCCTGTTTGGATTCATGATACGACGAACTTCTTCATCGGAAGGCTTTTCAACTCTTTCGGCGTTTTGGACTGATCTTGAATCTTTTGTTTTGGACTATATATGCTTTTGTATCTTAACACAGTACGTCTGGTGTTTTTTTCAACACTTGGAGCCACAGTCATATATTTTTGGCGTGGCCGATATATGGTAATGTTATTTTACATTTTGCTGGATGTGGTTGACATTATTGTATGGCCATAGGTTCATTTAACACAGTAGTTTAGGGTGGGTGGATCTATGTTTTGTACTACATGAGATTTAGCTGACATTTTCTGTCTGTTTGGCAGGATTTATGTTTCGCGGTTTACGTGAACATTATTTCTCATGTATAATCCACCACGGATGCATAGTTGGATGTGCGACTGTTTGACTTAATTTGAGAAATTTGCAGTTTCTATCATTATTGCAATTTACTGTTTTTGGCCATACTTGATGTCGTTACATGCATTTGTTAGCTCTGAGGAGTTTTGGATGTTCGGACTGTTTTTTTCATTGTCCGAACCTAACATGTGGTAATTCTTACAACAGTAGGATGTTTCACTTTTCATGTTGAATTGTATTTTTCATTATAAACTTCTGGTGTTGTTCATTGTACTGTGAGGACTTCATATGTAGTATGATTCACATTTTATGACTGTAGTATATGCTCTTTATTTTAGGGCAGAGCGCCTTATTGCAATTTGCCTTTATTGCATTTTGGTGATATGTTCTGATTTTGTATTTTCACATTTAATTAAATACATGAAATATTACATGATAATTAGATATCCAGCTGGTCTACCGGTTAGTGCTGGTGGGTGTTATTGGCCAGTGGGATAGTTGGTAGGTTTCCCAGTTATCCTAGTTCATATGCAGGCTCATGGTTTATGTTTAATGTGAACAACTTGACATCATGTTTCACTAGTTGGAAGGGCGATTAGATGGGAGTGTGATTCCATATAGGCTCCATTTTTTGTCTAATGCCCTTTGCTTGCCTGTGACTATTTTGTTACATTTTTTCTATATCTGGGGGTCCATTTCTCTTGATGGTTCACATTGATATGGGGTTTGGGATATTTTATGAATTTATAAAATCATGTAATTCATTAGTTGGTTTATGATATTTTCATTAAACCAATTTTGCTGGGTTGGTCTGTTGATCTAGTTTTTTGTTGGTTTGTGAGCATTTAGGACTGGTGTCTGTGGCAATGTTCATTTCATATGGGTGCATACATGTCCAATTTTTTTGCAAATAATCGCAATTTTTTGGTCTGTGGGATCATGTGTTTTTCTGGATTGGATATAACATTTTTTTGGACAATTTTTGTCTAATGGCTGTATAGATGTGATATAGATATTTTTATAGGGTTGATACAGCTCATATTTTTGTCACAGCTAGTATTTGGATGTTATCCAATTCTTTATATATACCTTGCATAGGTCGGCTTTTGGATAGTCTATATTGACTTGTGGTTAGACTACCATCTTTTGTAAAAAAAGTTATAATAAAGTCCGAGTTTTGTGTTCTACATATGGACAATTGTTGAAACATATGGGTTTCATGTTTGGTTATATATTTATTTTTTATATTTACTGATTATTTTGTTTTCTATATAGATGTTCGTGGGGTCCATGTTGTTTGGGTGTGGTATTGAATCATGCTTTGCTAACCAAACACTATGTGGTCTATTTTGGCTACATATTAGTTTGTTCTAATAGATTTACAGATCCTTTGCCGGTTTTGTTGTGCTTCAATGAATATATTTCAGCTTATTATGGGTCTTTAATTATGACAAATCCATTTTTCTGATTGATCAATTGTTTTTTCAGGTTGGTTCATGTTTGATACCATATCATCTATCTTAGTACATTATATATTGTATTTGGTATATTTTGTGTGATGTATAGGTGTTTATAGTCCATTGGCACTTTGTGCCATTAATATTTAGACCAATACACAGCAACATGACCGTGGATATTTTTTGAAGGTCGATTGGGCTGTTTATAGTATTGGTCCATTTGAATGGTCATTGATCCATCAGACTTATACATATACACCAGGATATCTATACACAATGTACTTTATGGTGTTGAAAGTATAATGGTCTGATTTTGGATTACGAAAAATTTTTTGGATTCAATTTGTGGTCTATACATAGACATAGGACTATTTGTGTGTTCCTATTCATACTAGCTCTTAATGAACTCACAGCAATATTTGTTTCAGGTGCAATATATTTTTTTGAAGCACAATCTAATTGGTTTGGTTTGAGAAGGTAAATTTATTCATCATAAGCATGGCATTATCACCCATTATACAGGGTTTGTCAGCTGACATGTATGACTTATCTGTGTTTGGTTTGGACAAGCATGGTTCATCTATTGCAACAGATGTGGTTGGGTCTGATGTGGATGCACAATGTGATATATTTTTTAACAAATTGGGCAAACATATGAAGATGGTTAGGACTAATGTGTGGCACTTACGCTTGTTTAAGGCATACCAACAAAAACATATTACCCCACGGGGTCTTAGGGTCAAAATACAGCCTTTGGTCTCTGATATTGATGACCAGTTGATTCAAGATTGGGGCCAAATCCAACAGTCGGCCTCATCCCAATTTGTGGATGCTTTGGCCGAGTTTTACGGGCGCAAGGTACAACAGGGTATCAAGGATTTAGATGCCCTAAGCTTACAAACGAATAAGTTCGAAGCTTGTGATTCTTTTTCTACACAAGTTAAGAAACTTACTACAGATTTGTCTAAATTGGAAACCACCCTTAAAGACAGGAAAATTAAAAAATTTCTTCGTGATGTGGGGGATTATGATAGGGGGAAACCTTTTGATAATTCCAAGAATGTATCTTTCAGATTGCCCAGGGATGATCATAAATATGACAAAAGAGCATCCACTCCCAAAAGAAAAAGGCCCAGGTCCATTCTCAAGACTAAAACTGGTCTGTCTAGTGGGACATCTGGGGAAGAATATTCCTCTAATACAGAAGGTGACTCTGATTCACACTTAGGTGAGGGACCACCCATGTCTAAAAGAGATAATTTGACACACCCTCTCAATCTAGATACCGACGAGGGGGGCGGAAGCATAGGAAACACAAAATCCAAACACAGTTTGGAAACACTAATGAAGATTATGACACAGCAATAAGTTTGGACTCTAATGTTTACAACATTTCATCCTATGATTTAACCAATGCACAAATGAAATTATTAAATAAGGGGCTCAATTTTGTTCCAGGGTTTTTTGTCTCAGAGCAGTCTTTTGCACAGGATGTCACCAATTTTTGTCGCACATTAAATCTGAAGGTGTTTTTTGATAGTAATGTGGAGGGTAATGTTTCCAATGTACCTTGTGATACATTTGGCAAATTTAGATTTAAAAAATCAACCTTTATACCACCTATGAATCATTTAGTAGGGGTATTTCAAAAAAATGTCCTACGGGACATACATTGTCATCTCAAAGACTTTCCAGTCACTTATAACAACTTGACTACTGAGGAATTAGGTTGTTTGGATGAGTTGATTGGTAACAAAAATTTGGTCATTATTCCAGCTGATAAAGGAGGAGCTGTGGTGATAATGGATAAAATTGCTTATGATGGTGAGGCCATGAGACAATTGGGTGATACTCAATATTATAGGCAGATGTTAGTGGACCCTTCTCCCCACTTCAAAAGCCAGATTGATGATTTTCTAACTAAGGCAGTTGATGAAGGTGTTATCACTGAGGAAGTGAAAGAGCAGTTATTGGTTGGGTCACCGAAAAGACAATATCTATATCTTTTGCCAAAGATTCACAAACATGCCACTAAGCCACCTGGGCGACCAATAGTCTCTGGACATGGGTCTCTCACGGAACCACTATCTGAATATTTGACTCTATATTTAAAACCGTTATTGAGTCAAATTAGAGCTAGGATTCAAGACACCACCCAATTTTTGGATATTATCAACAATTCCCAACTTCAACCCCATTGGTTATTATGTACCCTGGACATTACCTCCCTCTATACCAACATTCCCCATTGGGCGGGTTTACAAGCGTTGGATTATTGGTTGGCTAGATCAGGTCTATATCCATCCGGGTTTAATACTTTTCTTGTATGCCTTACAGAATATGTACTGTCTAGCAATGTTTTTTATTTTCAAAATTTTTGCTATTGGCAGAAGCAGGGCACTGCTATGGGTGCATCTTTTGCACCCATATATGCAGACCTGTTTATGGCATACATTGAGGAGATCATTATTTATGATGTCACACATAATATATATATGTGTGAGATGGATATTTGGCGTCGGTATTTGGATGACTGTTGGTTGGTGTGGAAAGCTGATGAACAATATCTCATGGAATTTCTTGAATATTTGAATAATAACATATGGGGGATTGAATTTAAATTGACCTATGATAAATTTAGGATAGTATTTCTTGATGTGGAAATTACTAGGAACCAGGATCATACCTTATCCTCCAGAATGTTTAGGAAATTCCCTGAATTTAATTCAATATTACATGCCACCAGCTTCCACCCACAACATGTCATCCAAAATATACCAAAATCGCAGTTTCTTAGAGCCAAGAGAATCTGTTCTAGCCACCAATCCTTCACTGATGCCCAAGATGATCTGACTTGTAGATTTATTAAGAGGGGTTATCGTCCAGGTTCGATACATGTTGCCAAAAGATTTGTGTCCAGTCTAAACAGGGATGACTTACTAATATACAAGGATAAGAATAATGGCCAACAGTTACAACCCCCACGTTTGGTAACTACATATGGACGCAATACACAAGGCTTTAAAAACATCATACAGAGACATTGGAACATTCTCAAAGCTGATTCAAAACTTTGCTCTATGTTGCCAGAACATTGCTCTTTTTCATTCAAAAGGGGACAAAACATTGGTTCAAATTGAGTCACTATAAGAGAGTGGGTGTAGATTTTTCTGGACCAACTCAGCGGTCTATTCTAGGCAAACCCATTGTTGGATGTATTCCCTGTGGGCATTGTTCATTTTGTATTCGTGTGTCACGTACTCTTGAATTCACCAGTAAAAATACCTCACAAGTTTTTGATATAAGGTTTTGGGCTAATTGTAATACTGAGTGGGTCATCTATTTGGTGACCTGCGTTTGTTCTGCTTTCTACGTTGGAAAGACTTCTCGAGCTTTCCGTTTCAGAATTTGTGAGCATTTGAGTGACATCAAAAAGAAACGTACCAGTAATGCTTTATATAAACATTGTTTGCAACATGCATCTGCTTCATACAAATTTGTGGTCATTGATTGTATCAGAGGGAAATGTAATGACAAACAGTTTTGGCAGGAATTACTCAGCTCCAAGGAGAAAAAATGGATCATTAAACTTGGAGCTCTGTTTGCACCTGGTCTTAATGACCAATTGTGAATTCTGTGTTTGGATTGGACCATGGGTGGGACCAATCCATATATTTATCTGTGCACTGTGTTAATCTGTTTTTTCATTTTTTATTTCACTGAAGAAGGCTCATATGAGCCGAAACCGGTTTGAATTTAACACTATTGGAATTTTTTCCTGTTTGTGTAAAGTTTTTTCTGCTATTGATATTTAACATAGCAGTATTTCAGCAGGGGAGGTCTTCTTCCCTCTGGTTAATAAACATTTTTTGATATGGTTATTACCAACATTTGCTGGCTTTTTTGTTGACTGCTGCTTATTTATTTTTGCCGTGCAATGGTTTCACGGGCATCTGCTACTTTGTGGAATATTGACAAAACATGTAATAGTGTTCAGACTTAAGATCCAAACCTCAAGAGAATTCTGCTCCTTCCCTTTGTTCTATTTGACAGGGACAACTGGTACCACAAGCTTCAGAGGCTGCTTACTGTGTGAGCTCCCACTCTGTTTCCAACCCATTTGATCATCTGCCAGTACAGGTTCACAGGAAACCGATGTGCAAATGGAAGCACACAGACTTATCCCCAGAGTCTTTCACTGAAGACATGGATTTGAATGAAGGTTACTGCTCCACTAGATCCCTCTCTGAAGAAGTCACCTTTGGTGAGATTCTCAAATTGTTGAAACATGGAAGAGGATGGTCCACAGATAACCCTTCACCTGACAAGACCATGTTCTTGGATGCATTTGGTTCCAGCTCAACTTCGTTCTGGGTAGTACTGCCTGTTGATCCCCTTATTGGCCTTTCGGCTCAGCGGACATGGAAGAACTCTGACATGGTGGAATCAATACCAAACAAACCAGATTAAGATCTTGTCAGCACTAAAGGACCTGCAGTACTGAAGCAGAAGTCCATCAGTAGATGTTATGGTGGTAGCAGTGGCCACCAAAAAGGAATTAGAAGAAAGATCCTCTGTCCACCCCCATAACAAGGAGTATATGGCATTGGACAGGTTTGGGAAACGGACATGCCCTTCAGCAACCTTTGCCTCCAAGTGCTGAACTGTTTTGCTCATGTAACACTTCCGGAGAGATTTGACAAAAGAGCTCTCCAGGTCTGTCTCCTGTAACCTGCCTGCAGATGTTCAGACGACTGTATACTCCTGGTTCACTTATTCATTATTCTGTATTGAACATTACCATGTAATTTCTGTCTAATGCCGCTGATAGTACAGCTAGGCCATTGGGCACTGGTATGCGGTGTCTTGCCTGGATGCTTCATTGTGACTTTGTGGAAGGCTTTAAGACATCCTTCATTAATGCCCTGTTTGATGGTTCCCTACGTTTTGGGCCAAAGGTAAAGGACATGCTAACCATGAATCAACAAGATAGTAAAACTCTCTACAGTGGGAATCTGCTTTTCCACTCCATAAAGGACCGTCTGTAGGAATCAGAGGGGTGGAAAAATGTGGTTCTGCAAATCACAGGGTTTTTATCTGGACACTCCTGGGGACAGACTTTCTTTAGGCAGAGGAAGAGGTAACTGTAATGGGTGTTGCCCAAGAGGCAGTGATGGACTGCACGATTGAGGCTTTTGCGGTCCCTTCACCGAGAAGCCATACCAATGCTCCTGAAAAGGTGCCCGGCTGCTACACACTGGAGAAAGTCAGGGGGGGTTTGTCCATGCACCCACAACCCTGGGAAAACATAACAGATTCATGACTGCTAAAACATAATTTCCAGAGGCTATTCAATTCCCTTTTCCTTTCGCCCAGTAAAACAGAAGAAATCCAGATGTTCCACCCAGTCAATGGGAACCTGCAGCAGCAAAAGCTTCCAAGCTGATAAAGAGAGACGTCCCCAAGCACCACTTAGAGTCCAGAGTCTGTTCAGTCTTCATTTTTATTCCTAAGAAGACTGGGGACCTTGGACCCGTTTTAGATCGGAGTCATGCAAATTGGTTCGTAAAACAGGCAAAATTTCGGAGGGTCACCATTCAGCCCATATTACCTCTTCAGAGGAAAGCAATTGGATGTGCTGCATAGATCTTCAGGACATATGCTATCATATAAAATAGAGAGGTGCTCCAGGAGGTTTCTCCATTTTCAACTGGGGGCCATTGATTATCAAGTCAGAGTACCGCCCTGTGGTCTCAAAGCAACACTCTGGGTGTTTATTAAAATAGTGGCAGTGGTTGCAGCATGTCTGTCTACAAAGGGTTCAAGTTTTCCCATATTTTGATGATTGGCTCCTCACTGCTACCTCTAAGCATCTGCTGTTACATTCTCTGGTTCTTATGCTCCACGTAATGCAAAATCTAGGCATCATGATAAATTTAACCAAGAATCACCTGGACCTGACACAGCAAATAGAATTCATTGGACTCAGCATTACAAATTACCTCACTCCAGAGTGCTCTCCATGTATCTGACAACTACACAGATACTTCAACATCCTGTGCTCCCTCAGCAAGGTTAATTCTATGGCTTTTAGGCCTAAAGGTTTCCACAATTTTACTGGTTCTGCTAGCCAGTACCTCAGAGTACTTCAGTGGACTCTGTACAATGGCCTCAAAACATTCACCCATTACATAGCAAAATTCTCATTAATCAAATATGCAGAGATTTATCAGCTGGTGGATAGTCTCCATCAGTGACCGAAGGTTGTCGGTTTTATACTGTTCCACCAGTGGTTGCTGTAATCACGGGTGCTTCCCTTGGGGGGGGGGGGGGGGATTTGAGAGGGAGAATGGTCCAAGATTCTTGTTCAAATCTAGAGGCCAGTCTTGACATCAGTGTCTTTGAAATGAGACCAGTCCTCCTAGTGTTGCAGGCATTTCAGGATGATGTTCTTCGTGTTTCACTATTGCAGTCATTACATTTGGGTAATCTGCTGGCAGGTTGCCCTCAGTCGGCCTGAATTCCAAAGTCTTGGGTCCTGCGTCGATCGCTGTCTTCTCTTCTGTGACGTCAGGTGGTCAGGGGTATAAAACATACGGCTGACGCCATTTTCTTTAGTCTTTCTTGCCGCGCCGTGCCCGAAGCAGAAGCATTTCGCAAGTGCCGATCGGCCGACTACTGAAATATTCAGAACCGAGATCTTCACTAAAGCTAAGTACCCGTTGGGGAAACTTTTTTCTTGCTTTTTACCGATGTCAGAAAAAGTTAATTGTATTACTTGTGGGAAGCAAGTACCTCATAAGGATTTCCATTTATACTGTATTCCTTGCCTAGGCCCTGATCACAATGTGCCTGACTGTCGGTTTTGTGCTAGATTTAACCAACGCACTATTAAGTATTGGTATATTTTTGCATCAAAGTATTTTGGAAACGGATTTAACTACCCAGAAATGTCTTCGGATAGCAATCCTACTACTGTAGGAGTACATAACAAACACAAAGAAAAGGACAGAGAAAGGCAGTCGAGATCCAAAACTGACAACAAAGCTTCTCCTAAGCCAGTCGCCGGTACTCAGTGAGGCGCTTTCGCAGCCCCTGATACCCGCTACCTTCGAGTTGCAGGCCTCTACCGACACCTATGTGGAGTCTGACATGCCGCATGATACTCAAGGTATTGGACCGATGGATGTATCCCCCTCGGATGGGTCTGGAGCCGCTGAGCAGGCACCGGCTTCTGAGGGTGTATTCAGACCTCAACATTTGTATATCAAACCAACGACAGCTGCAAAACCAAGGACAAAAGCAACTTCTAAAACTAAAAAAACGACGTGCACGGCCTCTATGCCTGAAAACAGATGATCAAAATGGCTGAAGACCTTATTACCTTGATCAGGGGTGTACCCATCCCCCTCCAGATAAGAGGCCTAGGCAAGACACTGATTGATTATGAATCTTCAAATCAGGTTTCTATTTCTTCTGATTCCCCTTCTGATAAGGCATTATCTGTACCTCCCTATGAGGATTCTGATGCTGAGGAGTCTATTCCATCTGCATCTCCTACTGAGGATTATTCATTTGGAGAAACCTTGCATACTTTAAGGGAGCATTTTCATTGGGAGAGTCAAGACTTCTCAGAATCAAAAAAGAGGCTCAGGGATTTCCTTCTCCCTCAGCACAAGCCTTTAGCCATTCCCCCTGTTTTAGACATTGTGGATGATGCGTTTTCGGAGTCAAGCTTGACCCCTGACTCCTTACCTCCGGCTCCAGGTAAGCCTGACAGATAGTACAGGGTCCCTGACTCACATAAATTTTTATTTAGAAACCCTGCTGCTGATCCTGAAACTATTTCACAGGGTCCATATTGGGTTAAGGCTTCAACAGCAAAAAATCCTACCCCCTCTGACAGAGATTCAAGGGCACTAGACAGATGGGGAAAAAAGGTTTATACATCCGCAACCTTGGATATCAGGGCCTTAAACCGTCAATTTCATATGCTTAAGTACCAACAACATGTTATGGGATTGCTGAAACAGAAAATTATATTGATTTCAGAATGTGCAGAAAATAAAGAATTGCAGGAATTATTGCATGCAGCTGAACAAGTTGGCAAGCATACTTTGCAATGTAGTTTTGATTCCTTAGAGGCCTCCTGCAGGGCCGCAGTTACTGGATCTGTGATTAGGAGGCATGCCTGGTTAAAGGAACAAAATTTGCCTGATCATGTTAAAGCTAAATTGCTAGATGCACCTTTACAGCATGATTCTCTGTTTGGTATTAAGGCAGAAGAGGTTTTAAACAAAATGGAAGACAAAGCTAAGTCTAGGCAAGCTGTTAAAGACTTCTTACAAGTGCAGCCACCAAGATTCAGTAGACACTGGCCTACAAAAAATTGGTCCTTTCCTGTGTCAGACAGAGCTCAAAGGGGCAAATCCAGATGCCCAAAGGGTTCCAGATACCAGGCGCAAGATTCATACAGGTCAAAGCAATGAGGCGCTTCCACCTCCAAATCTGGAGGAGATAAAGCGCAAACCTACAGAAAGCAATCCCAATGACTTCCTACACCAAGCACTTACCTTTTGGCAGCACCCTTAGGGGGAAAATTAGCACTTTTTGCTCAAAATTGGCAGTTAATAACCCAGGGCAAGTGTGTACTAAACATCATATCACAGGGATACAGATTCCATTTCCACACTCTGCCAATGGCAAACGGTTGGCCAGATCTGCCAAAAAATCAATGGGCAGAGGCACAGAAACAGGTTACATCCCTCACGTATATGGGGGCCATTCAGACAGTACCAGACCAGGAAAAAGGACAAGATGTTTACTCAAGACTGTTCTTGGTACCCAGAAAGGACAAGGCCTGGCGGCCAATACTGGATTTATCGATTTTGAACACATACCTGGACATTCCAAAATTCAAAATGCTGACTTTGCAGCAGCTTCTGTCCATGCTGGGCAAGAATGCTTGGCTGGTGATTTTAGACCTAAAAGAGGCATACCTGCATGTCCCATTCCATATGCAAGACTGCATATGAGGAAACTTCAATGGTACCTAAAAAGTTTATGGAGTCAACATTCACACAGTCTGGAAACAATGATTCCTCTCATTCCCTGCCTGCAACAGGAGTTTCTATATTGGGCAAAGGCATGTCACCAAAACATGGGACTGCCCTTCACTCTACCTCCTGCCAGTCGAACCTTAACGGATGCATCAGATTATGCCTGGGGGGCCCACATGGCAGGAAGATACATTCAGGATTTATGGACACCAAAACAAATGCATCTACATCTCAACCAGAAAGAGATGCTAGCTGTTCAAAATTCCCTAACAGCCTTCAAGGACTTATTTCATCCAGGACAATTACTGATAAAGACAGACAACACCACAGTCATGTGGTATATAAACAAGCAAGGGGGCACACACTCATATACCCCCTTTGCAGATTAGCCATGGCACTGTGGGACACAGCTTTGACCTACCAAATACATCTTCAAGCTCATTTCCTGCCAGGAAAACAAAACACTCTGACAGACGATTTAAGCAGAAACCTTATGGATCCTCACGAGTGGAAACTAAATCCACAAGTCTTCAGCATGATAACAGTGAAATGGGGGAGTCCAGACATAGATCTATTTGCCTCTCCTCAAAATTATCAATTGAAAAGATTCTGCGCAAGGACTTATCACAGACAAGCATGGAAATTGGACGCCCTATCCTTCAGTTTACGCCTTCCTTCCTCTGCCTCTTCTACCCAAGGTCCTCCTAAAAGTCAGACGAGAAGCCAAAGATGATATTAATTGCCCCGGACTGGCCAAGCCAATACTGGTACCCAATCCTAAGAAACATGGCTCAATACCCAGCTTGGACCTTGCCTCAAAGACCACAACTACTGTCCCAGCAAAACAATCAGATCCTGCACAATCAACTACAGACTCTGAACCTGGCAGCATGGCTAATTATGTAGTCATACAAACAACTCCTCTCAGTAAAGCTGTGATGGATGTCATTTTGGAAGCCAGAAGGCATAGTACTAGAAAATCTTATGCTGACAAATGGAAGAGATTCTGTGCTTGGAATCAAGCACAAGGAACTGATACAGCAGAACCAAATATTCCTCAGATATTACAATACTTAACTGAAATGCTTGACAAAGGCCTATCTTTCTCATCATTCAAAATCCATGCCTCTGATATTTCGGCTCATTACAATACAGAGCCACCAATCTTTTCTCATCCTTTACTAAAGCAGTATCTTAGAGGAGCCAAAAATTTAAGGCCTCCTAGAAGATCACCATTACCTGCATGGGACTTCAATTATGTGTTGGAAAAGGTCACCTTGCCTCCATTTGAACCAGCTACTACCGCTGATCTAAAGTTCTTATCATGGAAAACAGCTCTGATACTATCAATTACTTCAGCAAGAAGAGTTTCAGAGCTACATGCCCTCATGGCTGTAGAGCCTTTTATCATATTTTACCCAGACATGGTGTCTCTGAGGACAAATCCTACTTTTATGCCTAAGGTGGTTTCCAGTGTGGCTCTTAACCAAACAATTCATCTGCCAACTTTTTATCCAAATCCACAGAACAAGGGGGAGAGAATTCTGCATTTATTGGACGTACACAGACAGCTAAGATTCTACTTGAGCAGGACAAAAGCTCTAAGAAAAACTGAGCAATTACTAGTGTCATATGCTGCAGGATCAGAAGGCAAGGCTATTTCAAAGCAGACAATTTCAAAGTGGATAAGCCACTGCATCCGTTTCTGCTACTTACACCATGGTAAACCTGTGCCCAAGGGCATTGGGTCTCATTCCACCAGAGCTGCAGCTACTTCAGCAGCCTTTCTCAGAGGAGTACCAACCAAAGACATTCTAGAGGCTGCTACTTGGAGTTCTGTTCACACCTTTACAAGGCATTACTATTTGCCTCTCTACTCTAAGTCCAAGGCAGGCTTTGCCACTGCAGTGCTGCAAGGCCTTATAGCCGCACCTAATGCTGTTTAGCTCCAGCCTCCCAACCATAGCTTTGGGATTCTACCCAAATGTAATGACTGCAATACTGAAACACGAAGAACATGGTACAGTTGTGTACACTTACCATAAATGTAGATGTTCGAGTGTATTTACTCTTGCAGTCCAGGTTACCCTCCCGCCATCCACCTGTCACTCTGAAGTTTATCTTTCCTTTTCTATCTTCTACAACCTATGTGGTGTATTTGCTTGTAGATGAAGGTAAAGTTTATATTGATTATATATATATTGCTACCTTTTTGGGGCACCTGACAATCGGGGACAAGAAAAACTAAAGAAAATGGCGTCGGCTGCATGTTTTAGAGAAGACGGAAACCGACGCAGGACCCAAGACTTTGGAATTCAGGCGGACTGAGGGCAACCTGCCAGCAGATTACCCAAATGTAATTACTGCAACAGTGAATACACACGAACATCTACATGTATGGTAAGTGTACACAACCATACTTTCTACTGAAGGGTAACATTTCCATACAGACTGGCAGCATGGCAGTGTTCTGGTACATCAGCAAACCGTGAGGAACCCGCTTGCACCCTCTTCAAAGGGAAGCCATGAAAGCATGGGAGTGGGCAATGTTGCATTGATTTCTGATAGCAGTGCATGTCCTGGGGATGTCCAATGTATTAGACGAGTTCAGCAGAACTTTTTAATGCATGAGTGGTCCCTCAGTCCAACAGAGGCAGCTTTGATTTTCTGTCGCTGGGGCCAACCTTGCTGCGACCTTTTTGCTTCCAACCTGAACAAGTGCAGCAGTTACTTTGCCCTGATCCCTCCACAGGGGCAGTCACTGAGGTACAATCTGGTCCACAATTGGACCCAAGGTCTGCTTTATCCATTCCCCCAGTTGCTGTTAATGAGCAAATTCATCCAGAAGGCAAGAATGTGCAAGACCAGCATGATTCTCATTGCTCCTTTCTGGCACTGACAAACATAGTTCCATTTCCTGTGGCCTCCACGGTTACATCTCACCCCAGATGTTGGATCAGTATCCAAATCTCTTGACTCACTAGGCAAGATTGCCTCCTTCGGACCAGAAATCAATAAAGCTAATTGCTTGGGTCCTCCAGTTCTGACTTTTTCCAGAGGTGCCAGGCTTCCAGCATCAGTTGTTGAGATTATTTCAGCCTCCCAAAAACAGTCTAGAAAAAAAGGTTCATCATAACAAATGGAAAATATTTTCAATCTGGGCTACGTTGAAAGGAAAATATCCATTTTCTACTCCCATCCCTTTCATACTGGAGTTCCTGTTTCAGCTTTTCCATAGTGGTTTCAGTTTCTCCGCTATCAAAGTGCAAATGGCTGCAACTTCAAATTTCCACATAATTCAGAATGACACCTCTATAGCATCAGTAAGTCTCTAAAGCCTTTTTGAGGGGGATGGTTCCTCCCATGAGCGCCAGTCTGACACCCAGTCCCTCAATAGGATATTACTGATTTGAAGTAGTTGACTTTGTCTTCAACCTGTGGGTTACGGATCCATATCAGATCCATCTCGGCCACATATCCAGCATCTGATCCGAGCTCAAAGCTCCTCTCCCTTACCCATAATGCCCCTCTATCCTTCCTCCCTTCAGATCTCATTTGCTGCTGAAAAGTAATCATTGTGGTCTGAGCTCCTAGCTAATTATTTGGGTGAGTGAGTGTATTTTGGGGTAATTTCTTGCTCTCTTGATCCTTTTGTATCTGTACTTTCTACCTCCCCCTTCGTGCAAGTCATCGGTAAAAAAAAAATCTTCTTCTCCCTTTCCGATCTTTCCTTTAGTGTGTGTGTCTGTCTGCGCACGCGCGTATGTGTGAGTGCACGTGTGTGTTCTGTGCCTGTCTTGGGATTATGGCAGATATCCCTAAGCCAGGTTTCAGAAAGTGCAACAAAGTGTGGCCATAAGCTCTCCCCAGCCGATGGCCACATTCTGTGAGTGGTGTATCTGGGTGCAGCCCATCTACAAACCTCCTGTTCTTTTTGTACCGGGTTTAACCCCAGGGCACTGAAGGACAGGAGAGGGATAAGCTTATGCTGAAGGACCACCATGGGGACAGTAGCCCCTGCGCCCCTGGCTCCTGTTTCAGCCTCAGCTTCTACCTCTTCCCCAGTCTCTGGGACTCAAACTCCCACCAAGAGGACCGGGGAAGAGAAATCAAAAAAGGACAAGCTGAGGAAGTAGTCTCCTGACCGCTCGCTTCCAACCAGGCCACCGACAAAAGCTTGGCCAACTACCAGGTCAGGATCTCCCCAGCTCCACTCTCCCAAGTTTTCCCCTAAGCTGTAGGAGTCCCAGATCCAGTCTCCCTTGCGGGCTTCCCCCCACTGACACTCCAGACCGGTGTCAGTAGCCTCTTCCTCACACTTCACCAAAAGCCTTAGTGAAGCGGAGATGGATAGGATGATGTGGAAGTTCATCCGCACCCAAATCCAGATGGGAGTCTTGCCTGCTCCCCTCTCCCTCCAGAGCAGAGAGCTCTCAGTCATTCTTTACACCAATTACTCCTCCTCCAATCCGACCTTCGGTTTCAGAGCCTCTGGATCCAAGGACCCTTGGGGTCTAGGGGTCAGCTCCGATGGTACCTTGTACCTCGATGCCGGCCATTGCCTTGAGCATGTCAGATCTGACAGGGTCTGATCCAATGAACTCTCGGAGCTGTCTCCTCAGCGTCTGATCCGAAGGGTTGTTGTCTTCTCAGAGTATGTCTGAGTGCAGTCTTCCCCTCAGTGTCTCTGCTATGACTCCCCTGTCGGTACAGCTCCTACTGGGCTTTCGTAGGATGTCTGTTCCCCTTCGGCCTTTGATGTGGTGGAGAAGGGTGTTCTCGATTTAGAGACATTTGTCCATCTCGGACTCTGCCCCAACTCCCTCTGTTTTGGGTATGGTCCCAGCCATTCTGCTATCTCAGGGACAGCCTTTCACCATTTTGCCTCAGGAAGTTCCCGCTTGAGAGCCAGCAGGATGTTAGCGAGTCCTCCCCAGAGATTCCCATTGAGGAGGCTCCTTACAAACGCATGTGCAAAAGGAGATGTTCATCATGTTTCACTGTTGCAGTCATGACTGTAGGGTTCTCCCCTGCCGGCAGGCCATCCTCGGTTGGCCAGAATCCCAAAGTCTGGGTCCGGCATCGGCTGTTCAGCTATGCTTCCTGACGTCAGAGCACCAGGAGTACAAAGCTGATAGCCGACGCCATGTTCCCAGTCTTTCTTGCCGTGCGGTGATAGCAGTTCGCAAATGCCGGTCGGCTGACTCCTGACAATTTTTTATAAACTTACTTCAGTCCAAAGACTTTCTTTTCCTACTCAAAGCTAAGTACCCCGTTGGGGAAACTTTTTTCTTGCTCCAGTCTGATGTCAGAAAAAGTTAATAATTGTATTTCATGTGGGAAGCAAATACCTCATAAGGATTTTCATTCTTAGTGTATTCCTTGCTTAGGCCCTGACCACGACGTAGCTAGTTGTCGGTTTTATGCTAGATTCAATCAACATACGATTAAACGAAGGTACGATTTTGCATTTCATTACTTCGGTAGGCATTTTAATTATAAAATGTCGTCGGATACGGTTCCGGCTACCGGAGTTCACAAACGTCGCAAGGATAAAGACAGGCCTCCGAGGTCCAAATCAGACATTGTTGTACATGTACAGCCAGCTTCAGGTTTGGCCGTGTCAGTGAGGTGCTTTTGCAGCCTCTGTCTTCGGCCATTTCGGAACCGATGGCCGAAACGGACTCCCACGAGGAGCCAACTAGGCCTTTGAATATTTCTGTTGCAGGACCTTCGGACAATGCTCCTTCGGATGGGTCCGGAGCCGCTGTGCAGGTACCGGCTTCCGAAGGGGTTTTCAGGCCTACTCAGCTTCTAATAAAGGCAAAGACAAAGGCAAAGACTCCTTCCAAATCAAAGACTGCAGCCCAGGCCTCTTCTGATCCGGCACCCAAGTCTCAGAAACAGTTACTTAAGATGGCGGAGGACTTACTATGATTAGGGGTTCACATCCCCCTCCAGATAAAAGGCCAAGGCAGGAAGTTTATTATGACACCTCTGATCAGGCTTCTGTTTCTTCAGTTTCTTCTTCTGACCAGGAATATTCTTTCCCTCCTTATGAGGATTCTGATGCTGAGGAATCCATTCCTTCAGCTTCTCCCCCTGAGGATTTCTCTTTTGGGGAAACTTTGCATGAAATGAGGGAACATTTTCACTGGGAAGGACAGGAGTACTCGGAATCTAAGAAAAGACTAAGGGATTTTCTTCTTCTTCCCCAACATAGACCCCTGGCTATTCCTCCTATTTTGGATATTGTGGATGATGCTTTTTCGGAGGCTAACTTAACTCCTGACTCTTTTTCTCCAGCTCCTGTTAAGCCAGACAGATAGTATAGGGTTCCTGATTCCCACCAGTTTTTATACAAGACTGAAGAAACTCCAGCTCTATTCAGTCGCATACCGTCTGCTCAGAGGTGATCTGTGCCTGACATACAAGGCCATGTCCAACCCGGAATTAATGGACATGCTCCACCTCAGAAAATCCAAATCCACCAGAGCCACGAGAGCAAGAGACTTAAACCTCAACACGGATATAAATAGGACGTGCTGGAGGGACAGATTCATCACCCAGAGACTCCCTACACTATGGAACAGAATCCCAGTCCATGTGAGGCAGAGCCCCTCACTGACTCTGTTCGAGAAATCTTGACGAGTGGATGGGAGATCGTAGGTTTACCCCGGGAATCATCTCTGTATCTCTGCTAGACAGAGGCACAGCAAACTAATGGGTATAGTATTCTCATCCTAAGGGGTGGTGAAAGCCACACACACTCTGGCTAGGCTTATAAATCCCTAGGGCAGATAGCCTAGTATGAACCTATGAACCTAAGAATCCTACTGCTGACCCTGAAACCATTTCTCAGGGTCCTAAGGGGGTTAAGGCCGCTTCTGCTAAAAACCCCATTCCCACTGAGAAGGATTCCAGATCATTAGAAAGATGGGGCAAAAAAGTGTACACTTCTGCTACTTTATCTATTAGGGCTTTAAACTGTCAGTTTCATATGCTGAAATACCAGCAATTTCTCCTGTCTGTTTTAAAACAAAAGCTAACTTCCATTTCCGCCTGTGCAGATGATAAGGAATTACATGACTTAATGCATGCCACTGAAGTTGGGAAGCATGGTTTACACTGTGGATTTGATGCCTTGGAGGCTTCTTGTAGGGCTGCTGCCTCTGGCACAGTCATTAGAAGGCATGCATGGTTAAAGGAACAAAATTTGCCAGATCAAGTAAAAGCTAAATTATTGGATGCTCCTGGTCAGCATAATGTTTTGTTTGGATCTAAAGCTGAAGAGGTGATAAAGAAGATGGAGGACAAGGCAAAATCCATGCAAACAGTTAAAGATTTCTTACAAGTACAGCCACCCAGATTTAGTAGAAATTGGCCTACAAAAAATTGGTCCTTTCCCACTTCAGACAGGCCTCAGAGGGGTAGATACACTCCCGAGGAAGGCCTCAAATGCAAGCCTCTTATAGACCAAGACAGTGGACTGCTTCCACCCCTAGGGGAGGAGAGGACAGGTTGCAAGCTCATAGAAAACAGACTCAATGACTCCCTCTGTTGTGCTGCAGGAACGTCTTGCCTGGAAGCCCCTCTCGGAGGAAAACTTTCTCTTTTTCACCTAAATTGGACTCATATAGCCCAAGACAAGTGGGTTCTGGATGTGGTTTCAAGAGGTTACAAATTCCATTTTCATACCCTACCAAGACCAAGCGAATGGCCAGATCTTCCAAAACATCAATGGTTAGAGGCCTTAAACCAGGTGGAAGCTCTCTTGGCTATGAAAGCCATAGAACTAGTTCCACTTTCAGAGATGGGACAAGGTTTTTACTCAAGGCTCTTTCTAGTCCCCAGGAAGCAAAATTCATGGAGACCCATTCTGGATCTGTCAGTCTTGAACACTTTTCTCGAGATACCAAAATTCAAGATGCTTACTCTACAGCAGCTACTTCGAATGCTGACCAAAAATGTATGGATGGTAACTTTGGATTTAAAGGAGGCATATTTACACATTCCCATCAGGCAGGAATGCAGAAAATACCTCAGGTTCAAGGCCGGATCAAGACACTATAAATTCTCTGCGCTACCCTTTGGATTGTCTACTGCGCCCAGGGTCTTCGCCAAATGCCTGGCTCCAGTAGTAGCTTATTGCAGACTCAAGGGAATTTCAATTTACCCTTTTTCCTTATCTGGACGACTGTCTTATTCAGGCAGACAGCAAGGATGTCTTACTCCAGCATCTAGACTTTGTTCAGAATCTTCTCAAGTTCCTGGGATTCACTGTAAACATAAAAAAGTCAAATTTGACACCCTCACAACAGATAATTTTTCTGGGTTCTTCTCTAAACACAACAACCCAGATGGCATTTCTGACATACGAAAAACAATTACAGCTGGCTTCAATTTTCAAAACCTTGGCAACATTAACTCGGCTATCTGCAAGGAAATTCCTGCAGGCTTTGGGTTACATGGCCTCCTACATCCTTCTCGTACCATATGCAAGACTACATATGAGGAAAATACAGTGGTACCTAAAAAGTGTATGGTCTCAGCATTGCCACAGTTTGGACATACAGATCACCGTCCTGCCTTGTCTTCGAAAGGAATTCCTTTGGTGGTCCAAGGCATGTACTCTAAACAAAAGAAAACCCTTCAGTCTGCCTCCTGCCACTCAGATACTAACCACGGACGCCTCAGATTATGCATGGGGAGCCCATTTACAGGGCAACTGTCTGCAGGGCCTTTGGACAAAGGATCAGAAGCACCTGCATATCAATTTAAAGGAAATGTTAGCCGTTCAGAAAGCTCTATTGGCCTTCAGGAATCATCTACAACCAGGACAACTACTGATATGGACAGACAACACCACAGTTATGTGGTACATAAACAAGCAAGGGGGATCTCATTCCTATCCCCTTTGCAGACTAGCTATGAATCTTTGGAGCACAGCTCTAGCTTGCAAACTGGACCTTCAAGCTCAGTTTCTAGCAGGGAAGCAAAACTTCTTGGCAAACAGTCTGAGCAGAAACCTGTCAGACCCACACGAATGGATGCTGGACACCGAAATATTCAAGATGATTACAGCAGTCTGGGGATGTCCTCACATAGACCTCTTTGCATCCCACCTCAATCATCAACTACAGATTTTTTGCACCAGGACATTCCACGAACTAGCTTGGAAAGTAGATGCACTATCATTCAGTTGGAGAAACCTCACAGGGTATGTCTTTCCGCCTCTTCCTCTTCTTCCACGGGTATTATTAAAGATCAAACAGGACAAGCCCAAGATGATAATTTTGCTGGCCCCAAATTGGCCTCGACAGTTTTGGTACCCAACACTGAAAAACCTTTGTCTGGAGCCCCCTTGGGTTTTACCACAGACTCCAAACCTTCTGTCCCAACACCAGGGTCAGGTTCTGCACTCCCATGTCAAAACTCACAGCCTGGCGGCCTGGTTAATCCAGGGTCTTTGATTCATTCTCTCCTACCCAAGCAGGTTATGGATGTCATTTTAGAAGCCAGATGTCCTAGCACTAGAAAATCTTAAGCAGGAAAATAGAAAAGATTTTGTTCCTGGATGCAGGCTCAGGATTCAGATCCTCTTATTCCTAACATTCCTCTGATTTTACTTTACCTGACAGACCTCTTACATAAGGGTCTCTCTTTCTCTTCCATAAAGATACATGCCTCTGCTATTTCTGCTCATTATAATACAGACCCTGCAATCTTTTCCCACCAGCTCATGAGACAGTTTCTCAGAGGAGCTAAGAACTTAAGGCACCCTAGATCTCCTCCCATTCCTGCTTGGGATCTCAACTATGTTTTGGAAAAACTCACCTTGCCTCCTTTTGAGCCTGCTGCCACATGTGACATCAAGTGTTTATCTTGGAAGACAGCCATCCTGTTAGCTCTGACCTCTGCCAGGAGAGTTTCGGAGTTGCAAGCACTCATGGCTGTGGAACCTTATAATGTTAAGTTGTCATTCTCGCCTTCATTTTTGCTGGATGGGTTCGGAGCCGATCCTCGGCTCCGACTTGGCCTATACTATAGCTCGAGAGCTATTTTTACCGGCTCGAGGCAGCCCTATATCCCACAATACCATGCGCTAACTCCCCAGATCTCGTTTGCCGCTTCGCTGCGAGGTAGTCTGTTTTTACCGGCTCTGGTCAGTAAGTGCTTTTTTCATATATATATTCAGTCTCAGTAGTTTTTTTCCAGTTACTTACCCTTCTTTAGGTCCCTTCTAACTGCCTTACCCTTTCGGTAGCCCTTTTTCCCCTTCTTTAGTTAGTTTTTTGTCTTGGGCCTACGGGCTTTTCCTTAGTTTTCCTCCACCACTTTCAGTGTGTGTGTGGGCTTTTAGTCAGTTCCCTTTAACTTAAATAAGTGTGTGTGTGTGGACTGACTGTGTTCCTTTTCATTTTTTGTCAGGATGTCAAAGGACCCCAAGGTTTCAGGATTCAAGAAGTGTGACTCGTGCTGTCAGAAAATGTCTCTGACAGACGGTCACACTTCTTATGTCTATTGCTTGGGGCCTTTACACCTGCAGGACTCTTGCTCCATTTGTCATGGATTTAGTTCAAGAGTCCTGCAGGAAAGGCGTAATAAGCTCATCCTAAGGGGCTTGTTAAAGAATGATGACTCCCCGTCCATGTCTGGCTCGGGGAAGTCGTCAAAAACCGCCAAACCATCGGCTCCAGCTTCTGAGCCGAGGGCTGGTGTTATCAAGACGGCTCCGACCTCGGTTCCGTCTGGCTCCGAGGCGAGCAAAGTGGTTTCCGCTCCAAAACCATCATCGGAGCCGACCCCAGCGTGCAAGCGCTCTAGGTCCCCTTCGCTAGAGTCAGTCAGATCAGCTCCGAGGTCCCCTCTCCTATCGGAGCGGAGTCATAGGACTCATTCATCGAGGTCATCCAGGCTCTCCGACCACGACATCGAGAGGGTGGTCAGTAGACTCGTAAAATCTCAGGCGCTGGCTCAAATGCTCCAGAGCCCATCTCACCAGACTGTGGCTCCTTCAATACAGCTATCCATTCCTCCTCTGACTCATCTCTCTAGTTCGGAGCCGGAGTTTGTCGGAACAGTGACCTTGCCCACGTCGGAGCCGATACTTCCTCCTTCGGCTCCGGTGTCGTCGGCTCCGACCTCTTCATTGGTTCCGCCCATGGAGAAGTCCGGGCGCCGAGACTCCATTGTTGGCTCCGAGGGGGCGAGTGGCATTGGACCCTTTTCCGACCCCGCTCTCCCTCTTGGAGCTTCGGCTCTGGTTAGTTCGGCCCCGACATCATTCTCGGAGCCTTCTCTGTCGGTTCCGGGGGCGGTTCCGGTCTCTTCGGAGCCGGGGCTACCTTTGGTATCTGATAGGGGAGCCTTCGAGGTGATGAGTGTGCTGGACCCAGTGTCCACTCCAAGGTTAAGTTCTGCGGCTCCTCCCTCTGTAGTGCCTGTTACGGTCTCTGGCCATCCTCCTACACCCGACAGCAGAGATCCAAAGCATAGGGTACCCACCTTGGGTGTCTCCTCCTCTTCCGAGGGCTCCCCTGAAGTTTCAGGGGAACCCCCTAGGAAAAGAAAGTGCAAGAGGAAGCACATAGACTCCCCCGAGTCTGTCACGTCGGACACAGACTTGGATGAGTCGGAAGGTTCCCCCAGATCCCCCTCTGAGGATGTCCCCTTTTCAGACATCCTGGAGATCCTAAGACAGAGGGGAAATTGGTCCACTCTCAAACCTTCCGAGGACGAGTCGGTTTACCTTGACGCCTTTGGATCTCGCCCTTCCACCTCCTGGGTGTCTCGCCCTTCCACCTCCTGGGTGTCTCCCCCTTTCGACCCACTAATGGAGGTAGTGGCTAGAAAGGCGTGGGCAGCTCCTGATTCAATGGAACCTACCCCTAGGAGGCCTTCTAAATTTATTTCTGCACCAGATGACAAATCCTTTCTCACCAAAGGTGTTTCAGTTGATGCTATGGTGGTAGCAGCAGCCACTAAGAAGGAATTGGCTGATCCTTCTGTATCTGTTCATCCTCCTAACAAAGAGTCCAGAACCATGGACAGGTACGGCAAGCAGACCTTTGCTTCAGCGACCTTTTCTATGCGATCGCTGAACTATTTATGTCATTTCACCCGCCTTCAGAGAGACTTGCCCAAAGAGCTGGGTGAAACGGTACAGGATCCTTCTGCTGCGGGGTTTAAGGACATAATAAACTCTCAGCTGGCTACCCTGAACTCCATTGTTAACTCCTCCATGCGGCTTATCTCTTATGCAGCCGATGGAGCGAGTAAGGCCGCTGGCACAGGCGTTGCATTGAGGCATCACGCTTGGATGCGACTCTGTAACTTTGCCGATCCCTTCAAGGCGTCCTTCACCAACACCCCCTTTGACGGTTCGGAATTGTTCGGACCTCAGGTGAAGAATACCCTCACCAGATGCGAGCAAGATGGTAAGACTCTCTCTGCCGTGGGAGTCCGTTTTTCCACGCCTTCTAGACCTTATCCTAAGGGACAGGAGGGAGGAAAGATGTGGTTCCGCAAACCTCAGGGAGTCGCGCCTGTCAAGACATGGTGAATTTCCCCTAGAGGCAGAGGGGGAAATAATAACAGACGCCGCCCCAGGGGCAGAGGGGTCCTCAGAACCAGGGCTCTAGGGAATCTTTTCCTGACCAACCCTTTCAGCATCCCTGAGAAGCTGCCCGACTGTCCGCCTTCGGAGGCAGTCGGGGGAAGATTATCTCTGTACCCGGAAGCCTGGCAATCCCTCTCCCAAGACACATGGGTACAGAAGATCATATCCGAGGGTTACAAAATCCCTTTCACTTTCCCTCCGGTACAACCGCCAAAACCCCTACCAGACGTACCACCCGCACAAAGGGGTCAGGCTCAACTAGAAATAAAAAAGCTGTTAGAAAAAAAGAGTCTTCCAGGCAGTCCCAGCAGATCAGCTAGGATCCGGAATCTACTCCAGATTCTTTTTGGTACCAAAAAAGACAGGAGAATGGAGACCCATTTTGGACCTCAGCAGGTTAAACAACTCTGTACTAAAGACAAAATTTCAGATGGTAACACTGCAGTCCATTCTACCCTTTTTGGGCAGAGACAACTGGATGTGCTCGTTAGACCTCCAGGACGCGTACTACCATATAAAAATACACAGGCGCTCCAGGAGGTTTCTCCGCTTCCAGCTGGGAGTCAGTCATTTTCAATTCAGGGCCCTGCCCTTTGGTCTCACCACAGCCTCCCGGGTGTTCACCAAATGTTTGGCAGTGGTCACGGCTCACCTGAGACAGAAAGGATTCCAGGTGTTTCCATTCTTAGAAGACTGGCTCATTTCCGCTACCACCAAACAGGATCTCATAATGGCCAGGGATTACACTATTCAACTTTGCAACAGTCTGGGTATTTCTATAAATTTTGCAAAGTCCTCCTTGTTGCCTTGTCAATGTATAAACTTTATAGGCGCCGTATTAAACACCACAGAAATGTCTGCAACATTACCACCTCAGAGAGTGACAGACATAAGGCGGAATGTTCAGCTCCTGTTTCAGCCCAACAGAGTCTAAGTCAAGCTAGTATTGAAAGTGTTGGGCCTCATGGCAGCGGCGATTCTTCTACTTGCATTAGCCCGCTTCCACATGAGGCTGCTTCAGTGGATGCTGTTTTCTCAGTGGTCCTTTCAACAGCTACCAATGACCCACAACATTTTGATAACCCCATCTTGCAAGAAACATCTCTCCTGGTGGATGGTTTCCCCTCAGCTTTTTCAGGGCAGACCCTTTGTTCTCCCCCCTCCAGTTGCCACTGTCACAACGGATGCCTCCCTGATCGGGTGGGGGGGGCATTATCAGGGCAGGACGGTCCAGGGCACTTGGCAACAGTCAGAATGCCACCTGCACATAAATGTCCTGGAGATGAGGGCGGTGCTTTTGACGTTGCAAGCCCTTCAGAGCTCTCTTCCCACGGGGACTATAGCAATTCAAACGGACAATATGTCTGTGGTGTGGTACATAAACAAGCAGGGCGGAATAAGGTCCTACCCTCTGTCGAAGCACTCAGACTTTGGCAATGGGCAATTTCATCTCAACGGTTTCTGATAGCAACGCACATCCCCGGGAAGTCCAACGTCATAGCAGACAGATTGAGCAGAACTATCCTCATGCCTCACGAGTGGTCTCTAAATCAAGCGGTAGCAGACGGAATTTTTCGGAAGTGGGGCCAGCCTTGCTGCGACCTTTTCGCAACTCCCCAAAACAGCAAGTGCCTCGACTTCTTCACACTTTTTCCTCTACCAGGCCAACCCCTCAGAGACGCTCTTGTTCACGTTTGGCCCCGGGGTCTTCTTTATGCCTTTCCTCCCTTTCCATTGATCCCGCAATTAATTCAGAAAGCAACCGCATTGAGATCCAAAATGATCCTCATTGCCCCGTTTTGGCCTCGACAAGTTTGGTTCCTGTTCCTACACAAATACCTACTGGAACAGCCTTGGCATCTGGAACCCCTTCCGGATCTGTTGACCCACCTCATGGGCAAGCTGCATCAGTCTCTACATTCCATCAACCTCACAACTTGGTTGCTCCACTTCCAGCCATAGCCACACTTCCCCTTATTTCTCCTCCTGTTCGTGATATCATTCTGGCTTCCCATAAGTCCAATACTAGGAAGACTTATGCGAGTAAATGGAAGCATTTTTCACACTGGGCACAAACTAGATCCTTAGATCCTTTCCATGCACCCATTCATGAGGTTCTAGACTTTCTGGCGGAGCTTTTTCATTCAGGGTCATCATCGGCCACTATCAGGGTACAATTAGCAGCCATTGATAATTTTCATGTTGGACTCTCAGAAGCAAATGTTATGTCCCACAAACTCTGTAAAGCCTTTCTCAAGGGCATCTTTTTGCTCAGACCTCCAGTCAAAGATCCACCCCCACAATGGGATTTGAATTTAGTTCTAACCTCACTAATTCTGCCCCCTTTTGAACCTGCAGCTTCTTGCTCCCTCAAACTTCTTTCTTGGAAAACGCTGTTTTTAGTAGCTATAACATCTGCCAGAGGGGTATCGGAACTTCAAGCCTTGTCTGTCCGTCCTCCTTATTTGGTTTTTCATAAAGACAGGGTAACTCTCAGAACAAACCCTTCCTTCTTACCAAAAGTATTATCGGAAGCAAATCTAAACCACTCCATTGATTTGCCTGTCTTTTTCCCAGACTATACCAACAGGGCTGAACAAAAATTACATTCATTAGATGTTCATCGCCAATTACGGTATTACCTAGACAGGACAAAACAATTCAGAAAGTCAGACCAGCTCTTTCTCTCTTATGCTGCAGGCAAGAAAGGGCTTCCGGTATCGAAGGTTACTCTTTCCAGATGGCTGACATCTATTATTACCTTGGTCTATGAGTTGAGACACAGGCAACTTCCCTCTAGGCCTAAGGCTCATTCAACCGGGCACTATCAACTTCAACGGCGTTTCAAGCAAGGTTACCACTATATGCCATTTGTGCAGCAGCTACATGGGCGTCCAAACATACCTTTATTGCCCATTACAAGCTTGATTTAGCCTCCAGAAATAGAGCTGGTTTTGGTTCCACTGTACTCAGGAGTCTGTTCCATTGAGCCACCCAGGACTAAGATGCTAGGGACGCTGTCCCATCCAGCAAGAATGAAGGCGAGAATGACAACTTAACATTAAGAAGTTATGTCTTACCATAACGTTCCATGTTAGTTGTCTTCTTCTCACCTTCTTTCTTGCGTCCCTCCCTCCTGCCCCCTAGCCTGGATAGACTCGAGGTTCTGAGTCCTTCCATTTCTGGAGATACAATATGTTGCGTTTTTTTCCTTGTATTCTTAGTGTTACTAGCAGGTAATCTGTACTCGTAAAAGAGGATTATAATATTATTATTATAATATCATTATTTATACTATGTCTTAGCTTCCAAACGAGATCTGGGGAGTTAGCGCATGGTATTGTGGGATATAGGGCTGCCTCGAGCCAGTAAAAATAGCTCTCGAGCTTTAGTATAGGCCGAGTCGGAGCCGAGGATCGGCTCCGAACCCATCCAGCAAGAAAGAAGGCGAGAAGAAGACAACTAACATGGAACGTTATGGTAAGACATAACTTCTTCTTCTTTTTCATCAAGACAGGGTGTCTTTAAGGACTAATCCTACTTGCATGCCTAAGATGATTTCCAAAGTGGCTTTAAATCAAACTATTCACTTGCCAACTTTTTTCCCCACTCCTCAAAATAAGGGGGAAAGGATCTTGCATTCCTTGGATGTACACCGACAACTATGTTTTTACCTGGACAGAACCAAGGACATCAGGAAATCAGAGCAATTCTTTGTTTCTTATGCTTCAAGTTCCCAAGGTAAAGCTATTTCAAAACAGACCATTTCCAAATGGATTGCTCATGGAATCAGATTTTGCTATTCACACCATGGAAAGCAAATCCCAGGGTCTATAAGGACTCACTCTACCAGAGCTGCTGCCACTTCAACTGCCTTCCTCAGAGGAGTTCCTACCAAGGACATTTTGGAAGCTGCAACTTGGAGTTCAGTGCATACTTTTTCTAAGCACTACAATCTACCTCTTTACTCTAAGTCTAGGGCAGGC
This sequence comes from Protopterus annectens, assembly GCF_019279795.1. Classification (NCBI taxonomy): domain Eukaryota; kingdom Metazoa; phylum Chordata; order Ceratodontiformes; family Protopteridae; genus Protopterus; species Protopterus annectens. The sequence goes on from NC_056729.1 coordinate 952,046,772, forward strand.
TTTGCTTCTGCAGTCTTGCAGGGCCTTTTAGCCGCCCCTTCTACTTTATGACCACCTCCCTTTTATTCTGCTTTGGGATTCAACCCTACAGTCATGACTGCAACAGTGAAACACGATGAACGTAGTACAGTTGTGTACACTTACCATAAATGTAGATATTCGCGTGTCTTCACTGTTGCAGTCTGGGTTTCCCTCCCTCCTGTCCCCTCTTATTTTTTCTTTTGTGTGGTTCCTTTTTTCACCCTTCTTCTGAGGTGTATTTGCAAAGGGTATGGGATCTTACTCATTTTGGAACTCCTGACATCTGGGGCAAGAAAAACTGGAGAACATGGCGTCGGCTGTCAGCTTTGTACTCCTGGCGCTCTGACGTCAGGGAGCATAGCTGAACAGCCGACGCCGGACCCAGACTTTGGGATTCTGGCCAACCGAGGACTGCCTGCCGGCAGGGGAGAACCCTACAGTCATGACTGCAACAGTGAAGACACTCGAACATCTACATTTATGGTAAGTGTACACAACTGTACTGTACTGACTCCCCACCGGAGTCGCTCATCGAAGACACAGATTTGGAGGAGGGGAAGGTGGATGTCTCCTTCAGAGACATCATGGAACTCCTTTGCCAAAGGGGGGGGTGGTCTGCCCAAAAAACAACCTTCGATGAACTGGTGTTCCTCGAGGCATTCAGCACAGGTCCATTACTTCCAGGGTGTCCCCTCCCGCTGATCCCTTAGTGGATCTCATAACATCTCTGGCGTGGAAGAAACTGGACGTGGTGGAGCCCATCCCAAAGCCCCCGGACAAAGTTCTTAGCACCCCTTCAGATAGAACGTACTAGATCAAAGGGTCCCCGGTTGATGCTATGGTGGTGGCAGTTGCCACTAAGAAAGAGCTCGCTCAGGAGAGCTCTTCGGTCCATCCTCCTGACCGAGATTCAAGGGCGATGGATCGATTCAGAAATGGGTGTACGCTTCAGCCACCTTCTCAATAAGAGAGATGAATTACATGGCACATGTGATTCGGCTGCAGCGAGACCTAGTAATGGAGATCGCTGAGTTGACCCGAGTCCATGTCGGTGGGAGGCAAGACGTTTTCCGCTCGTGTGGCCACTCTGAAGTCAATAGCTAGCACCTCCATGCTTCTCCTCTACCATGCTACCGAGGGAGCAGCTAGGGCAGCCGGTACAGGCATTGCCATCATGCCACACGCCTGGCTGCAGCTGTGTCAGTTCTCTGACCCCTTTAAGGCATCATTCACCAATCCCCGTACGATGGTTCTTCCCTGTTTGGGAAGTCGGTATGCGAGACTTTGGTCCAGAGTGAGAAGGACGGGACAACACTGTCTGCCATCAGGATCCACTTTTCCTCCCCTCAAAAATCCTTTTCTAAGAATCAGCGAGGGCCTAAGAAGATGTGGTTCTGGAAGTCTCAAGTGTTTTCCCGGGACACTCTGCTCACCATCCCCTAGAGGCAGAGGCGGTTATGATAGATGCCACCCTAGAGGCAGAGGGGGTCAGAGAAATTATGGGTCTCGAGAACCGTTCTTAGGCAGACCCGCACAGCAGCCCACTGCTCTTCTCTGGAGACAGTCGGGGCCAGTTATCGCTACACCCAATGAAATGGGAGTCCATAACAACAGATTGTTGGGTGTTGCAGATCATATCCAGAGGCTATTCAATCCCATTCCTCGAACTACGCCTTCCATCAAAACACCTCCTGGACATCCAGCCTGCACAAGGGGAGGAAGCAGCACTAGAAATAGAAAAGCTGCTAATAAAACGAGTCATCCAAACTGTTCCGCTCGACCACTCCGAATCAGGCATTTATTCCAGGTTCTTTTTAGTGCCAAAGAAATGGGGGACCTAAGACCCATTTTGGATCTATCCACTTTGAATCTGTCAGTTGCCAAGGCAAAATTCTGGATGATCACAATTCAGTCCATCCTGCCCTTCCTGCAGGTGAAAGACTGGATGTGCTCAATCGACCTCCAGGGCATGTACTATCATATTAAGATGGACAGGCACTCTCTGAGGTTCCTCCACTTCTGGCTAGGAGCTAATCATCAGTTCAGAGCTCTTTGGTGTCACCACAGCCCCCAGGGTGTTCACCAAGGTGATGGCAGTAGTAGCGGCTCACCTGAGGCTTCAGGGTATTCAGGTTTTCCCTTACCTGGACGTTTGGCTCCTCGCTGCTCATTCCAAACATCAACTTTGCCAAGCCAGGGATTGCTTCCTTCTCCTATCACAGAGATTGGGCATTACCATCATTCTCAGCAAGTCATCGCTGATCCCAGTTCAAACATTAGACTTCATTGGGACTCAATTAGACACTATCCAAACAAAAGATGTTCGTGTTTCACTGTTGCAGTCATGACTGTAGGGTTCTCCCCGGTCGGCCAGAATCCCAAAGTCTGGGTCCCGCATCGGCTGTTCAACCATGCTCCCTGACGTCAGAGCGCCAGGAGTACAAAGCTGACAGCCGACACCATGTTCTATAGTCTTTCTTGCCATGCGGTGATAGCAGTTCGCAAGTGCCGGTCGGCTGGCTCCTGACGATTTTTCCTGATAAACTTCAGTCCGAAGATTTTCTTCTCCACTCAAAGCTAAGTACCCCGTTGGGGAAACTTTTTTCTTGCTCCACTCCGATGTCAGAAAAAGTTAATAATTGTATTTCATGTAGGAAGCAAATACCTCATAAGGATTTTCATTCTTACTGTATTCCTTGCTTAGGCCCTGGCCACGACGTAGCTTGTTGTCGGTTTTGTGCTAGATTCAATCGACGTACAATTAAGCGAAGGTACGATTTTGCTTTTCATTACTTCGGTAGGCGCTTTAACTACAAAATGTCGTCAGATACAGTTCCGGCTACCGGAGTTCACAAACGTCGCAAGGATAAAGACAGGCCTCCGAGGTCCAAATCTGATGATAGCGCACAAGCGGAGCCAGCTTCAGGTTCGGCCGTCGTCAATGAGGCGCTTTTGCAGCCCCTGTCGTCGGCCATTTCAGAACCAATGGCTGAAACGGACTCTCATGAGGAGCCAAACAGGCCTTTAAATATTTCTATTGCAGGACCTTCGGACAATGCTCCTTCGGATGGGTCCGGAGCCGCTGTGCAGGTACCGGCTTCCGAAGGAGTTTTCAGGCCTACTCAGCTTCTAATAAAGGCAAAGACAAAGGCAAAGACTCCTTCTAAATCAAAGACTGCAACACAGGCCTCTTCTGAACTGGCTCCCAAGTCACAGAAACAGTTACTCAAGATGGCGGAGGATTTACTTACTATGATTAGGGGTTCACATCCCCCTCCAGATAAAAGGCCAAGGCAGGATGTTTATTATGATTCCTCTGATCAGGCTTCTGTTTCCTCAGTTTCTTCTTCTGACCAGGAATATTCTTTCCTTCCTTATGAGGATTCTGATGCTGAGGAATCCATTCCTTCAGCTTCTCCCCCTGAGGATTTCTCTTTTGGGGAAACTTTGCATGAAATGAGGGAACATTTCCACTGGGAAGGACAGGAGTATTCGGAATCTAAGAAAAGACTGTGGGATTTTCTTCTTCTTCCCCAACATAGACCCCTGGCTATTCCTCCTGTTTTGGATATTGTGGATGATGCCTTTTCGGAGGCTAACTTAACCGCTGACTCTTTTCCTCCTGCTCCTGTTAAGCCTGATAGATATTACAGGGTTCCTGATTCCCAACAGTTTTTATACAAGAACCCTTCTGCTGACCCTGAAACCATTTCTTAGGGTCCTAAGGGAGTTAAGGCCGCTTCTGCCAAAAATCCCATTCCTACTGAAAAGGATTCTCGATCCTTAGAAAGATGGGGCAAAAAAGTGTACACTTCTGCTACTTTGTCCATTAGGGCTTTAAACTGTCAGTTTCATATGCTGAAATACCAGCAATTGTTCTTGTCTGTTTTAAAACAAAAGTTTACTTCCATTTCTGCCTGTGCAGATGATAAGGAATTACATGACTTACTGCATGCCACTGAACAAGTTGGGAAGCATGGTTTACATTGTGGATTTGATGCCTTGGAGGCTTCTTGTAGGGCTGCTGCCTCCGGCACAGTCATTAGAAGGCATGCATGGCTAAAGGAACAAAATTTGCCTGAACAAGTAAAGGCTAAATTATTGGATGCTCCTGTTCAGCATAATGTTTTGTTTGGATCAAAAGCTGAAGAGGTGATTAAAAAGATGGAGGATAAGGCGAAATCCATGCAAACAGTTAAAGATTTCTTACAAGTACAGCCACCTAGATTTAGCAGGAATTGGCCTTCAAAAAATTGGTCCTTTCCCACTTCAGACAGGCCTCAGAGGGGTAGATATAGACGCTCCAGAGGAAGGCCTCAAACACAAGCTTCTTATAGACCAAGACAGTGGACTGCTTCCACCCCTAGGGGAGGAGAGGACAGGTCACAAACTCAAAGGAAACAAACTCAATGACTTCCTCTGTTGGGCTACAGGAACTTCTTGCCTGGAAGCCCCTCTCGGAGGAAAACACTCTCTTTTTTTATCAAAATTGGACTCAACCCAAGACAAGTGGGTTTTGGATGTGGTTTTAAGAGGTTACAAATTCCACTTTCATACCTTGCCAAGGCCAAGCGGATGGCCAGATCTTCCAAAACATCAATGGACGGAGGCCTTAAACCAGGTGGAAACTCTTTTGGCTATGAATGCCATAGAACTGGTTCCACTTTCAGAGACGGGAAAAGGTTTTTACTCAAGGCTCTTTCTAGTCCCCAGGAAGCAAAACTCATGGAGACCCATTCTGGATCTGTCGGGCTTGAACACCTTTCTAGAGATTCCAAAATTCAAGATGCTTACTCTACAGCAGCTACTTCCAATGCTGCCCAAAGATGCATGGATGGTAACTTTGGATTTAAAGGAGGCATATTTACACATTCCCATCAGGCAGGATCGCAGAAAATACCTCAGATTCAAGGCCAGATCGAGGCACTTTCAATTCTCTGCGCTGCCCTTTGGATTGTCTACTGCGCCCAGGGTCTTCACCAAATGCCTGGCTCCAGTAGTAGCTTACTGCAGACTCAAGGGAATTTCAATTTACCCTTATCTGGACGATTGTCTGATTCAGGCAGACAGCAAGGATGGCTTACTCCAGCATCTAGAATTTGTACAGAACCTCCTCAAGTTCCTGGGATTCTCTGTAAACATAAAAAAGTCAAATTTGACACCATCACAACAGATAACTTTTCTGGGTTCTCTTCTAAACACCACAACCCAGATGGCATTTCTGACATCCGAAAAACAATTACAGCTGGCTTCAACTTTCAAATCCTTGGCAACTTTAACTTAACTATCTGCAAGGAAATTCCTGCAGGCTTTGGGTTACATGGCCTCCTGCATCCTTCTCATACCATATGCAAGACTACACATGAGGAAAATACAGTGGTACCTAAAAAGTGTATGGTCTCAGCATTGCCACTGTTTAGACATACTGATCTCCATCCTTCCTTGCCTTCAAAAGGAATTTCTTTGGTGGTCCAGGGCATGTGCTCTAAACAAAGGGAAACCCTTCCGTCTGCCTCTTGCCACTCAGATTCTAACCACGGACGCCTCGGATTATGCTTGGGGAGCCCATTTTCAGGGCAACTGTCTGCAGGGCCTTTGGACAAAGGATCAGAAGCACCTGCATATCAATTTAAAGGAAATGTTAGCCGTTCAGAAAGCTCTATTGGCCTTCAGGAATCTTTTACAACCAGGACAACTACTAATACGGACAGACAACACCACAGTTATGTGGTACATAAACAAGCAAGGGGGAATCTCATTCCTACCCCCTTTGCAGACTAGCCATGGATCTATGGAACACAGCTCTAGCTTGCAATCTGGATCTTCAAGCTCAGTTTCTATCAGGGAAACAAAACTTCCTGGCAGACAGTCTGAGCAGAAACCTTTCGGATCCACACGAGTGGATGCTGGACACCAAAATATTCAGGATGATAACAGCAGTCTGGGGATGTCCTCACATAGACCTCTTTGCATCCCATCTCATTCATCAACTACAGAATTATTGCACCAGGACTTTCCACAGAGAAGCTTGGAAAGTGGATGCCCTGTCATTCAGTTGGAGGAACCTCTCGGGATATGCCTTTCCGCCTCTTCCTCTTCTTCCACGGGTCTTATTGAAGATAAAACAGGACAAGCCCAAGATGATAATCTTGCTGGCTCCAAATTGGCCTCGACAGTTTTGGTATCCAAGTCTAAAAAACCTATGTCTGGACCCCCCTTGGGTTTTACCTCAGTCTCCGAACCTTCTGTCCCAACATCAGGGTCAGATTCTACACACTCATGTCAGAACTCTCAGCCTGGCGGCCTGGTTAATCCAGGGCCTTTGATTTCTTCTTTCCTACCCAAGCAGGTTATGGATGTCATTTTAGAAGCCAGACGTCCTAGCACTAGAAAATCTTATGCAGGAAAATGGAAAAGATTTTGTTCCTGGACGCAGGCTCAGGATTCTGATCCTCTTCTTCCTAACATTACCTTAATTTTACTTTACTTGACAGATCTCTTACATAAAGGTCTCTCTTTCTGTTCCATTAAGATACATGCCTCTGCTATTTCTGCTCATTATAATACAGATCCTCCCATCTTTTTCCACCAGCTCATGAGACAGTTTCTCAGAGGAGCTAAGAACTTAAGACCTCCTAGATCTCCTCCCATTCCTGCTTGGGATCTCAACTATGTTTTTGAAAAACTAATCTTGCCTCCTTTTGAGCCTGCTGTCTCTTCTGACATCAAGTTTTTATCTTGGAAGACAGCTATCTTGTTAGCCCTAACCTCTGCCAGGAGAGTTTCAGAGTTACAAGCTCTTATGGCTGTGTAACCTTATATTATTTTTCATCAAGACAGGGTATCTTTGAGGACTAATCCTACCTTCATGCCTAAGGTGGTTTCCAAAGTGGCTTTAAATCAAACTATCCACTTGCCAACCTTTTTCCCCACTCCTCAAAATAAAGGGGAAAGGATCTTACATTCCTTGGATGTACACAGACAACTACATTTTTACCTGGACAGAACCAAGGACATCAGAAAATCAGAACAGTTGTTTGTTTCTTATGCTTCAAGTTCCCAAGATAAAGCCATTTCAAAACAGACCATTTCTAAATGGATTGCTCATGGAATCAGATTTTGTTATTCACACCATGGAAAGCAAATCCCAGGGAGTATATGGACTCATTCCACCAGAGCTGCTGCCACTTCTGCGGCCTTCCTCAGGGGAGTTCCTACCAAAGACATTTTGGAAGCTGCAACTTGGAGTTCAGTGCATACTTTTTCTAAGCACTACAATCTACCTCTCTACTCTAAGTCTAGGGCAGGCTTTGCCTCTGCAGTCTTGCAGGGCCTTTTAGCCGCCCCTTCTTCTTTGACCACCTCCCTTTCTTTCAGCTTTGGGATTCTACCCTACAGTCATGACTGCAACAGTGAAACACGATGAACATAGTACAGTTGTGTACACCTACCATAAATGTAGATGTTAGAGTGTCTTCACTGTTGCAGTCTGGGTTTCTCTCCCTCCTGTCCCCTCTTATTTTTACTTTTGTGTAGTTCCTTAATTCGCCATTCTTCTGAGGTGTATTTGCAAAGGTTATGGGACCTTTTTCATTTTGGAACTCCTGACATCTGGGGCAAGAAAAACTGGAGAAGATGGCGTCGGCTGTCAGCTTTGTACTCCTGGCGCTCTGACGTTAGGGAGCATGGTTGAACAGCTGACGTCGGACCCAGACTTTGGGATTCTGGCCGACCGAGGACTGCCTGCCGGCAGGGGAGAACCCTACAGTCATGACTGCAACAGTGAAGACACTCGAACATCTACATTTATGGTAGGTGTACACAACTGTACTTTTTCCTTACTCCATACAGGATACACAGCCTGAAACTGCATGATGTTCTTCATGTTTCACTGTTGCAGTCATCACATTTGAGTTATCCCTGCTAGGGTAGCCCTCTGCCATCCTGGTTACCAGAGACTTAGTATTTCTGCATTGGTTGCTGTCACTTGAGGACTGGTGTCAGGTCGTCAGTAGTATAAAGTAAGGCAGCCAATGCCATTACATCAGTCTTTCTTGCCGTGGAGCCCAAAGCAGTTTACATGAGTGCCGGTCGGCCGCTACCTGAGTTTTCATCTCCGAATTGAAGTTGAAGTCTTTTAAAGTTAAGTATCCCATTGGGCATCCTTTTTTCTTGCACTAACTGATGTCAGAAAAAGTTAATTGTGTCGCCTGTGGAAAGTAAATACCACACCGAGACTTCCACTCTTGCTGCGTCACTTGTTTAGGCCCAGACCACGACGTACCCCGTTGTTTCCTCTGTGCTTTGTTCAGCGCCAGAACTATCTGTCGTCGGGCCCTTATTGTAGCCAGATATTTTCATTTACAGTCCTCTAATTCCGATATGGCTTTGGTAAGCTATCCGACAGCAGATCTTCCAAAAAAACATAAAGATAAAGACAGAGATGGACCGCACAGGTCCAAACCTACCAACCATGCTTCCGTTAAGCTAGTCGTCCGTCCTCCGGTACTCAGTGAGATGCTTTTGCAGCCCCTGATGTCTGTTTCAATTGATTCGCAGGCTGCTACCGAGACCCTTTCGGAGTCTGGTATGCCACAAAACTCTTCTTCGGCTAAGGATCCTATGGTTGTCTCTACCTTGGATGGGTCCGGAGCCGCTGAGCAGGCACCAGCGTCCGAGGAAGTTCTTCTCACTACAGAATCTCGACACAAACCGATGTCTTCTTTTGCGACTACCATTCTTTCAAAAACGACTGAGTTTCTTAGGCCCAGGGTTCGAACCACACCCAAGAAACCAGACGACCCACTTTCAGGTGCCTGCTACCTTGCCTCAGTCTCAAATATTTAAAATAGCGGAAAACCTTATTGTGCTGATCAGGGAAGCCAAGCTACCCCCTCAAAAAGGAAAAGAGATTTGTTCCCTGTAGTTTTGTCTGAACAAGAGTCAGATGAACCTGATGCATGTGACTATGAAGACATGCAAACTCTCTCCACTTATGAGGATTCTGATGCAGAGGACTCCATTCCTTCAGCCTTTCCCCCAGAGAGGATTTTTGGTTTGCTATTAGATATTCGAAGTGAACTCCGTCGATTGCACTGTTGTTGAACACGGACGTTCGAAAACTGTAATATCGAACACCAAAAGCCAACCTAGGAACTGTTTTAACATGGGTCGAGATAGGTGTTCAGTGTTATTGCTTAACTACAAACCTCTCCCCTATCTCGACCCATGTTAAAACCCGTTCCTAGGTTGGCTTTTGGTGTTCGATATTACCGTTTACAAACTTCCGTGTTCGACAATAGTGCAGTCAACGGAGTTCGCTTCGAACACCTAATAGTAAACCGGATTTTTCCTTTGGGGAAACCCTGCATACTTTAAGAGATCATTTCCAGTGGCAGTCAGGACTACCCTCAGTCTAAAAAGAGACTCGGGGAATTCCTAGATCTTCCGCAACATAGACCCTTGGCCATCCCCCCAGGCCTGGATGTTGTGGATGATGTTTTCCTTGAATCCAGCTCGACTCCTGACGCCCTACCTCCTGCTCCCAGAAAACGAGACTGGTATTATAGAGTCCCTGACTCTCACAAATATAGGTTCATAGGTGTGTACTAGGCTATTTGCCCTGTAGCCTTTACAAACCTAGCCCATAGGATTACCCTGGCATCGTGCCACCCGAGCTTAGTTCCCAGTGCCTCTGTCAAGTAGAGCCACTGGAGTGATCCCCGGAGTGAATTTTCTATTTCCCATCCACTCATCAAGATTTTTCTTGAGGGCCAGTGAGGCGCTCCGTTTGACATGTATGGGAAGTGTATTCCATAGCATGGGCAGTCTGTGGGTTATGAACCTGTCCCTCAAGCTTGTTCTGTTGTTTGTGGTAATGAGGTTGAGGTCCTTGGAGCGTGTAGTGCGGAGGGATTGGGATTTCTTTAGATGTAGCATTTCTAACAGAGCTGGGTCAGACATGACTTTGTAAGTCAAGCAGAGATCACCTCTAAAAATCCAACAGCTGACCTTGATGTCATTTCTCAAGCCAAAAGGGATTAAAGCAACCTCTGCTAAGAATCCCACCCCCTCAGACAGGGATTCCCGAGCATTGGGCAGATGGGGTAAAAAAGTATACACCTCAGCTACTCTTCCTATCGGGGCACTAAATTGTCAGTTCCATATGCTGAAATTTGAGTAACATACCTTGGAACTCCTTAAACAAAAAATGTTTTCCTTTCCTGCTTGGGCAGAACCTAAAGATTTACAAGACATACATTCTGCAAGTCAAGTAATTAAACACCCTTTGCACTGTGGTTTTGACGCACTAGAAGCTTCTTGCAGGGCAGCAGTCACTGGATCTGTCATTAGAAGACATGCATGGCTTAAGGAACAACCCCTGAAAGACCATGTCAAATCTAAATTGTCGGATTCCCCCTTGCACAAAGATAACTTATTTGGCACTAAGGCAGAAGAGGTCTTAAAAAAGATGGAAGAAAAAGCAAAATCTATGCAAACAGTTATGGATTTCTTACAGGTCCAGCCCTCTTGGTTCAGCAGATATTGTCCCTCCAAGCACTGGTCCTTTCCTGTTCTGAGTAAACCGGCCCAGCCTAGGCCCCATGGAAACAGCTCCCCCGCCCCCAGACAGAAGCCCCAGGGAATGCAGAGATCTAAGCAGTGGACTACCTCCACTTCAAAACCAGGGAGTTCTAAGCCACCCCCTTATGGTAAGAACTCACAATGACTCGCCTCGTCCCCCCCCCCCCCGCCCACCTTCACTTACCCCTAGGAGGAAAACTCTCCTTTCACTCAAGCACCTGGGCCACCATTACCAAGGACCAATGGGTTCTGAACGTTGTGTCTCAGGAATACAGATTTTCCTTCCACACCCTTCTAACCCCAAAAGGTTCCCAGATCTACCACCAAGTCAGTGGGCAGAGGCTCAAAAGCAAATCCTTTCCCTGCTCTCTATGAGGGCAGTAGAACACATTCCTGTAGAACAGATAAGTCAAGCCTTCTTACTCCAGACTTTTTCTGGTGCCCAGAAAAGAGGGCACCTGGCACCCCATCCTCGATCTATCCATTCTAAACACCTTCCTGATCCCAAAATTCAAAATGCTAACCCTCCAGCAGCTGCTACCCATGCTCTCCAAGGAAGCTTGGCTAGCCACCCTAGACTAAAAGTGGCCTACCTCCACATTCCTATCAGGGAATCATGCAGAAAATATCTCCGCTTCAGGGCAGGATCTCAACACTGTCAGTTTTCTGCACTTCCCTTTGGTTTATCTACTGCTCCCAGAGTTTTCACAAAATGTCTGGCTCCGGCCATTGCCTTTTGCAGACAAATTTTCACATTTACCCAAACCTAGGCGACTGCCTTATTCAGGCAGACAGCCAGGAAAAGCTGCTCAAGCACCTGGCCTATGTAAAGACCCTACTAACCTCCCTAGGGTACACAATCAATGAAAAGAACTCCAAACAGGTGCCCACCCAAAGGATAATCTTCCTGGGAGCAAGTCTGGACACAGCATCCCGGATGGCATACCTTCCACTAGAGAAACAAATTTTCCTGACAGCCTACTTTTCTCAACTAGCCACTAGGCCCCAGCTATCCACAAGGAATATCCTGCAAGCTCTGGGGTTCATGGCATCTTGCAATACTACTCATTCCATATGCCAAACTGCATATGAGGAAACTTCAGTGGTACCTAAACAGCCTTTGGTGTCAACACTCTCAAGACCTGGAAACTCTTCTACCTATAATTCCTTGCCTCAGAAAGGAATTTCTTTGGTGGGCAACAGCATGCTCCAACAACAAGGGACTGCCCTTCTCCCCACCCCCCGCCTCCCAGACTGTCACCACAGACGCATTGGACTACACTTGGGGTGCACACCTGGACAGCAGGCGCATACAGGGCCAATGGAGCCCATAGCATATCCCTCTGCACATCAGTCAAAAAGAGATGATGGCTGTGCAGCATGCCTTGATAGCTTTCAAATCCCTTCTCTCTCCAGGGCTTCTCCTGATCAAAACAGACAACACCACTGTGATGTGGTACAGCAACAAGCAGGGAGGGACTCACTTCTACCCTTTTTGCAGGCTGGCCATGACACTTTGACTCGCAGCTTCTTCCATGCAACTACCCCTGTTAGCACAATTCCTACCAGGCTCTCTCAACTCTCTGGCAGACCAATTAAGCAGAAACCTTGTGCACCCACATGAGTGGCAACTCAGTAGAAGTACCTTCACTCTAATAACTCAGAAATGGGGAACCCCCAAAGTCCAACCTCTTTGCCTCCCACGCCAACCATCAGCACAGCAAATTCTGCACCAGGGAGCATCACTGCATGGCTTGGAAAGTGGATGCCTTGTCCTTCCCCTGGGTCAGTCTATGCCTTTCCTCCCCTTCCACTCATCCCCAGGGTACTGCTCAAAATAAGGGAGGAAAAACCAAGGACCATTCTTATAACTCCAGACTGGCCTTAACAACACTGGTACCCCTTGCTGCTCAGCCCGTCCCCACTGCCTCCATGTCATCGTCCTCAGATTCCAAACCTTCTAACCCAGAGGGAAGAGGAATTCATGCATCCCCAATTGCAGACACTTAATTTGGCAGCTTGACTTATTCCCTAACCCCGAACAATCTGCCATCCTCAGTAAACCGGTTCTGGATGTTATTCGTGAGGCCAGAAGTCCTGGCACCAGAAAGTCTTATGTAGATAAATGGAAAAGCTTCTGCACCTGGATCCAGGCTAAGGGAAGCCAGTATGACACAGCCCTCCATCCCTCTCATCCTGGATTACTTAGCTGACCTACTATATAGTGGATGTTCTTCATCTCACATTGCTGCAGTCCTTACATATGGGTAGTCCGCTGTCCTCGGTCGGCCCGAATATCAAAGTGTTAGGCTGACGTCGGTCAAGACGCTTAAGACTGACATCAGGACGTCAGGGTACAAATGCGCATGACCGACGTCATATTCTCAGTCTTTTTTGCCGCATGGTCCGATGCAGAAGCAGCGTTGCAAGTGCCGTTCGGCGTTCTGAAATTTTTCGAATTCGGAGTTTCAGACCAAGTCAAAGTTGGCTAAGTACCCCGTTGGGGAATATTTTAGTTTTTTCTTGCCTCAGTGGTTTACCGGATGTCAGAAAAAGTGAATAACTGTATATGTTAAGTTGTCAATCTCGCCTTCATTCTTGCTGGATGGGTTCGGAGCCGATCCTCGGCTCCGACTCGGCACTTGCTTTAGCTCGAGAACTCCTTTTACCAGCTCGAGGCAACCCTATATCCCATGATGCAAGGCGGAACTACCTCAGATCTCGTTTGCCGCTTAGCGAAAGAGGTCTCCTTTGCCAGCTGAGGTAAGTTTTTTCTTGTTAAAGAAGAAAAAGTTTAGTTAGGGGTTTAATTTTCCCCTTTAGTGTTAGGTTAGCCTGTACTTAGTACAGCCCACCCTATTCCCTTCCTTTTAAACTTTTAAAATAGTTTTTTCAGTTTAAAGTTTTAGTCAGGCCTAGTTCCCCAAGTTATTCCCTTCCTGTGTGTCTGTGTAGGGATTAAGTTGCGTGTTTGTGGGGACTGTTTGTGTATATCCTTTTAGGATGTCTAGGGAAGGCAAGGTCTCAGGCTTCAAGAAGTGTGACCAGTGCTGTCAGAAAATGTCCCTGACAGACGGTCACACTTCTTGTGTGTATTGCCTGGGGCCTTTGCACCTGCAGGACTCCTGTGCGTTGTGTCATGCCTTTAGCCAGAGAGTCCTGCAGGAAAGGAGGAACAAATTGATCCTCCGAGGTTTATTAAAACCTGTAGGTTCTCCTCCTAAGCCAGGGGCAGGAAAACCTCTTAAGCCACCGAAGGCTCAGGCTACAGTGTCCAAGCCTCCTCCGGTGGCTCTGGCTCCGTCGAGCCGATGTCGCTCGGCTGGAGCCGATACTTCTTCTGATAGAGTAGTGGGTTCGGTGCGGCCGGCTCCGATACCCTGACTACTGTTGCCTTGTCGGCTCGGCGGGCCGACATTTTATCAGCATCGGGCCGAGAGATCCTCGGCTCCATCTGGGGTTCAAGGGACTTCGGCTCCGATGGCTCTGGCCCGTAAGAGATCCCGGTCCCCTTCGATACTAAGTATTCACTCGGCTCCGGGGTCTCCTCTTTTGTCGGAGAGGAGCCATCGGAGCCGATCTTCGAGATCTTCCAGGCTGTCTGACCACGATTTGGAGAGGGTGGTAAGCAGGCTGTTGAAATCTCAGGCACTGGCCCAAATGCTCCATAGCCCGTCTCAACAGACTTGGCTATAGCCCATTCTTGAGATTCCTCCTCCGACTCCACACCAGAGTTCGGAGCCGGAGCTTCTTGGGGCAGCGACTGTTTCGATGCCGGAGCCGATACATCCTTCGGCTCTGTCATCCTCGGCTCCGATCTCCTCCTTGAGACCTTCCTTGGAGGGATCCGGTCATCGGGTTTCCACTGTCGGCTCCGAGGGGCTAGTGGCATCGGACCCTTGTCCGACCCGCTCTCCCTCTCGGGGCTTCGGCTTTGGTAAGCTCGGCGCCGACATCGGCCTCGGAGCCTTCTCTCTCCTTGGAGCCGACCATTCCTGTTTCTTCGGAGCGGGTGTGTTCAGGTCTCCCGGGGAGAGGAGCCTTTGAGGTGATGAGGAGTGTCCTGGCCTCTGAGCCTGGTCAACGGTCTATCCCTCTAGCTCCTCCCTCATCAGTGCCTGCAGATGCCTCTTGCCAGCCTCTTGCTCTCAGGCCCAGGGATCCATCGCCCCAGGTTTCCCCACTGGGAATTTCCTCCTCTTCCGAGGTTTCTCCTGACCCTGCAGGGGAACCCCCTCGGAAGAGGACGTGTAAGAGGAAGCACACAGACTCCCCTGAGTCTACTACATCTGATACCGACTTAGATGAGTCTGAGGGTTCCCCACGGTCCCCCTCTGAGGATGTCTCATTTTCAGACATCCTTGAGCTCCTCAAACAGAGGGGGAATTGGCTCTCCATTGACCCCTCCGAGGAGGAGTCGGTATACCTGGAGGCTTTTGGATCCCGACCTTCCACCTCCTGGGTGTCTCCGCCTTTTGACCCACTCATGCAGGTAGTGGCTCGGAAGGCGTGGGTGGCTCCAGATTCTGTGGAACCTGTCCCCAGGAGACCATCCAAGTTCATCACGGCCCCTTCGGACAAACAGTTCCTGTCCAAAGGTGTCTCTGTGGATGCTATGGTGGTGGCGGCGGCCACTAAGAAGGAACTGGCGGATCCTTCAGTACCTGTCCATCCTCCTAATAAGGATTCTAGGACCATGGACAGGTATGGAAAGCGGATGTTTTCTTCAGCGACCTTTGCTATGCGTTCGCTGAATTACCTTTGTCACTTCACCAGGCTTCAACGAGATATTCTCAAGGAACTGGGAGAAGTAGTCCAGGATCCTTCGGCTGCTGGGGCTCAGGAAAGATTGCCTCTCAGCTTGCTATCCTGAATTCTATATCTAACTCCTCCATGCGGCTCATATCTTATGCAGCCTATGGAACGAGCAGGGCCGCAGGCACAGGTGTTGCTCTTAGACGCCAAGCCTGGACGGCTGTGTAATTTTATGGACCCCTTTAAGGCGTCCTTCACCAACACCCCTTTGACGGTTCGGCTTTGTTGGACCTCAGGTGAAGGATACTTTGACCAGATGTGAACAGGACGGTAAAACTCTTTCTGCCGTTGGAGTCCAGTTTTCCACTCCTTCTAGACCATATCCCAAGGGTCAGAAGGGGAAGATGTGGTTCCGTAAAGCCCAAGGAGCTACACGGACACACGTGGTCAGTTTACCCCAGAGGCAGAGGGGTAACAATAATAGACGCCCCTAGAGGCAGGGGGGGTCCTCAGAACCAGGGCAACAGGGAGTCTCTTCCTGAGAAGCCCTTTCAGCATCCCTGAGGTGTTGCCCGACTGTCCACCCTTGGAGGCAGTCGGGGGAAGAATTTCGCTGTACCCAGTAGCCTGGCAATCCCTATCACAAAAGAAGTGGGTACAGTCGATCATATCCGAGGGTTACAAAATCCCTTCGAAGGTTTCCCGTACCTCTACAATCCCTTCCAGACATCTCACCCGGTCAAAGGGATTTGGCAAGACAGGAAGTTTCAAAACTCCTGGAAAAAAGAGCCATTCAAACAGTGCCGGCAGACCAAGTAGGATCCGGCTTCTACTCGAGATTCTTTTGGTCCCCAAAAGGACGGAGATTGGAGACCGATACTAGACCTAAGCAGACTAAACAAGTCTGTCAGAAAGGCAAGATTCGGATGGTCACGCTGCAATCCATTCTGCCCTTTCTGGGCAAGGACAACTGGATGTGCTCTATAGACCTTCAAGATGCGTACTATCACATAAAGATTCACAGACGCTCCAGAAGGTTTCTCCGCCGGCTGGGAGCCAGTCATTACCAATTCAGAGCACTGCCCTTTGGCCTCACTTCAGCCCCCAGAGTGTTCACCAAATGCATGGCAGTGGTCACAGCTCACCTGAGACGTCGAGGATTCCAGGTGTTTCCTTATTTGGATGACTGGCTCCTCTCCGCCACCTCCAAGCATCAGCTTCTTCGATCCAGAGACTACACCCTACAGCTTTGCAAGAGTCTAGGAATTTCGGTAAATTTCGAAAAATCCTCTCTGCTGCCTTGCCAATCTATCACCTTTATAGGCGCAGAGTTAGATACCGTCAAAATGTTAGCCAGGCTAACAGATCAAAGGATTCTGGACATCCAGAAATTTGTTCAGCTTCTGTTACAAAGCAACAAGGTCAAAGCCAGGTTTGTCTTGAAAGTTCTAGGCCTAATGGCTGCAGCCATTGTTCTTCTTCCACTGGCTCGCTTCCACATGCGTCTCCTGCAGTGGATGTTGTTCACGCAGTGGTCGTACCACGATCCACCCATGAGACACGAGATCTTAGTGGCACAGTCTTGCAGGGCTCATCTACGATGGTGGATATCTTCCCCTCTTCTTCATCAGGGCCGACCCTTTGTTCCCCCTCCTCCAGTTGCCACAGTCACCACGGATGCCTCTCTGATCGGGTGGGGGGGGGCATTATCAGGGCAGGATGGTCCACGGGACGTGGCAACCCATAGAATACCACCTGCACATAAATGTCCTGGAGATGAGAGCAGTGCTTTTAACGTTGCAAGCCCTCGACGACTTTCTTCCCACAGGGACTATTGCAGTACAGACGGACAACATGTCCGTGGTCTGGTACATCAACAAACAGGGCGGAACCAGGTCCTATCCCTTATGTCGAAGCTCTCAGACTTTGGCAATGGGCGATCTCTTCTCAGCGGTTTCTGATAGCAACGCACATCCCCGGCAGGTCCAAACTATTGGCGGACAGGCTAAGCAGATCTATTCTGATGCCTCACGAGTGGTCTCTCAATCTATCTGTAGTGGATCAGATTTTTCTGAAGTGGGGCACCCCTTGTTGCGATCTTTTCGCTACCCCTCAAAACAGCAAGTGCCCAGATTACTTCACACTATTTCCTCTTCCAGGCCAACCCTTGAGAGACTCTCTAACCCAGGATTGGCCTCGGGGACTTCTTTATGCTGTTCCTCCCTTTCCATTGATTCCACAAGTCATTCAGAAAGCCACCGTTTTGAGAGCCAAATTGATCCTCATTGCTCCATATTGGCCTCGACAAATTTGGTTTCCGTGTCGTCATCACCTTCTGGTGCAGCCCTGGCATCTGGACCCAGTTCCGGATCTTTTGATCCACCAGTCGGGTCAGCAGCACCGGGCCATTCATTCTCTCAACCTCACTGCTTGGTTGCTCCACTTCCTTGCCTAGCCAGGCTACCAATGATTTCTGACTCAGTCAGAGACATTTTAGTGTCTTCTTTAAAGTCGTCCACTAGAACTGTTTATGCTAGCAAGTGGCGACGTTTTTCTATTTGGGCAAACGCCAGAAATATTGATCCTTTCACCGCTCCTATACATTCTGTTTTGGATTTCCTGGCGGAGGTTTTTCATTCGGGATCTTCATCATCTACAGTCAAAGTACAACTGGCTGCTATTTCCAAATTTCATGTTGGCTTGCATGACAATAACATCATGTCTCATAGGTTATGCAAAGCCTTTTTAAGAGGAGTTTTTCTCCTAAAACCGCCTGTGAAACATCCTCCTCCGCAATGGGATCTAAACTTAATATTGGCATCCCTAATTCTACCTCCTTTCGAACCGTCTGCTACGTGTTCTTTAAAGTTGTTGACGTGGAAAACTATATTTTGCTGGCTGTTACTTCTGCAAGAAGAGTTTCTGAGATTCAGGCCCTCTGTATTCGTTCACCTTATCTGGTGTTTCATAAGGATAGGGTTTCGCTCAGAACTAACCCTTCCTTTCTTCCCAAGGTTGTATCTCAAGCCAATATTAACCAATCTATTGATCTACCAGTTTTCTTTCCTAACTATTCTGACAGAGCTGAACAGAAGCTGCATTTTTTGGATGTTCATCGTCAGCTCAGGTACTACTTAAATAGGACTAAACAAATTAGAAAATCAGACCAATTGTTTGTCTCCTATGCAGAAAACAGGTTG
The DNA here is from genome assembly GCF_019279795.1 of Protopterus annectens. Lineage (NCBI taxonomy): Eukaryota > Metazoa > Chordata > Ceratodontiformes > Protopteridae > Protopterus > Protopterus annectens. The sequence goes on from NC_056729.1 coordinate 952,065,332, forward strand.
GGTCTTCCAGTATCTAAAGTGACCTTATCTAGATGGTTGACTTCCACCATTTCCTATGTGTACTCTCTAAGGGGCAAACAACTATCTTCTAAGCCAAAAGCACATTCGACCAGGAGTCTATCCACTTCTGTAGCCTTTCAGGATAGACTTCCCATTGACACTATTTGTGCAGCAGCTACTTGGGCCACGCCTCATACCTTTGTGTCTCATTACAAGTTGGATTTGGCCTCCAGAGATAGGGCCAGTTTTGGTTCCACTGTTCTCAAGAGTCTGTTCCATTGAGCCACCCGGGATACAGGTGCTAGGGGCGGTCCCATCCAGCAAGAATGAAGGCGAGATTGACAACTTAACATTTAGAAGTTATGTACCTACCATAACGTTCCATGTTAGTTGTCTTCTCTGCCTTCTTTCTTCGTCCTCCCTCCTTCCCCTGGCCTGGACAGATCTTGGAGAGTTCCTATTAGATTGCTTCCTCTGGAGCGTTGTTATGAGGACTTCTTTTAGGAACCATGGTTCCTAATTATATTAGGATAAGTCTTTAGCAGGGTTAGTTAGCTGCCAAACGAGATCTGAGGTAGTTCCGCCTTGCATCATGGGATATAGGGTTGCCTCGAGCTGGTAAAAGGAGTTCTCGAGCTAAAGCAAGTGCCGAGTCGGAGCCGAGGATCGGCTCCGAACCCATCCAGCAAGAAAGAAGGCGAGAGAAGACAACTAACATGGAACGTTATGGTAGGTATATAACTTCTAATTCTTGTGGGAAGCAGATACTGCATAGGGATTATCATTCTTTGTGTATTCCTTGTTTGGGGCCTGAGCACGACGTTGTTGGGTGTCGCTTTTGTGCTAGGTTCAATAAGCGCACTATTAAGCGAAGGTTAGATTGTGCTAGGTTGGTCTTCGGGAAGCGGTGCAATTATAATATGCCGTCGGATTTTCCGGCGCCCGCTTCTTCGAAGAAGCGCAAAGACAAAGCAGCTAAGCCCAGGCAGGAAGAGTCGTCCGTACCGGACGCCGGTTCTTTAGAGGCGTCAGTGGAACCGGTGGTTCCGACGGAGGCTTCTCTGGAGTCCCAGGGGGAGACCTTGATATTGCAGGATGTGGCCTCTCAGGAGGCAGGTCAGGCTGAAGGGGCTTCTCAGGTTACTCTACTCCCCTCCCTTCCTAGGGTGGTTAGGCCCTCTCCTTCTGTTTCCAAGGCTTCTCCCAGAGGCAGGCCAGGTTTAGCTTCTGTTGGTGTCACTCCTAGTTCAGCAGGGTCTGTGCCCAAGAAGCACATGCTTAAAATGGCAGAAGATTTAATTACTTTGATTAGAGGTTCTTTGCCCCCTCCTGATAAGAGGCCTAGGGTGGAGCCAGAGTTGGGGAGTTTTGAGCAGGCTTCGGATGTTTCAGAGTCTGAAGACTTGGAGGAGTACTCTCCTTATTCTGATTCTGATGCAGATGATTCGACTCCTTCTGCTTCTCCTCCAGAGGATTTTTCTTTTTCAGAGACTCTTCATTCCATGAGGGAACATTTTAAGTGGGAAGGTCAGGACTTCTCTGATTCCAGGAAAAGGCTTGGGGAATTTTTGCTTTTACCCCAGCATAGGCCCTTGGCTATACCCCCTGTTCTGGATGTTGTGGAAGATGTGTTTGCAGAGGCTTCACTTAATTCTGATTCTTTGCCTCCTGCTCCTGTTAAACCGGATAGGTATTACAGGGTGCCTGAGGCTCATAAATATCTTTATAAGAGTCCTAGGGCGGACCCAGAAACTGTTAGTCAGGGACCTAAGGGTGTCAAGGCCTCTGTTGTAAAAAATCCGGTTCCTCCATTTAAAGAGGCCAGAGCTTTGGATAGATGGGGAAAGAAAGTCTATACTTCTTCCACCTTAGCTATGAGGGCTTTGAATTGCCAGTTTCACATGTTGAAATATCAAAACTATCTTCTTTCTCAGTTGAAGTCTAAGGTAGATGCTCTGGCGGAAGGCATTGAGTGTAAAGAATTACAAGATTTGGTGCATGTCTCTGAACAGGTGGGTAAGCATTCTTTACAATGTGGTTTTGATGCTGTACAGGCCTCGTCTAGGGTGGCTGCCACTGGTTCAGTTCTTCGCAGGCACGCCTGGCTGAGGGATCAGAATTTTTCTGACCATGTTAAGACAAGGATTTTGGATGCTCCTTTACAGTCTGATGTGTTGTTTGGTTCACCTGTGGAGTCAGTCTTGAAGAAAATGGAAGACAAGGCTAAGTCTATGCAGGCTGTTAAAGATTTTTTGCAAGTTCAGCCTCCGAAGTTTAGTAGGAATTGGCCTGCTAAGGGGTGGACGTATCCTTCTTATGATTCTCAGTCTAGGAGATCTAGACGTGGTAGGGGCAGAGCTCAGACTTCCTTCAGACCTAGAACAGGGAGTTCACCTGCACAATCTTCGGGTGAGGGCAGGGGCCAGTCCTTTTGTAAACAGGCCCAATGACCTACCTTTTCAGCTGCCAGATCCTTCTTGCCTGGCAGCACCTTTGGGAGGAAGGTTGGCACTCTTCAAGGAAAATTGGAGTTTGATTACCCAAGACAGATGGGTATTGGATATCATACACCAAGGTTACAAGTTTTATTTCCATACCTTGCCTCCTTTCAAAGGCATGCCGGACGTTCCTCCTCAGCAAAGACTAGAGGCTCACAAACAAATTTCTCTGCTACTTCAAATAGGGGCCATACAACCGGTCCCTCTGCCAGAAGTGGGCCTAGGATTTTATTCTCGCCTGTTCCTAGTACCAAAGAAGGGGAACACGTGGAGACCAATTTTGGATTTATCTATCCTCAACACATATCTGGACATTCCCAAGTTCAAAATGTTGACGTTACAACAGCTTTTACCTCTGCTGGGCAAAGATCACTGGATGGTGACTCTGGATCTCAAGGAGGCTTACCTTCATGTTCCTATCAGGCTCAATTGCAGGAAGTATCTGCGTTTTCGGGCTGGGACTTCTCATTATCAGTTCTCTGCATTGCCCTTTGGCTTATCTACTGCGCCCAGAGTGTTCACGAAGGTTCTGGCTCCAGTGATAGCTTTCTTCAGGCTAAGGGGAATACAGATCTATCCTTATTTGGACGATTGCCTGATTCTGGCCCAAGAAAAGGACGAACTTCTTCATCATTTACAGTATGTGATAGCAGTGCTAAGATGCCTGGGGTATTCTGTGAACGAAATAAAGTCCAGTCTAGTACCCTTTCAGGACATGTGCTTTCTGGGTGTGAGACTGAATACAGCATCCCAGATGGCCTTTTTGACCCCGGACAAACAACAGAATCTTTCTCTTTACTTCCATCAATTGTCTCATCAGTCCAGGCTGACTGCAAGGACAGTCCTTCAAGCCTTGGGGTTCATGGCATCTTGTATTCTGGTGCTTCCCAATGCCAAACTGCATATGAGGAAGCTACAATGGTATCTCAAAATGTATGGACACAGCACTGCCAAGATATGGACACTGTCATTCAGATAATACCTTGCATTCAAAAGGAATTTTGTGGTGGGCTCAGGAATGTCACCTAAACAAGGGACTCTCTGTGACCCGGCCAGAGGCGTGTCAGATTCTAACGACAGATGCCTCAGACAAAGCTTGGGAGCTCATCTAAATGGAAAGTGGGTACAAGACACGTGGCCTGCCAGACTTCAACATCTACATATCAACTTGAAGGAGATGTTAGCAGTCCAATTTGTATTAATAGCTTTCAAGGATTTACTTCTTCCAGGGCAGGTGTTGGTTCTAACAGACAACACAACTGTCATGTGGTACATCAACAAGCAAGGGGAACATTCTTATCCTCTATGCAGACAAGCAATGATTTTGTGGGAGACTGCTCTCAGTTTACAGCTAAATCTTCAGGCAAGGTTTCTGCCGGAGCACAGAACTCCTTAGCAGATGTGTTGAGCAGACAAATTATGGATCCCCACGAGTGGAAATTGGATCCTCATGTATTTCAGAAATTGACAGTGTTATGGGGAACTCCAGACATAGATCTGTTCGCTTCTCCACTAAACTACCAGCTGCCAAAGTTTTGCACAAAAGGTTTCATCCCACAGCTTGGAAAGTGGATGCTCTCTCATTCAATTGGAGCAATCTTCATGTGTATGCCTTTCCACCTCTGCCTCTCCTCCCAAAGGTACTCCTGAAGGTCAGACAGGACAAGCCAAAGATGATTTTAATAGCTCCAGATTGGCCTCGACAGCACTGGTACCCATTACTGAGAAGTCTGATACGGGAGCCTCCTTGGCCTTTGCCTTCGATTCCACACCTGCTGTCTCAGGAGAACAGTCATTTACTCAATGTCAAACTTCACTCTCTACATCTAACAGCCTGGCATATTCTGTTTTAAACCCTGGAGGGCCTCAGCTTCCACAGCAAGTTTTGAATGTTATTTTGGAGGCTAGAAGGCCTAGTACAAGGAAAGTGTACGCAGATAAATGGAGGAGATTTTTATTTTGGAGTACAGCAAAGGAATTTGATGTTTCTAAGCCTAATTTAAGTGTGGCTCTTCAATATCTTACTGAGTTACTGGACAAAGGTTTGTCCTTCTCCTCTATTAAGGTTCATGCTGCAGCAATTTCTGCTCACTATGACTGTGACCCACCATTGTTTTCTCATCCTTTGTTTAAGCAATTCCTTAGAGGGGCAAAGAATATAAGACCCCCACGTAAAGCTCCTACTCCTGCTTGGGATCTCAATTTTGTGTTGGAGAAACTCACTCTACAACCTTTTGAGCCTGCAGCTACTGCCGAGTTTAAATATTTATCATGGAAGACTGCTTTTTTGTTGGCCATTACCTCTGCGAGAAGGGTTTCTGAATTACAGGCCCTTATGGCGGTTGAGCCTTTCTTAATTTTCCATAAGGATAGGGTATCTTTGCGTACTAATCCTTCCTTTATGCCTAAAGTGGTTTCTAGTGTGGCTTTAAACCAAACTATTCATTTGCCTACTTTTTATGCAAACCCCAAAATAAAGGGGAAAAGATTTTGCACACTTTGGATATACACAGGCAGTTGCGATATTATTTGAGCAGAACTAAAGGGTTCAGGCAGTCTCAGCAGTTATTTGTTTCATTTGCTTTGGGTTCTCAGGGCAAGCCTGTTTCAAAACAAACTATTTCTAAGTGGATTGGGTTTTGTATTGCTTTCTGTTATTCCCATCATGGTAAGGAGATTCCAGCTGGGATTAGGCCTCATTCCACTAGGGCTACTGCCACTTCTACAGCTTTTTTAAGGGGGGTGGCGACTAAAGATATTTTGGAGGCAGCTACTTGGAGTTCAGTGCATGCTTTCTCTAAGCATTACCACCTTCCACTTTACTCTAAATCTAGGGCTGGTTTTGCCACTGCAATTTTACAGGGCATTTTGGCAGCTCCTAATGCTTTATAGTTTTGCCATCCTCCCTTACCTCTGCTTTGGGATTCTACCCATATGTAAGGACTGCAGCAATGTGAGATGAAAAACATAGTACAGTTTTGTACCTACCATAAATGTAGATGTTCGAAGATCCACATTGCTGCAGTCCAATTACCCTCCCTCCTTCCCTCTGTAGTTAGAGGCGGTTGTGTGGTTTGGGTTGTGAATATTGTGGATATTGTATATATTGTACATATGATTAGTGCAAGGGTGGTTGGTTGTTTTTTGCTGTCTTTTGGTTTTGGCCTTTCTTTTTAGGGTCTTCTGACATCTGGGGCAAGAAAAGACTGAGGATATGACGTCGGTCATGCGCATTTGTACCCTGACGTCCTGATGTCAGTCTTAAGCGCCTTGACCGACGTCAGCCTAATACTTTGATATTCGGGCCGACCGAGGACAGCGGACTACCCATATGTAAGGACTGCAGCAATGTGGATCTTCGAACATCTACATTTATGGTAGGTACAAAACTGTACTTTTCTCTTTCTCCTCTATAAAAATTCATGCCTCTGCCATTTCTGCTCATTTTCCCACTGAGCAGCCCCTTTTTCTCACACCCTTTGATCAGACAAGTTCCTCAGAGGGGTAGCAACTTGAGGCCCCCCAAAAGGGCACCATCACCAGCCTGGGACCTTATCTTTGTCTTGGAAAAGCTTACCCTGCCCCCTTTCGAACCAGCTTCTTCTGCAGAGCTAAAATTTGTCTCCTAGAAGGACAGCATTACTTTTGGCCATAACTTCAGCCAGAAGAGTCTCTGAGCTGGAAGCACTCATGGCTGTGGAACCCTTCTTCATCTTCCATGCAGGCAGGGTATCCCTCAGAACTAACCCATCCTTTGTGCCCAAGGTTGTGTCCAGTGTGGCTCTCAACCAATCCATTAATTTGCCCACCTTCTTTCCTAATCCCCAGAACAAGGGGGAAAGGATTCCTCATGTGCACATACAACTCAGATTCTATCTGGACAGGACTAAATCCTTCAGAAAATCTGATCAATTGCTAGTTAGCTTTGCTTCAGGGACAGAAGGCAAAGCCATCTCCAAGCAAACCATTTCCAAATGGATAGTACACTGCATCCATTTCTGCTACAAACAGCATGGAAAGCCTCCCCCCAAGGGGGTCAGGACACACTCCACCAGAGCGGCCTCCACCTCTGCAGCTTTCCTCAGAGGAGTCCCCACCAGGGACTTTCTGGAGGCTGCTACCTGGACATCTGTTCACACTTTTACCAAGCATTGCCACCTGCCTCTCTTCTCCAAATCCAGGGCAGGGTTTGCCTCTGCAGTCTTGCAGGGCATCCTAGCCAGCCTGTAGTCTCCTTGACTGTCTCCACCCATTTCCTTAGCTTTGGGAATCTACTCAAATGTGGTGAGTGCAACAGTGAAATGCGAAGAACATAGTACAGTTGTGTACACTTACCATAAATGTAGATGTTTGAGTGTATTCACTGTTGCAGTCCTGGATGTTCGTGTTTCACTGTTGCAGTCATTACTCTTGGGTATCCTGCTGGCAGACTACCCTTAGTGGGCCAGAATTCCAAAGTCTAGGTCTGGCGTCTGTTACTGTCGCCTCTTCCCTGACGTCAGTGCGCCAGGGATATAAAAGATGCAGCCGACGCCATTTTCTTCAGTCTTTCTTGCCGCGTGGTGCCCGAAGCAAAAGCAGTTCGCAAGTGCCGGTCAGCCAACTCCTGAGATTTTCAAATCCGAATTTCAGAACCGAAGTCTTCATTAAAGCTAAGTACCCCGTTGAGGAAACTTTTTTCTTGCTCCAGACCGATGTCAGAAAAAGTTAACAATTGTATTTCTTGTGGGAAGCAAATACCTCATAAGGACTTTCACTCTTACTGTATTCCTTGCCTAGGCCCTGATCACAACGTTGCTAGCTGTCGGTTTTGTGCTAGATTTAACCAATGCACTATTAAGCGTCTGTTCGATTTTCCATTTCGTTACTTTGGCCGAAGATTTAATTATATAATGCTGTTGGAACAGCCGACGACCGGAGTTTACAAAAAACGCAAGGACAAGGAAAAGGATAGGCATCCGAGGTCCAAAACCGACGACGAGGCCTCCGCTAGGCCAGTCGCCGGTTCTCAGTGAGGCGCTTTCGCAGCCCCTGGCGCCCGCTACCTCAGGGCCACAGGCTGCTTCCGACTCCCACGTGGAGCCGACTGGGCCTCTGGATACTCAAGGTATTGGACACTCGGAAATCATTCCCTTAGATGGGTCCGGAACCGCTGAGCAGGCATCGGCTTCTGAGGGTGTCTTCAGACCAACACAACTATATATTAAGCCATCTTCAGCTTCAAAGACTAAAGCAGCTCTAAAGACAAAGAAACGAGTACAGCATTCTCCAACTCAGACTTCCATGCCTAAAAAACAGATGCTCAAAATGGCCGAAGACCTATTTACTTTGATCAGGGGTTCCCATCCCCCTCCTGATAAGAGGCCTAGGCAAGAGACAGAGTATGATTCTTCTGATCAGATTTCTATTTTCTTTGATTCCTCTTCTGAACAGGATTATTCCATGCTTCCCTATGAGGATTCTGATGCTGAAGAATCCATCCCTTCAGCCTCTCCTCCTGAGGATTATTCTTTTGGCGAAACCCTGCATACCATGAGGGAGCATTTCCACTGGGAGAGCCAAGATTATTCTGAATCTAAGAAAAGGCTCAGAGACTTTCTGCTACTTCCTCAGCACAGACCCCGTGCTATTCCACCTGTTCTAGACATTGTAGATGATGTACTTTCAGAGTCCGGCCTGTCCCCTGACTCTTTACCCCCTGCGCCTGCTAAGCCAGACAGATACTACAGGATCCCAGATTCTCATAAATTCCTATATAAAAACCTCGCTGCTGACACACAAACTATATCCCAGGGTCCCAAAGGGGTTAAAGCTTCCACTGCAAAAAAACCTGTCCCCTCTGATAGGGATTGTAGGGCTCTAGACAGATGGGGGAAAAAAGTTTACACTTCTGCTACCTTGGCTGTAAGGGCTTTAAATTGTCAGTTTCATATGCTTAAATATCAGCAAATTTAATGTCACTGCTTAAACAGAAATTGTTGACAAATACTGAATGTTCAGAGAACAAGGAAATGCAGGATTTATTGCATGCAGCTGAACAAGTGGGAAAGCATACTTTGCAATGTGGTTATGATTCACTAGAGACCTCTTGCAGGGCCGCTGTTACAGGTTCTGTTATTAGAAGCATGCTTGGTTAAAGGAACAGAATCTGCTTGATCATGTTAAAGCAAAATTATTAGATGCTCCATTGCAGCATGATACTTTGGTACTAAAGCAGAAGAGGTGTTGAAAAAAATGGAGGATAAAGCAAAATCCATGCAGACAGTCAAGGATTTCTTACAGGTACAGCCACCCAGGTTTAGCAGGAACTGGCCTTCTAAAAATTGGTCCTTTCCAGTCTCAGACAGACCACAAAGAGGCAGATACAGGTGTGTCCCAGAGGCAGATCTCAGCCCCAAGGCTCATACAGGCCTAAACAATGGGGTGCTCATACCTCCAAAAGCGGAGAAGACAAATCACAACCTTACAGGAAACAGTCCCAATGACTTTCCTCTGCCAGACCCAAGCACTTTTCTTTTAGCAGCCCTTTTAGGGGAAAACTAGCACTTTTTTCATCAAATTGACAAATGGTTACCCAAGACAAATGGGTCCTGAACATAGTGTCCCAAGGCTTTACAGGTTCTATTTTCACACCCTACTGAGGTCAAAAGGTATGCCAGACCTGCCACACAATCAATGGGCAGAGGCACAAAAACAAATTACAGCCCTCATGGACATGAGAGCCATTCAACAAGTACCACAACAAGAGCAGGGGCAAGGATTTTACTCCGGACTTTTCCTAGTGCCCAGAAAGGACAAACCCTGGAGACCAATACTGGACCTGTCTATACTAAATACGTTTCTGGAAGTTCCAAAATTCAAGATGTTGACTCTACAGCAGCTACTGCCCATGCTGGGCAAGAAGGCTTGGCTTGTAACTTTGGACCTAAAAGAGGCATACCTGCATGTCCCAATCAGACAATCTTGCAGAAGATACCTCAGATTCATAGCTGGCTCAATGCACTACCATTTCTCTGCACTGCCCTTTGGCTTATCTACTGCGCCCAGGGTCTTCACAAAATGCCTGGCACCAGTAATTGCGTTTTGCAGACAAAGAGGAATTCAACTATATCCCTACTTGAATGACTGCCTAATTCAAGCAGAGAGCAAAGACATTCTTCTACAGCATCTGGCGTTTGTAAAAAGATTACTAATTGGCGTAGGGTACACAGTAAACGAAAAGAAATAAAAACAAGTGCCCTCTCAAGAGATAATATTCCTGGGTGCAAGCTTAAATACAACTGCCCCAGATGGCTTATCTCACGCCAGACAAACAGAAACAACTGACTTCTTATTTCAAGAAATTGGCAACAAAAACCCACTTATCTGCAAGGAAAATCCTGCAGGCCTTTGGTGTCATGGCATCCTGCATTGTACTAATTCCATATGCCAGACTGCATATGAGGAAACTACAATGGTATCTAAAAAGTGTTTGGACTCAGCATTGCCACAGCCTGGAGACAGTAATTGCACTCATTCCCTGCCTGCAACAGGAGTTTCTATGTTGGGCAGAGGCCTGTCACCACAACAAGGGTCTGCCATTCAGTTTACCCACAGCCAGACAGACACTGACAACGGATGCATCAGATTATGCCTGGGGGGCCCATATGGCAGGAAAATGTATTCAGGGCACATGGCCTGCAAACCAGATGCATCTTCACATCAATCAAAAAAAGATGCTAGCTGTTCAAAATGCCCTGACAGCTTTCAAGGACCTGCTTCATCCAGGACAGCTACTGATAGACAATACTACGGTCATGTGGTACATAAACAAGCAGGGAGGTACACATTCCTACCCCCTCTGCAGACAAGCAATGACCTTATGGGACACAGCATTGACTTATCAAGTTCACCTGCAAGCACAATTCCTGCCAGGAAAAACAAATACTCTGGCAGACGAACTAAGCAGAAAGCTCATGTATCCCCACGAATGGAAACTGGACCCACAAGTCTTCAGCATGATAACAAGGAAATGGGGATGCCCAGACATAGATCTATTTGCCTCCCCTCACAACTGCCAATTGCAGACATTTTGCACAAGGATTTATCACAAGCAAGCATGGAAAGTGGACGCCCTATCCTTCAGCTGGAAAAATCTAACAGTATATGCCTTTCCTCCACTGCCTCTCCTTCCCAGGGTACTCCTAAAGGTCAGACGAGAAGCCAAAAATGATACTGATTGCACCAGACTGGCCACGCCAGCACTGGGACCCAATCCTAAAGAGCTTGTCTCAAGGTCCAGCATGGATATTGCCTCAAACTTCACTTGCTGACCCAACAAAACAATCAATTCTGCACAGCCAACTCAGGACCTTAAATCTGGCAGCATGGTGGATAATGTAGCCATTCAGAACACTCCTCTTTCAAAAGCTGTTATGGATGTTATCTTGGAAGCCAGGAGGCCCAGTACCAGAAAATCTTAGGCTGAAGAATGAAAGAGATTCTGTGCTTGGAACCAGGAACAAGGCATTGACACGTGTGTACCAAACATCCCTCAGATTTTACAATACCTAACTGAGATGTTGAACAAAGGCCTTTCTTTCTCATCAATTAAGATACATGCCTCTGCCATTTTAGCCCATTACAATACGGAACCGCCTATCTTTTCTCACCGTTTAATAAGGCAGTACCTCAGATGGGCCAAACACATTAGGCCTCCAAGGAGAGCACCAATTCTGGCCTGGGACCTCAGTTATGTTTTGGAAAAACTCACACTGCCTCCATTCGAACCAGCATCAATAGCAGATATAAAATTCTTATCCTGGAAAACAGCTCTGCTCCTAGCAATAACCTCTGCAAGACGAGTCTCGGAGTTACAAGCACTCATGGCTGTGGAACCTTTTATCATTTTTCATCCAGACAGGGTTTCCCTGAGGACAAACCCAACATTTATGCCTAGGGTGGTGTCCAGTGTGGCCCTCAACCAAACCATTCACTTGCCTACCTTTTATCCAAATCCACAGAACAAGGGTGAGAAAATTCTGCATTCTTTGGACATACACAGGCAGTTACGCTTCTACTTGGACAGAACTAAAGCTTTCAGAAAGACTGAGCAACTTTTAGTGTCATATGCTGCAGGATCACAAGGAAAGGCTATCTCAAAACAGACTGTTTCTAAATGGATAGGCCATTGTATCCGTTTCTGCTAATTTCAGCATGGCAGATCAGTGCCTAAGGGCATTAGGCCTCATTCCACCAGAGCAGCAGCCTTCCTCAGAGGAGTACCAACGAAAGATATCTTAGAGGCTGCAACTTAGAGTTCAGTGCACACTTTCACAAAGCACTACCACTTACCTCTTTACTCTAAGTCCAGAGCAGGCTTTGCCACTGCAGTTCTGCAGGGCCTCTTAGCCTCTCCTAATCCTATTTAGCCCAGCCACCCTTCCTCAGCTTTGGGATTCAACCCAAGAGTAATGACTGCAACAGTGAAACACGATGAACATAGTACAGTTGTGTACCTACCATAAATGTAGATGTTAGAGTGTATTCACTGTTGCAGTCCAGGTTACTCGCCCACCATCTTCCTATTCTTTGCTGGGACTTTTCTGCACTTCTCTATCCTATACAACCTATGTGGTGTATTTGCTTGTAGATGAAGGAAATGTTATTTTTGTGCATGCATATTTATTGGCGCATTTTTTCAGCCTACCAATTTGGGGGCACCTGACATCTGGGGCAAGAAAAACTGAAGAAAATGGCATCGGCTGCATCTTTTATACCCCTGGCGCACTGATGTCAGGGAAGAGGTGACAGCAACCGACGCCGGACCTAGACTTTGGAATTCTGGCCAACTGAGGTAGCCTGCCAGCAGGATAAACCAAGAGTAATGACTGCAACAGTGAATACACTCGAACATCTACATTTATGGTAGGTACACAACTGTACTTTTCCCTCCCTCCATCCCCCTTTATTCTCTTTCTCCTTTTATTACCATTCTTCCTTGTTGATGTTCTTTGTGTTTCACTGTTGCAGTCATCACACTTGGGTTATCTGCCTGGAGGTAGCTGTCAGTCAGCCCGAATACCAGAGTCTTGGGATTTTTGCGTCGGGTGCTGTTGTCTCTTCTATGACGTCAGGTCATCAGGGGTATAAAACATGCAGCCAACGCCATTACATCAGCTTTTCTTGCCGAGCGGTGCCCGAAGCAGAAGCAGTTCGCAAGTGCTGGTCGGCCACTACCTGAAATTTTCGTTATACGAGTTTCAAACCTGAAGTCTTCTAAAGCTAACTTACCCCATTGGGGATCCTTTTTTCTTGCTCTAACCGATGTCAGAAAAAGTTAACACTTGTCTTGCCTGTGGAAAGCAAATACCTTACAGAGATTTTCATTCCTACTGCGCCACCTGTTTAGGCCCAGACCACGACGTTCGCTGCTGTCAGTTTTGTGTCCTGTTCAACGCCTGAACTATTTGTTGGGCTGTCTTTGTCGCTAAATTCTTTCGCTGTCATTTTCCATATTCTGAAATGGCTTCGATAAGCCATCTGACTACCGATCTTCTGAAAAAACTAAGGATAGAGACAGAGACAGACTGCATAGGTCCAAAACTGCCGACGGTGCTTCTGTTAAGCTAGTTGCCAGTCCACCGGTACTCATTGTGGCGCTTTCACAGCCCCTGATATCCACTTCAACAGATTTGCAGGCCTCTGCTGAGACCCATTTGGAGTCCGGTATGCCGCGAGATGCTTCAACTATGGAACCTGCGGATGTCTCTACCTTGGATGTGTCAGGAGCCGCTGTGCAGGCACCGGCTTCTGAGGGGGTGTTTTCAGACCTTCTGATGTTCCTATTAAACCGACTACTTCGTTTCAGACTAAAACTACCGAATTTCTCAGGCCCAGAGTTCGCACTATGCCTAGGAAACTGACAACCAAAGTGCATTCTTACGCTCCCATGCCACAGAAACAAATGCTTATAATGGCTGAAGACCTTATTGCTTTAATCAAGGGAAGCCAACCTTCCCTCTCTAAAAGACAAAGATTTGATTTTCCTTCTGATTCTACAGATCAGGAGTCCAATGACTCTGACCCCTCTGATTACCAGGACATACCCTTATCTACCTATGAGGATTCAGATGCAGAGGATTCCATTGCCTCCGTCTCTCCCCCAGAGGACTTTTCTTTCGGTGAAACCCTGCATACCCTCAGAGAGCATTTCCGCTGGGAGTGCCAGGACTACCCACAGTCCAAAAAGAGACTCAGAATTTTTAAACTTGCCTCAGCACAGGCCCCTAGCTGTCCCTCCTGTTCTAGAAATTGTAGATGATGTCTTCATGGAATCCAGTCTTACCCCGATACTTTGCCACCAGCTCCTAGAAAGTCTGACAGGTACTACAGAGTACCTGACTCTCTCAAAGTTCTTTTCAAAAATCCCACTGTGGATCCAGAGACCATTTCCCAGGGACCTAAAGGAATTAAGGCTACTACAGCCAAAATCCCTACCCCTTCGGACAGGGATTCTAGGGCTTTAGACAGATGGGGGATGAAGCTATGTACCTCTGCAACTCTTGCCATTAGGGCTTTAAATTGCCAGTTTCACATGTTAAAGTACCAGCAGTATATAATGGAACTAATTAAACAAAAAATGATGTTGATTCCTGCTTGTGCAGAAAATAAAGATTTACAAGAGTTAATGCATTCTGCAAACCAAGTTGGAAAACATACTTTGCAGTGTGGTTTTGATGCCTTAGAAGCATCTTGCAGGGCTACTGTCACTGGGTCTGTTCTGAGAAGGCATGCTTGGCTGAAGGAACAAATCTTGCCAGACCATGTCAAAGCAAAATTACTAGATGCTCCATTAAACCAAGAACGTTTGTTTGGCACAGAAGCAGAAGTTGTTCTTAAAAAAATTGAGGAAAAAGCTAAATCTATGCAAACTGTTAAAGATTTCCTACAGGTACAACCACCTAGATTCAGTAACATTGGCCTGCAAAGAACTGGTCCTTTCCAGTCCCTCCCAGACTTTCTCAGTCCAAACCCAGGGGCAGCAGACCACCAAGACTACAGTCTCCAGGTATACACAGATCTAAACAATTGAGTGCCCCCACCTCAAAAGCAGGGAGTGGTAAGCCACCCTTGTGGAAAACATTCACAGTGATTTGTCCTTCATTCTTCCCAGTTGAGCCCAAGTACTTGCACCCTAGGAGGCAAACTCGCGCTGCATGCAAAAACCTGGGAGTACATTACCTAGGACAGATGGGTCTTAAACATTGTATCCCAGGGATACAGATTCTACTTCCACTCTCTGCCAACCCCAAGCAGATTGCCAGACCTTTCCCCAAACCAGTAGGCAGAGGCCCAAAAGCAAGTACTTTCTCTTCTCAGTATTAGGGCTATTCAGCCTGTCCCAATAGAGCAAAGGGGACAGGATTTCTATTCCATACTCTTTCTGGTGCCCAGAAAAAAAATCTCTTGGCGCCTGATCCTGAATCTGTCAATTCTCAACACCTTCCTGGTGGTACCAAAATTCCAAATGCAACAGCTGCTTCCTATGCTAGCCATGGACTCCTGGCTGGTCACCCTAGACTTAAAAGAAGCTTATCTGCACAACCCTATAAGAGAATCTTGCAGGAAATATCTACATTTCATGGCTGGCTCTATGCACTATCAGTTCTCTGCACTTCCCTCTGGCTTATCTACTGCACCCAGGGTGTCCAGCCATTGCATACTGCAGGCACAGAAAAATTTACATTTACCCATACTTGGACGACTGCCTGATTCAGACGGACAGTCAGGAACTGCAATACTACAGATTCAGGATCAGGCGCCAAGAGATTTTTTTTCCTGGGCACCAGAAAGAGTATGGAAAGACCCCAAAAGTACCTCACCAAGAGGATCAAAGGGCTCAAACAGATGCCATATGCTGCCCGGTTAAAGAAACTCCAGCTCTACTCAGTGGCATACCGCCTGTTCAGAGGCGATCTGTGCCTTACGTATAAAGCCATGTCCAACCCGGAATTAATGGACATGCTGCACCTCAGAAAATCCAAATCCCATCGAGCTACGCGCTCGAGAGACTTGAACCTCAGCACTGAAATAAATAGGACATGCTGGAGGGACAGATTCGTAACCCAGAGGCTCCCTTCACTCTGGAATAAAATCCCAGTCCAGGTTAGGCAGAGTCCCTCATTGACTTTCTTCAAGAGGAATCTTGATGAGTGGATGGGAGATCGTAGGTTTACCCCGGGTATCACTTCTGTGTCACTGTTAGACAGAGGCACAGTATACTAACCTCAAAAAAGGGCATAGCAAAATAAATTTAAAATGGGTGGCGAAAGCCAAACACATTCTGGCTAGGCTTATAAATGCCCTAGGGCAGATAGCCTAGTATGAACCTATGTGACATTTGTAAAGAGACTCCTAACTTCTCTGGGAGTATACCATCAACGAAAAGAAATCACATCTGGTACCCAGCCAAAAAATTGTATTCCTGGGAGCAAGCTTGAACACAACTTCCCAGATGTCATTCCTTACTCCAGAAAAGCAGGTCTATTTGGCAAATTACTTCAAACTACTGGCCACCCAAACCCAGCTATCTGCAAGAAAAATACTGCAAGTCCCAAGGTTTATGGCCTCATGCATTCTCCTTATTCCATATGCAAGACGGCATATGAGGAAACTTCAGTGGTACTTAAAAAGTCTCTGGTGTCAACATTGTCAGGACCTGGAAACCGTGATTCCTATCATTCCTTGCCTAGGGACAGAGTTCCTTTGGTGGGCAGAGGCCTGCTACCACAACGAGGGACTCCCTTTCACTCAACCCCCTGCCGCCCAAACCCTGACAACAGATGCATCAGACTATGCATGGGGGTCTCACATTAGCAGGCAGATGCGTTCAAGGCAAATGGAGCCCAGGACAAATGCACCTGCATATCAATCAAAAAGAAATGTTAGCTGTACAGAATGCACTGACAGCCTTCAAATACCTTATCCTTCCAGGACAAGTGTTGATAACTGCTACCCTACCATTAACTGGGAAAACTACTCCTGTACCAACTCTTTTGCTCAACGTTTTCTGGAAATCATTAATTCCAATGCCTTGGATCAACTTATCCACACCCCCACCAGAGGCAGCAATATCCTAGACCTGGTCATCACCAACATGGGTGACCGGTGTTCCACACCAGAGGTCAGCTCCTCATTGGTCATATCCGACCACAAGCTAATCACCCTAGACATCCACATCCCGCTCCCCCCCCCCCCCAATAAGGAAATCAACCATAAAAAATTTCTCCAAAGCCAACTTCACGCTTCTTAAGACAGAAGTGGCAAACTTCACGACACCCATGCAGATGGGCAATAGAGGTACAACTGCTGAATCCTACACAAATGCACTTTATAAGCACTTACACAAGTGCGTGGATCGTGCTATCCCTAACCGAACCAAGATGCTGTCCTCCAAAAAAAGGAAGCCAATCTGGAGGTCTTCTGCCATAAACAATCTCTACAACAGAAGAAAGAAAAACTGTTGCAAAAAAGAGTAAAATCCCACGAATGGAGTAACTTCCCGGTCAGCCTCAGTAAGAAGCTGAGACCCCTCATAAAATCCTCCAAAGCTAGTTATGAAAACAAAATTGCCACTGATTCTAAAGACAACCACAAAGCATTCTATAGCTATGTCAAGAATCTCAATGGCAACACTCGGATCTGCTCCGAGTTACAGCACAATGACACTAAATATACAGAACCAACTGATATTGCCAACATCCTGGCAGATAGGTTCAGTGCTAACTTTACCCCCCTCTCACCCCCTAAAGGGCCCATCTTTATACGGGAAGAATGCAAAGTTCATGTAATCACGGCTGCACAGGTAAAAACCTCACTCTCCAAAGCCAAGAACACAGCATCCATGGGACCTGACAACATCCCAGGCTGCCTTCTAACTACGGAATGAACTGGCACTCCACCCAAGTACCATGTTCAGTCATAACTTCACCTCGGGCTTTGTGCCCATTGAACGGCGCACCGCGACAGTTATCCCACTCCACAAAGGGGGGGGGCCACAACAGACCCCGGGAACTACCGCCCCATTAGCCTGACGAGCCTGGTCTGCAAGGCCATGGAACGTATCATCATGGAACTCGAACAAAGACATTGGAGATCTCCAAACTCTGGACCCCACACAATTTGGGTTTGTAAAAGGCAGATCATGTCTCCTAAACCTGATAGACTTCTTTGAAGTAATCACCAAAGCCATAGATGAGGGTAAGGTGGTTCACACCGCCTATCTAGATCTCGCCAAGGCATTCAATACCGTCCCCCACTCTGGAATTATGGATAAACTCACTAAACTAGGTATAAATCCTTATGTCACAAGATGGGTTGCCAACTGGCTTACTGACAGAACCCACACTGTAAAAGTAGCAGACTCCAAATCAGACTTCAGACCAGTGACAAGTGGAGTACCACAGGGTTCAGTCCTGGGACCTCTCCTGTTTGGTATCTACTTCTCTGAAGTACAGGCTAACACAGAAGGTCTTTGGCTAACTAAATTCGCAGATGACTGCAAACTAGGAGCCATAATCGAAACTCCTAATGATGTGGACATCCTACAAAAGGGCCTCAGTGAGACAGATGCCTGGTGTTAAAGCCATGGTCTCAAGCTCAATGCCAAAAAGTGCATTGTCATCCCCTTTGGTAAAAACTCTGTACCCATGAATTGCCACATAGGCGGTAGTCTACTTAACACCGAAAGTGTGATAAGAGACCTTGGGACACAGGTGGACAGTAGTCTCTCCTTTGATAATCACATTGCCACAGTGGTCAGGAAATCCTTCTACGTGGCACACCTCATCACAAAAGGTTTCTCATTCAGAAAAAAAGAGGTCATTGTTCCCCTCTACTCATCACTCATTAGACCCATTATAGAGTACAACACCCCTTTTGCTATGTACCTCACAAGACATCTACAACAACTGGAAAGGCCGCAAAAATACCTCACAAAGAGGATTACTGGCCTCAAACAGATGCCTTTTGCAGACGGTCTAAAAAAACTCCAGCTTTACTCCGTCGCATATCGCCTACTCAGAGGCGATCTCTGCCTAACATACAAAGCTATGACAAACCCAGAGCTATTGGACATGCTGCACTTAAAGAAATCCCAATCCCTCCGAGCTACACACTCTAGGGACCTAAACCTTGTCACCACAATAAACAGAACATGCTGGAGGGATAGATTCCTGTCCCAGTGACTTCCCATACTCTGGAACAGACTACCTATGTATGTCAAACAGAGCTCCTCATTAGCACTCTTCAGGAAAAATCTTGATGATTGGATGGGTAATGGGAAATTCACCCCGGGGATCACTTCTGTGGTTCTGCTTGACAGGGGCACAGGAAAATAATTTTCTTGGGTGGCGAAAGCCAAGGTACCTTTTTGGCTAGGCTTGTATAGGCCCTAGGGCCAATAGCCTAGTACCTACCTATGAACAACACCACAGTTATGTGGTACATAAACAAGCAGGGAGGAACTCACTCCTACCCACTCTGCAGGTTAGTCATGGCTCTGTGCACCTGCAAGCTCAATTCCTGCCAGGCAAAGAAAATTTACTAGCAGACTTAAGCAGAAATCTAGTGGACCCACACGAGTGGAAACTGGAACCCAACACATTCAAGCTTCTAAACTACAGGTGGGGAACACCAGAGGTGGACCTCTTTGCTTGCCCCCAGAATCATCAATTGAGCAAATTTTGCACCAGAGCTTCCCACAGCCAAGTGTGGAAAGTGGATGCCCTGTCCTTTACATGGGAAAACCTTTCAATCTATGCCTTTCCCCCTCTGCCCCTCCTCTCGAAAGTACTACTCAAGATCAAACAGGACAGGCCAAGGACAATCCTGATTGCACCAGACTGGCCACGCCAGCACTGGTACCCACTTTTACGCAGTCAGACCCCCTTTCTGCTGTTCCAGCAGGAGGACCAGATTTCGCATGCTCAGCTGCAAACCCTGAACCTAGCAACCTGGCTTATTCCCTGAATGCATCACCACCAATCCTCAGCAAACAGGTGCTGGATGTCATCCTGGAGGCCTAGTACTAGGAAATCCTATTCAGAAAAGTGTAAAAGATACTGCTCTTGGTGCCAGTCTCAAGGTAAGGATGCAACTGTGCCCTCCTTACCTCAAATCCTAGATTACCTAGCAGAGCTGCTCCACAAAAGCCTGTCCTTCCCTTCTGTTAAGATTCATGCCTCTGCCATCTCAGCTCATTACAATACTGAGCCCACCCCTCTTTTCTCACCCTCTGGTCAAACAGTTCCTGAGAGAAGCTAACAATTTAAGATCCCCGTGGAGAGCTCCCACTCCTGCCTGGGACTTACCTTTGTACTAGAGAAGCTCACGCTTCCCCCTTTTGAGCCTGCTGCTACAGCAGAGTTAAAATTCCTCTCTTGGGAAACAGCCTTACTTCTAGCCATCACTTCAGCAAGAAGAGTTTCAGAGTTAAAGGCCCTTATGGCTGTGGATCCCTTAATTATCTTCCATGTGGACAGGGTTTCCCTCAGGACTAACCCATCATTTATGCCCAAGGTGGTATCCAGTGTGGCTTTAAACCAATCCGTCCTGACAGGTTAGAGCAATAAAAACTGATGTAATGGCATCTGCTGCTTTACTTTATACTTCTGACGACCCTATGTCAGTCCTCAACCTTTTTTCCTAATCCTCAGAATAAAGGGGAAAGGATCCTGCACTCCTTGGACGTGCACAGACAGGTTCTACCTTGACAGGACTAAACCGTTCAGAAAATCTGACCAGCTGCTAGTTAGCTTTGCTACAGGGGCAGAGGGCAAGGCCATTTCAAAGCAAACCATCTCCAAATAGATAGCACACTGCATCCATTTCTGCTACAAACACCATGGAAAACCTACCCCACAGGAGATCATATCCCATTCCACTAGGGCTACCTCAACCTCTACAGCTTTTCTCAGGGGAGTCCCTACCAGGGACATCCTGGAAGCTGCAACCTGGAGTTCTGTACACGCTTTTACCAGGCATTACCACTTACCTATCTTTTCTAAATCCAGAGCTGGATTTGCTACAGCCATCTTACAAGGCCTGCTAGCCAGCCCTAATACCTCTTGACTGCCTCCACCCTTCCTCAGCTTTGGGAATCAACCCAAGTGTGATGACTGCAACAGTGAAACATGAAGAACATAGTACAGTTGTGTACACTTACCTTAAACGTAGATGTTCGAGTGTATTCACAGTTGCAGTCTTGGTTACCCTCCCCAGCCCCCTGACTTATCTATACTTTCTACCTATCCTCTTTTTTGGCCATATTTTATGGCAATGACATTTACTTTTTACTGGAGGTGATCCACACCATGTAATTGCTTCCTATTTTGAGGGCTCGTGACATCTGGGGCAAGAAAAACTGATGTAATGGTGTTGGCTGCATGTTTTATACCCCTGACAACCTGACATCATGGAAGAGGCAACAGCATCTGACACAGAAATCGCAAGACTCTGGTATTCGGGCCGACTGAGGCTACCTGCAGGCAGATAACTCAAGTGTGATGACTGCAATACACTCGAACATCTACATTTATGGTAAGTGTACACAACTGTACTTTCTCCTTTCCTTACAAGGGACATATTGGGATTTATTTTCCACTGGTGGTGTTCTTCCACCAGAACCTGGCCTCCTACTTTGGGGGCTCCTGACAGGTTAGAGCAATAAAAACTGATGTAATGGCATCTGCTGCTTTACTTTATACTTCTGACGACCCTATGTCAGTCCTCAAGCGACAGCAACCGATGCAGAAATACTAAGTCTCTGGTATTCAGGCCAGCTGAGGGCTACCCTGGCAGGGATAACCCAAATGTGTTGACTGCAACAGTGAATACACTTGAACATCTACATTTAGAGGCGACAGCATCCGACACAGAAATCGCAAGACTCTGGTATTCGGGCCGACTGAGGGCTTCCTGCAGGCAGATAACCCAAGTGTGATGACTGCAACAGTGAATACACTCGAACATCTACATTTAGGATAAATGTACACAACTGTACTTTCTTTACATCCTACAATCTCAGTCTCCGACAGCAGAAGCGATACTGTGGGCATTGGGGTCTATTGCGGCCACTGTCAGTCTGATGCCCTTAGCTCGCCTTCACATGTAAATTCTTCAGTGGATTCTGGCAGTTCAATGGTCCTTGTTAGATCTACCGTTGTCTCATCCTGTTCAAATCTCCCGAGTGTGCAGGGACTCTCTTCAGTAGTGGATTGATTCCCCAGACCTGGTCCTGGGATGTCCCTTTCTCCCCGTCATTCCCCAAGGCCACGGTGACTACGGACGCCTCACAGCTGGGGGGGGAGGGGGGGGCACTGCTTGGGAAGGACAGTCCAAGGCACATGGTCCCCATCCGAGACCAGTTTGCATATCATAGTCCTGGAGATGAGGATGGTGCTTCTTGCGTTGCAGGCTCTTCATGCCCATCTTCCCCTAGGGACGGTTGCTATCCAGACAACATGTTGGTGGTCTTGTACGTCAACAGACATGGGAACCAGATCTTATTCCCTTTGTCGTGTAGACGTGAGAGTGTGGGAATGGGCTTTCTCCACTAGCTGTTTTGTGGTGGCAACGCACATTCTGGGATGGTCCAACATTCTAGCGGACAGGCTCAACAAATATGTCCTGATGCCTTACGAGTGGTCTCTGAATCCTTCGGTGGCGGAACAGAGCTTTCAAAAGTAGGGTCAGCCTTACTCCAATCTATTCACATCTCCTTCCAACACGGAATGCAGTGAGTTCTTCGCTCTGAACCCCCCTCAGGGGGAATCCCCCAGAGACGCTCTGATTCATGCTTGGCCTCCCAGTCTTTGGTATGCTTATCCTCCTCTACCCTTGATACCATAATTTCTTCAGAAAGCCTGCAGGCTGGGGAGCTTTGTGATCCTCATTGCCCCATTCTGGTCTTGCCAAGTTTGGTTTCCCTTTCTGTGGTCTCATCTAGTAGCTCCACCATGGATGTTGGATCCATTTCTGGGTCTCAGTTCTCATTCCTCAGGGATTCGCCATCCAGACTTGGACGGTCCGAAGCTCACAGCTTGGCTGCTGTAGTTCCCATGATTATTAGGACTCCTGGTTTATCTTCTCCCATTAAAAGCATTCTGGTGGTGGCTCGTAAGTCTTCTGCTAGGAGGTTGTACTGCAGCAAGTGGAAACTTTTTTTGTATGGGCTTCGTAGTGTGCATTGGATCCCTTTACTGCTCCAATTTCTGTGGTGTTGGAATTTTTGTCAGGGATTTTTCAAAGGTTGTCCATAAATTCCAACTGGCTACAATTTCTAACTTTCATGTGGGGGAAAATATGACTTTGTTGGCTTCTTCTGAACTTTGCAAGACCTTCCTTAAGGGTATCTTTCTTCTCAGATCCCCGGTGAAGGATTTTATGCCTTTGTGGGACCTTACATTAGTGCTTCAGGCCTTAGTCTCGCCCACCTTTGAACCTGCAGCTTCTATCTTGGAAGACTGCATTTTTAGTTGTCATTACTTTGGTCAAGGGAGAGTGTCAGAACTTCAGGCACTATCGATCAGGGTTCCTTATATGATTTTTCATAAGGATAGAGTGTCTTAGCGTACTAACCCATCTTTTCTTCCCAAGGTAGCATCAGAAGCCAATATTAATCAGACTATCAATCTCCCAGTCTTCTTTCCAAATTTTCAAAATAAGGGAGAATACAAATTACACTTGTTGGATTTACATAGACAATTATGATTCTATTTGCGCAGGACAAAAGCCTTTCGTAAATCTGACCAGCTTTTCATTTCTTGCTCAAAACCAATCTCCAAAGTTACTGTTGTCCACTGGATTTCCCAATGTATTATTCGGGCGTGTTCTGTCAAGGGAATCTCCCTGCCAGCTCAGGTAAAAGCACATTCTACCAGATCTATGGCCACTTCAATGGCCTTTTGGTCCAGAGTGTCATTGGATGATATCTGTTCTGCAGCTATTTGGTCCTCATCTCATACCTTCATTTCACATTACAAACTGGACATCGTATCTAGGAACAGGGCATCCTTTGGCCCCACCGTGCTCCGGAATATCCTTCCATGAGGACCTCCCAGGTGTATAGTAGCCGAGGACTTTGTCCCACAGGTTGAAGATCAAATGAAGTCAGCTACTTCAGATAAAGAAATTTTGTATTCACCATAACGTTCCAACTGAGTAGTTGTACTTCATTTGTCTTCAACCATCTCTCCCTCCTTCCCCCGACCTTGTCTGATTTGTTTGGGGATAATATAGATATAGAAGTTGGACACCTTCAAGATGTTCTTTGTCCTGCTCATTGTTTATAGAGGTTTTTTCTGATAGTGACAAGGTCTTGGGTTGGGTGCGAGTAACAGGATAACTTGATCTCAAGGGAGGAATGAGACAGGGGGCATTATGGGTAAAAGGAGGAGGAGCTTTGAGCTCAGATCAGATGCTGGATATGTGTCAGAGGGGGATCCGATATGGATCCATAA
Source organism: Protopterus annectens (assembly GCF_019279795.1). Classification (NCBI taxonomy): domain Eukaryota; kingdom Metazoa; phylum Chordata; order Ceratodontiformes; family Protopteridae; genus Protopterus; species Protopterus annectens. The sequence continues at coordinate 952,089,330 of NC_056729.1, forward strand.
CCCACAGGTTGAAGACAAATGAAGTGCAACTACTGAAATGGAACATTATGGTGAGTACATAACTTCTTTATTTTTGCTCCAGTCGTTAACTTAGACTCCAATTGAGCCAGCAGCATCACTAGATTTGAAATTTCTCTTTTGGAAGACAATTTTTCTTGTGGCTATTACATTGATCAGATTAATTTGAGTTAAAGACCCTTTTATGCAAACCCCCCCTTGCCTAATTTTCCACGACAGTTTCCTTAACGGCTAAAGCACTCTTCTTTCCAAAGGTGGCATGTGGAGAAAATTTTGCTAACCAGTCAACCTACCGGTAGTTTTTTTTTTCCAGATTCTCAAAGTTGAATATATTCTGCATGTGTTGGGAGATTCATCTCCGACTCAGGTTTTACCGTCATAGAAAGAAACACTTGAAGAAATCTGATCATTTATTATTTGCTTTTTCTAGACCAGAATTGGGTAAAGCAGTTTCTAAGGTTACTCTGTCAAGATTATTAGGTTGTATTTCTTTTAACTAAAAAAGGGCCTGTCCCTGCAATTGAAGCCCAAAGTTCATTCCAAAAGAGCAATAGCCACTTCAACAGCCTTTATGAACATATGACCCAATGATATCTGTGCTTCTGCAGCCTGGTCAACAGTTCACACCTTTGTGTCCTCTTGTAAATTGGATGTACAGTCTAGATCATGTTCCTTCTCTGGTTCCACCATTCTCAGGAATGTCATTCCTATCATTTACTACCCGGGTAAAAACAGCTTGGGAATCTGTCCCATGTGTTGAATCAGATGAAAGCAGACATCTGATACAAAAGTTATGTGTTTACTACAGTGAATGGAGGCTTGTTATCTGACTTTCATCTGGTTCAACCTCCCTCCCTCCTGCCCTCTTCCTAATTATCACCTGTTGGTTTCTGGTGACCAAATGGATCTCACTTGAATCCTGTCTGTGAACATTCCCATCAGAATGTGATCCACTCCTTGATTTTACCTGTCAGGTTAGATATTGGCATTAAGCATATACATTTTCAGTTTGGTGAGGTGAACTCGATCTGAGGTTCTAAGGTGGAATGAAAGGAATTATGGGTAGGGGAGGAGTCAGAGCCCTGTATCCATGAAACTTCAGAGATGGTGCCGAGGTTGGTTCCAACAACCCATTTGTTCAACCATATGAACATCGGACAGTATGGGTTTATTATTATGGTAAGTACATAAAGTACAGCTGTGGAAAATCTTACCGTACCAGATGCTTGGCCAGTATACAAAAGCTTAATGATCGTGTATGCAAAGTACGTCACACTTATGCTTCTGCACAGAAAATAGGGCATAAAAGGGATGCATAGATGCAATTACCCAGAACTGAATTGCCCCAGAAGATGAAAACAGTCTCCATAGGACAAAGGAGTGCATGCACATCCAGAAGAGAAAAACGTAGAAGAGGGGTAAGCCAAGCCCTCAACCAGAAGAGAATCTAAACCAAAAACCAGAACAAACAAGATGGGGGTTGGAGAGGAGGGAGTGAATGCTGCAGCAGTGAAGAGAAGAACATCTACTGTTACGGTAAGATTTTACACAACTGTATTATGTCTTTCTATATCACTGCTGCAGTATTGTACACAAAAGGGAGAGTAAAAAAGCTCAAGAAACGGAATGGGAGGTGGAAGGCTGAGAAGAGCCCTCAACAAACTCATGTAAGATGGTTTCAGTAAAATCTGATGTTAAGTTGTCCATCTCGCCTTCGTTCTTGCTGTTTGGGTTCGGAGCTGATCCTCTGCTCCGACTCGGCCATCTTCTATAGCTCAAGAGCTGTTTACTGGCTCAAGGCTACCCCTTATCCCAGCATCAGCTACCCAGATCTCGTTTGCCGCTCCAGCTGCAAGGTTGCTTCGTTACTGGCTCAGGCTTAGTATAGTTTTTTCTATTATAATTATTGTTTATTCTTAAAAATTTCTCAAGTTTTTTATCAAGTTTTTGTCTAGATTATTACTTTATCCCTTATCGCCTTTCTTGTGTGTTGTAGTTTTGTTGGCCGTCGCTCCATAACTCACAGGCCTTCTGTTTCCCCTGAACTCGTTTAAATTACAGAGTCCCCCCCCCCCCCGTAGGACAGCCGTTTAAATTAGAGGCTCTCCTTTCTGTTCTTTATCTGTAACAACAAAAAAAAAAAAAGACTGCTTCTTAGCTTTGTAGTATAGCATTTTCTTATTGTTGCGTTTGTTAGGAAAATGTCCAAAGATACCAAGGTATCTGGTGTCAAAAAGTGTGACTCATGCTGTCAGAAAAGGTCTCTGACAGATGGGCACATTAGTTGTGTATATTGTTTGGGCGCTATTCACCTGCAGGACTCCTGTTCTATATGTCATGCTTTTAGTCCAAGGGTCCTGCAAGAGCGCAAAAAAAAATTAATCCTTCGGGGATTATTGAAGCCTCAGGATTCTCCGGCTAAAAGTATTCAGCCAGCGAAATCCCCTGAGTCTGTCAAGCCGTCTGCTCCACCTTCGGAGCCGACTTCTTTACTTGACCAACCAGCTGGCACTGACAAGGCAACTCCTCCGTCGGCTCCATCTGCTATTTCGGAGCCATAAGAGACTGAGGTCTCCGTCCTTGGAGTCCATCCACTTTTTACAGAGTGAACATAGCCATCATTCTTCCCACTCCTCTCGATCCTTTAGATTATCGGATCATGATGTGGAGAGAGTAGTAAGTAGGTTGATTAAGTCAAAGGCACTAGCAAAATTACTGTCAAGCCCATCTCAACAGGTATCTGCCCCAACCGCCTCTATTTCCGTTCCTCCTCCAACTACATTTAGCTCTGAGCCGGAGACCATGGATCCGCAGGTAGTAGAACCGTCGGCGCCAATCATCATCTCTCCTTCGGTTCCGACGTCGGCTCCGATGACCTCAATTGTACCTTCTATCGAGGGATCTGGGCGCCGGGGCGCTCTCGGCTCCGAGGGGGAGTGGCATTGGACCCTTGTCCAACCCCTTTCTCCCCCTCGGAGCTTCGGCGCAGGTGAGCTCGGCTCCAACATCGGCCTCGGAGCTGTCACCCTCGGCGCAGAGAAGGGACTCCTGTTTCTTCGGAGCCGGAGCTTTCTCTGCCTAGAGGTTGGGACGTCTTCGAGGTCATGCGGAGTGTGCTGTCCCCTGAAACAGCCCTACTGCCAGCTCCATCGGCTCCTCCCCCTGTGGTGTCTGTTCCAACCTCTACTCCTCCTCCAGACCCCAAGCGTAGGGAACCTGTGCCCCAGGACACCCCATTGGGTGATCCCTCTTCTTTCCAAGCCTCCCTTGATCACTCGGAAGAGCCTTCCCGGAAGAAGTGCAAGAGGAAGCACGTAGACTCCCCTGAGTCTGTCACCTCAGATACAGACATGGATGAATCGGAAGGATCCCCAAGGGTCCCCCCTTTGAAGATGTTTCCTTTTCAGACTTCCTTGAAATGCTTAGACAGAGGAGGGACTGGATTTCCCTAGCCCCTACTGAGGATGAGTCTGTATACCTGGACGCATTCGGTTCCCGACCTTCCACCTCCTACTTTTGATCCACTCATGTCTCTACTGGCTCGAAAGGCTTGGTCATCTCCAGGTTCTGTGGAACCTACTCCGAGGAGACCAAACACATTTATTACAGCCCCCCCAGGACAAACAATTCCTCTCCAAATGTGTGCCTGTTGATGCCATGGTGGTAGCAGCAGCCACCAAGAAAGAGTTAGCAGAAACCTCTTCACTTGTTCATCCTGCAATCAAAGAGTCTCGGACGATGGACAGATATCGAAAGCGAATGTTTACTTCAGCGACCTTTTCAATGAGGTCCCTGAACTATCTATGCAATTTTACACGTCTTCAAAGGGATCTCCTGAAAGAGCTTGCAGATACCCTTCAAGATCCTACAGCTGAGGGAGTACCAGCCAAAGTAGCTTCTCAGCTTGCGACTCTTAATTCCATAGTCAACTCCTCCATGAGGCTGATTTCCTATGCAGCCGATGGAGTGAGCAGAGCCGCAGGGACAGGTGTGGCTCTCAGGAGACATGCTTGGATGCGGCTGTGTCAGTTTGTGGAACCCTTTCGAGTGTCCTTCACCAATACTCCCTTTGATGGCTCCTTTCTCTTTGGGCCTCAGGTGAAAGACACATTGACTAGGTGTGAGCAGGAAGGCAGGACTCTCTCTGCCGTGGGAGTCCATTTTTCCACCCCTTCCAGACCTTATCCCAAGGGTCAGAAGAGTGGAAAGATGTGGTTCCGAAAATCCCAAGGACCCTTGCCTGACACACGTGGTGATTTTTCCCCCAGGGTCAGAGAGGGAAACAACAATAACAGATGCCGCCCTTGTGGCAGAGGGGGGACCGCAAAACCAGGGTGACAGAGAAACCTTCTCTGCCAAGCCCTTCCAGCATCTCTGAAGGGTTGCCCGACTGCTCACCTCTGGAGGCAGTCGGGGGAAGACTTTTGCTGTACCCAAAAGCTTGGCAAAATATAACAAGAGATAGATGGGTACTATACATTATATCCGGAGGTTACAAAATTCCTTTCCATCAATCCCCCATAGAATCAAAAAAGCCCATCCCAGATGTCCCACCCAATCTAAGGGATCAAGCAGTCACAGAAGTTTCAAGACTGCTAGAAAAAAGAGCCATTCAAGAAGTCCCCGCAGACCAACTAGGATCTGGAACTTACTCAAGATTCTTTTTAGTACCAAAAAAGACAGGGGACTGGAGACCAATACTGGATCTCAGCAGATTGAACAAATCTGTACAAAAAGAAAAGTTCCGGATGGTGACACTGCAGTCCATTTTCCCTTTTCTGGGTCAGGACAATTGGATGTGCTCGATAGATCTTCAGGACGCGTACTACCATATGAAGATGGACAGACGCTCTAGGAGATTCCTTCGCTTCTGGGTAGGGACCAGTCATTACCAGTTCAGAGCTCTGCCCTTTGTTCTCAGCCCCCAGGGTGTTCACCAAGTGTATGGCAGTAGTCACAGCTCACCTGAGGCATCAAGGATTCCAGGTGATGTTCATCGTGTTACCCTGCTGCAGTCATCACACTTGGGTTATCCTGTCGTCAGGCGGTCCCGTAGTCGGCCTGAATTCCAAAGTCTTGGTCCGGCATCGGTTGCTGTCGCTTCTTCCCTGACGTCAGTGCGCCAGGGTATATAAGAGGCATCCAACGCCATTTTCTCCAGTCTTTCTTGCCGCGCGGTGACCGAAGCAGAAGCAGTTCGCAAGTGCTGGTCGGCCGACACCTGAGATTTTCGAATCGAATTTCAGTCCGAAGTCTTCAAAGCTAAGTTACCCCATTGGGGAACCTTTTCTTGCCTCAGTCCAATGTCAGAAAAAGTTAACAATTGCATTTCTTGTGGGAAGCAAATACCTCATAAGGACTTTCATTCTTATTGTATATCTTGCCTAGGCCCAGACCACGACGTCACTGGTTGTCGGTTTTGTGCTAGGTTCAATAAGCGAACTATAAACCGACGCTTTGATTTCGCACGACACTACTTCGGTAGGAAATTTAATTATACTATGCCGTCGGAGCAACCGACTACCGGCGTCCATAAAAAACGCAAAGATAAAGACAGGCAGCCTAGATCCAAGCCAGACTCCGAGGCCTCAGCTGGGCTCGTCGCCGGTTCTCCGGTTTTCAGTGAGGCACCTACGCAGCCCCTGGCGACCACAGAATTGGAACCCCAGACCGCTTCGGATTCTCAAGCAGAGAGTACTAGGCTGACACAGCCATTTTCTTTAGGCCCTACCGACAACATTGCAGAAGAAGCCTTTGCTGTGGAAACACCTTCGGTTACAGAAGGTGTCTTCAGGCCGACTACTATCACCATAAAATTTTATGCTAAGCTTAAGATTCCTCTAAAACCAAAAAAGACTGCACATCAGTCTCCAGTTCAAGGCCCCATGCCTAAGAAATAGATGCTTAAAATGGCTGAAGATTTGATTTCTTTGATCAGGGGTTCCCACCCCCCCCCCCCAGACAAAAGGCCTAGACAAGAGGAGGATTATGCCTCCTCTGATCAAGTGTCTGTTTCCTCAGACTCCTCTGAGGAACAGGATTACTCCTTTCCCCCTTATGAAGATTCTGATGCTGAAGATTCCATTCCCTCAGCTTCTCCCCCTGAAGACTATTCCTTTGGGGAAACTTTACATACCATGAGGGAACATTTCCACTGGGAAGGTCAGGACTACTCCGACTCAAAGAAAAGGCTCCGAGAGTTTCTTTTACTTCCCCAGCACAGATCACTTGCTATCCCTCCAGTTTTAGACATTGTGGATGATGTTTACTTAGAATCTAGTCTAAATCCAGATTCTCTGCCTCCTGCACCAGCCAAACCAGACAGATATTATAGAGTGCCTGACTCTCTCAAATTCCTTTACAAAAGCCCTGTTGCTGACCCAGAGACAATCTCCCAGGGTCCCAAAGGGGCTAAGGCTTCTATGGCTAAAAATCTTGTACCCTCTGAAAGGGACTCCAGAGCACTAGATAGGTGGGGGAATAAGGTTTACACCTCAGCTACTCTAGCTATGAGAGCACTAAATTGTCAATTTCACATGCTGAAATACCAGCAATTCCTAATGTCTCAATTAAAACAAAAGATGAGCACGCTCCCTCAACAGTCTGAATTCAAGGGAATGCAGGATCTGTTGCATGCAGCTGAACAGGTGGGCAAACATACTTTACAATGTGGATTTGATTCCTTGGAAGCTTCCTGTAGAGCAGCTGTTACTGGGTCTGTTACACGTAGGCATGCTTGGTTAAAGGAACACACTCTGCCTGATCATGTTAAAGCAAAGTTACTAGATGCACCCTTACAGCAGGATGTCTTATTTGGGGATAAAGCCGAAGAGGTTTTAAAGAAAATGGAGGATAAGGCAAAATCTATGCAGACGGTCAAAGATTTCTTACAGGTACAACCTTCACGCTTCAGCAGAAATTGGCCAAAAAAAAAAAAAAATTGTCCTTTCCAGCTTCGGACAGACCACAGAGGGGTAAATACAGATGCCCAAGGGGCAGAGGTCAAGCACAAATCCCTTACAAACCTCGCCAATGGGGCACTGCAACACAGAAGGGAGGAGAAGACAGGCCCCAAACTACTAGAAGACAAACACAATGACACAAACCTCAACCTGCCAAGCAAAGCTCTCTTGGCAGCTCCCTTGAGAGGAAAATTAGCACTTTTTGCAGACAACTGGCGCATCATCACAAAGGACAAATGGGTCCTAGACATTATCTCACAGGGATACAGATTCCATTTCCACACCTTGCCAAGGATAAAAGGAATGCCAAACCTGCCACAAAATCAATGGGCAGAGGCACAAAAACAAATTACAGCTCTCATGGACATGAGAGCCATTCAATTGGTACCTACACAGGCGCAAGGTCAAGGATTTTACTCAAGGCTTTTTCTAGTCCCCAGAAAGGACAATGCATGGAGACCCATTCTGGACCTTTCAATTCTAAACACCTACTTGCAAGTACCCAAATTCAAGATGCTAACACTACAGCAGCTTCTTCCCATGTTGGGCAAGAAGGCTTGGCTAGTAATGTTGGACCTCAAGGAGGCATACCTGCATGTCCCTATCAGACAAAATTGCAGAAGATACCTCCGTTTCATTACAGGTTCAACCCATTACCAATTCTCTGCACTGCCCTTTGGCTTATCTACTGCGCCCAGGGTCTTCACAAAATGCCTGGCACCAGTAATTGCATACTGCAGACAAAGAGGAATTCAAATATACCCATACCTGGACGACTGCCTCATCCAAGCAGAAAGCAAGGACATTCTCTTACAACATCTGGCGTTTGTAAAACACCTTCTAAGTTGCCTAGGGTACACAGTAAACGAAAAGAATCAAAACTGGTGCCCTCACAAAACATGACATTCCTGGGTGCCAGCTTGAATACAACGGCCCAGATGGCTTATCTGACGCCAGACAAACAACTACAACTAACTCAATACTTCAAAATAATGGCAACAAAGACCCAACTCCCTGCAAGAAAAATTCTGCAGGCCTTGGGCTTCATGGCATCTTGCATACTACTAATACCATTTGCAAAACTGCATATGAGGAAATTACAATGGTACCTGAAAAGCGTATGGACTCAACACAGCCACAGCTTGGAAACAATGATACCTCTCATTCCCTGCCTTCAACAGGAGTTTCTGTGGTGGTCACAGGCATGTCACCTCAACAAGGGTCAGCCTTTCACCTTACCACAACCAGGCAAACTATGACAACAGATGCATCGGACTATGCCTGGGGGGCACACATGGCAGGACAGTGCGTTCAAGGCATATGGACTACAGATCAAAGAAATCTGCACATCAATCAAAAAGAAATGCTAGCTGTACAGAATGCTCTGACAGCCTTCAAGGACCTCTTACATCCAGGACAGCTTATAATAAGGACAGACAACACCACAGTAATGTGGTACATAAACAAGCAAGGGGGTACACACTCCTACCCTCTATGCAGGCAAGCAGTGACCTTGTAGAACACAGCACTGGCTTACCAAGTTCAATTAAAAGCACAATTCCTGCCAGGAAAAAGAACACATTGGCAGACGACCTAAGCAGGAACATCATGGATCCCCTCGAGTGGAAACTGGATCCACAAGTATTTGCAATGATAACTCAAAAATGGGGGCACCCAGACATAGACCTGTTTGCCAACCCCCAAAACTATCAGCTACCAAGCTACCAAATTTTGCACAAGGACATTTCACCCTCAAGCTTGGAAAGTGGACGCACTCTCATTCAGTTGGAAAATGTTGACAGTATATGCCTTCCCTCCATTGCCCCTTCTCACAAAGGTGCTGCTGAAAGTCAGAATGGAGAGACCCCAAATGATACTCATTGCCCCAGACTGGCCACGCCAGCACTGGTACCCACTACTAAGGAACATGGCCCACCATGGATTTTACCACAAATTCCTCATCTGCTCACACAGCAAGACAGTCAGATTCTACACAGCCAGCTCAAAACCTTAAATTTGGTTGCATGGCAAATCACCTAAGCAACCAGCCAGCTCCTCTTTCACAAGCTGTTACGGATGTCGTTCTGGTGGCCAGGAGGACCAGCACCAGGAAAGCCTTCTCAGACAAATGGAAAAGATTTTGCGCCTGGAACCAAGCTAAAGGCCAAAATCCCCTTGAGCCGGACATACCTCAGATTCTACAATATTTAACTGAGATGTTACACAAAGGACTTTCCTTTTCATCTATTAAAATCCACGCCTCCGCTATTTCAGCTCACTACACGGATCCTCCCTTATTTTCACATCCACTTCTAAGGCAGTACCTCAGAGGGGCCAAAAACATAAGGCCTCCCAGGAGAGCACCACCGCCAACTTGGGACCTCAACTTTGTTCTGGAAAAACTTACGCTGCCACCCTTTGAGTCAGCTTTCTCAGCTGATTTAAAGTTTATATCATGGAAAACTGCCCTGCTGCTAGCAATTACTTCAGCCAGAAGAGTCTCAGAGCTACAGGCACTAATGGCAGCAGAGCCTTTCCTCATTTTTCATCAAGACAGAGTTTCTCTATGAACTTACCCCTCCTTTATGCCAAAGGTGGTATCCAGTGTGGCCCTAAATCAAACCATCCATTTACCCACCTTTTTCCCAAATCCACAGAACAAAGGAGAAAGACTCCTGCACTCCTTGGACATTCACAGGCAACTACGTTACTACTTGGATAAAACTAAGGTTTTCAGAAAATCTGACCAGCTTTTTGTATCCTATGCTACAGCATCACAAGGAAAGGCTATCTCAAAGCAGACCATTTCCAAATGGATAGGACATTGCATACGTTTCTGCTACACCCATCATGGAAAACCAGTTCCTGCTAGCATAAGGCCCCACTCCACCAGGGCAGCAGCTATATCTACAGCCTTCCTTAGGGGGGTGCCAACCAAGGATATTCTGGAAGCTGCAACTTGGAGTTCAGTACACACCTTCCCCAAACACTATCACTTACCACTTTACTGTAAGACTAGAGCTGGCTTCGCCACTGCAGTTTTGCAGGGCCTTCTAGCCTCTTCTAACCCTGTTTGATTCCACCTCCCATCCTTAGCTTTGGGATTCAACCCAAGTGTGATGACTGCAGCAGGGTAACACGATGAACATAGTACAGTTTTGTACCTACCATAAATGTAGATGTTCGAGTGTTCACACTTCTGCAGTCCAGGTTACCCTCCCTCCATCCCCTCTGGCCTAACTGAAACCTTTCCATACCTTAAAATCTGATGCAACCTTTGTGGTGTATTTGCTTATAGCTGAAGGTATGTTTTGTTTATGCTAAACTTTTATTATTGGTACTATGTAGTGACCTCCTTTTCGGGGGGCACCTGACATCTGGGGCAAGAAAAACTGGAGAAAATGGCGTTGGATGCCTCTTATATATCCCTGGCACACTGACGTCAGGGAAGAAGTGACAGCAACCGACGCCGGACCAAGACTTTGGAATTCAGGCCGACTGCGGGACCGCCTGACGACAGGATAACCCAAGTGTGATGACTGCAGCAGGGTGAACACTCGAACATCTACTTTTATGGTAGGTACAAAACTGTACATGTTCTTCATCTCACATTGCTGCAGTCCTAACACTTGGGTAGTCCGCTGTCCCAGTCGGCCCGAATACCAAAGTATAAGGCTGACGTCGGTCAAGGCGCATTTGTCTGACCTCAGGACGTCAGGGTACAAATGCGCATGACCGACGTCATATCCTCAGTCTTTTTTGCCGCATGGTCCGATGCAGAAGCAGTATTGCGAGTGCAGGTTGGCGTTCTGAAATTTTCTGAAGTCGGAGTTTCAGACCGAATCAAAGTTGGCTAAGTACCCCGTTGGGGAATATTTTGGTTTTTTCTTGCCTCAGTATTTAACCGGATGTCAGAAAAAGTGAATAACTGTATTTCTTGTGGGAAACAGATACCTCATAGAGATTACCATACATTGTGTATACCTTGCTTAGGGCCTGCCCAGTCTTCTGGTGAGGGCAGGGGTCAGTCCTTTCGTAAGCAGACCCAATGACTTGCCTTTTCAGCTGCCAGAGCCTTCTCGTCTGGCAGCACCTTTGGGAGGAAGGCTGGCACTTTTCAAAGAAAATTGGAGTGTTATTACCCAAGACAGATGGGTATTGGATATCGTTCACCACGGTTACAGGTTTTATTTCCATACCTTGCCTCCTTTCAAAGGCATGCCAGACATTCCTCCTATACAAAGAAAAGAGGCTCACAAGCAAATTTCTCTATTGCTCCAGATAGGGGCCATTCAGCCGGTTCCTGTGCCAGAAAGGGGCCTAGGATTTTATTCTCGCCTGTTCCTAGTACCAAAAAAGGGGAACACGTGGAGACCAATTTTGGATTTGTCTATCCTCAACACTTATTTGGACATTCCCAAGTTCAAAATGTTGACGTTACAACAGCTTTTACCTCTGCTGGGCAAAGATCACTGGATGGTAACTTTAGATCTCAAGGAGGCTTACCTTCATGTGCCTATCAGACTCAGTTGCAGGGAGTATCTGCGTTTCCGAGCTGGAAATTCCCATTATCAGTTCTCTGCATTGCCCTTCGGCTTATCTACTGCGCCCAGAGTATTCACAAAAGTTCTGGCTCCAGTTGTAGCTTTTTTCAGGCTAAAAGGAATACAAATCTATCCTTACTTGGACGACTGTCTGATTCTGGCTCAGGAAAAGGACGAGCTTCTTCAGCATCTGGAATATGTGATAGCAGTGCTAAGATGCCTGGGGTATTCTGTGAACGAAATAAAGTCCAGTCTAATACCCTCTCAAGACATGTGCTTTCTGGGTGTGAGACTGAATACAGCAGCCCAGATGGCCTTTTTAACCCCAGACAAACAAAAGAGTCTATCCCTTTACTTCCATCAACTATCTCATCAGTCCGTGCTGACTGCAAGGACAGTCCTTCAAGCATTAGGGTTCATGGCATCTTGTATTCTGGTGCTTCCCAATGCCAAACTGCATATGAGGAAGCTACAATGGTATCTCAAAAATGTATGGACACAGCACTGCCAGGATCTGGACACTGTCATTCAAATAATACCTTGCATTCAAAAGGAATTTTTGTGGTGGGCTCAGGAATGTCACCTAAACAAGGGACTCTCTGTGACCCGGCCAGAGGCGAGTCGGATTCTAACGACAGATGCCTCAGACATAGCTTGGGGAGCTCATCTGAATGGAAAGTGGATGCAAGACAAGTGGCCTGCCAGACTACAGCATCTACATATCAACATGAAGGAGATGTTAGCAGTGCAGTTTGCATTGATGGCTTTCAAGGAGTTACTTCTGCCAGGGCAGGTGTTGATTCTAACAGACAACACAACTGTCATGTGGTACAGCAACAAGCAAGGGGGAACACATTCTTATCCTCTATGCAGGCAAGCAATGATTTTGTGGGAGACTGCGCTCAGCCTGCAGCTTACTCTTCAGGCAAGGTTTCTGCCAGGAGCACAGAACTCCTTAGCAGATGTCTTAAGCAGGCAAATCATGGATCCCCACGAGTGGAAACTGGATCTTCATGTATTTCAAAAATTGACAGTGTCATGGGGAACTCCAGACATAGATCTGTTCGCTTCTCCACTAAACCACCAGCTGCCAAAGTTTTGCACGAAAAGGTTTCATCACACAGCTTGGAAAGTGGATGCTCTTTCGTTCAGTTGGGAAAATCTTCATGTGTATGCCTTTCCACCTCTGCCTCTCCTCTCAAAGGTACTCCTAAAGGTCAGACAAGACAAGCCAAGGATGATTTTGATAGCTCCAGATTGGCCTCGGCAACACTGGTACCCATTACTGAAGAATCTGGTAAGAAAGCCTCCATGGCCTTTACCTTTAATTCCACACCTTTTGTCTCAGAGGGACGGTCATCTACTCAATGTCAAGCTTCACTCTCTTCATCTAACAGCCTGGCATATTCTGTTTTGAACCACAGCAGGTCTCAACTTCCTCAACAAGTTTTGAATGTGATTATGGAAGCCAGAAGACCTAGTACGCGTAAAGTGTATGCAGAAAAATGGAAGAGATTTTTATTTTGGAGTGCAGCAAAAGATTTGGATGTTTCTGAGCCTAATTTGAGTGTGGCTCTTCAATATCTTACTGAGCTATTGGACAAAGGTTTGTCTTTCTCTTCCATTAAGATTCATGCTGCAGCAATTTCAGCTCACTATGATTGTGACCCACCATTGTTTTCTCATCCTTTGTTCAAGCAATTTCTTAGAGGGCAAAGAATATAAGACCCCCACGTGAGCTCCTACTCCTGCTTGGGACCTCAATTTTGTGTTGGAGAAACTTACTCTACAACCTTTTGAGCCTGCGGCTACTGCTGAGTTGAAATACTTGTCATGGAAGACTGCTTTTTTGTTGGCCATTACTTCTGCAAGAAGGGTTTCTGAATTGCAGGCCCTTATGGCGGTTGAGCCTTTTTTGATTTTTCATAAGGATAGGGTATCATTACGTACTAATCCTTCATTTATGCCTAAGGTGGTTTCTAGTGTGGCTTTAAACCAAACTATTCATTTGCCTACTTTTTATGCAGATCCCCAAAATAGGGGGGAAAAGATTTTGCACACCTTAGATGTACACAGGCAGTTACGTTATTATTTAAGCAGGACTAGGGATTTTAGGCAGTCTCAGCAGTTGTTTGTTTCTTTTGCTTTGAGTTCTCAGGGCAAGCCTGTGTCAAAACAAACTATATCTAAGTGGATTGGGTTTTGCATTGCATTCTGTTACTCCCATCATGGCAAGGAGATTCCAGCTGGGATTAGGCCTCATTCCACTAGGGCTACTGCCACTTCAACAGCATTTCTAAGGGGTGGCAACTAAGGATATTTTGGAGGCAGCTACTTGGAGTTCAGTGCATACTTTCTCCAAGCATTACCACCTTCCTCTCTATTCTAAGTCCAGGGCTGGTTTTGCCACTGCTGTGTTGCAGGGCATTTTGGCAGCTCCTGCTTCATTATAGTTTAGCCATCCTCCCTTACCTCTGCTTTGGGATTCTACCCAAGTGTTAGGACTGCAGCAATGTGAGATGAAGAACATAGTACAGTTTTGTACCTACCATAAATGTAGATGTTCGAAGATCCACATTGCTGGAGTCCAATTTTCCCTCCTTCCCTCTGTGTTTAGGGGTGGTTGTGTGGGTGAGGTTCTATTTTTTGTAAATTTGTATATATTGTACATATATTAGGTACAGGAGTGTTTTGGTATTTTTTGGTTTTGGCCTTATCTTTTTAGGGTCTTCTGACATCTGGGGCAAGAAAAGACTGAGGATATGACGTCGGTCATGCGCATTTGTACCCTGACGTCCTGATGTCAGACAAATGCGCCTTGACCGACGTCAGCCTTATACTTTGGTATTCGGGCCGACTGGGACAGCGGACTACCCAAGTGTTAGGACTGCAGCAATGTGGATCTTCGAACATCTACATTTATGGTAGGTACAAAACTGTACTTTTTCCCTATCTAGACGACTGGCTCCTGACTGCTACTACCAGGCATCAACTCTTAGAGGCACGGGATTATACAATCACATCATGCACTCAACTAGGCATCACAGTAAATTTCAAAAAATCTGCCTTGTTGCCCTCAGTCTATCACGTACATAGGAGCAGAATTAAACACACAAATGTTTGCAAGATTACCACAGGAAAGTTTCTCCACTATTCGTCAACAGGTGTTCATTCTAATGCAGAACAAAAGGATTCAAGTCAGATATGTCCTCCAGGCTCTAGGCTCCATGGCAGCTGCCATTCTTCTTGTCCCATTAGTGTGTTTCCACATGAGAATCCTTCAGTGGCTTCTTTTCACGCTGTGGTCTTTCCAGCAGCTACCCATGTCTCACATGATCCTGATCACAGAAATATGCAAAAGGCACCTTTCTTGGTGGATGGTCTCCCCACTAGTAATTCAGGGCAGACCTTTCATACAACCCGCTCCGGTAGCCACAGTAACCACGGACGCCTCCCTGATATCTAGGCAGGACAGTCCAAGGCACTTGGCAACCTCGCGAGTACAATCTGCATATCAATGTCCTAGAAATGAGAGCGGTGCTCCTAGCGTTGCAAGCCTTCAAGACTCTCTTCCTTCCGGGACCATTGCAATCCAAATGGACTACATGTCAGTGGTGTGGTACATCAACAAACAGGGTGGGACCAGGTCTTACCCCTTGTGTCGAGAAGCACTCAGACTGTGACAATGGGCGGTTTCCTCCCAACGTTTTCTGATAGCAATGCACATCCCTTGGAAATCCAACGTCATAGCGGACAGGCTCAGCAGAGCTATCCTCATGCCTCACAAGTGGTCTCTGAATCAGGAAGTTGCGGATCTTATCTTCCGCAAATGGGGACAGCCTTGCTGCGACCTATTTGCCTCTCCTCTCAACAGCAAATGCAGCAGCTGCTTCTCTCTACTTCCTCTTCCAGGTCATATACCCAGAGATGCTCTAGTCCACAATTGGCCTCAGGGACTCCTTTATGCTTTTCCCCCTTTTCTCCTAATACCAAGACTCATACAGAAAACAAAATCGTTGGGTTGCAAAATGATCCTCATTGCCCCATATTGGCCTCAACAGATATGGTTCCCGTTCCTGCACCTCCACTTTCTGGATCAACCATGAATTCTGGACCCGGTTCCAGATCTTCTGATTCATCAATCAGATGGGTTGCGCCAATCCCTTCAAACTCTCCAGCTCACAGCTTGGTTACTCCACTTCCAACCTTAGCCAGGCTTTCCAGTGTCTCCCAAGCAGTCCGTGATATTATTGTTTCCTCACGTAAGTCTACTATGAGGAAAACGTATGCTAGTAAATGGAAACTGTTTTCTTACTGGGCAGAATCTAGAAATTTGGATCCTTTCTCAGCCCCAGTCCATGAAATTCTTGACTTTCTAGCACAACCCTTTCAGTCTGGTGCAGCTTCTGCTACTATTAGAGTACAGCTAGCTGCCATTTCTAATTTTCATATTGGTATGTTTAATTCTAGCATAATTTTGCCTCCCTTTGAACCGGCAGCATCATGTTCCTTAAAATTTCTTTCTTGGAAGACACTTTTTCTGGTGGCTATCACTTCAGCTAGCTATCTCAGAACTTCAAGCACTATGTGTTCGTCCTCCTTACCTGGTGTTTCACAAGGACAGAGTTTCTCTGAGGACCATTCCATCCTTTATTCCTAAAGTCTGCTCAGAGAACAATTTAAATCAATCCATAGATCTCTCAGTTTTCTTTACCAATCACAGCAACAAGGCAGAATATAAGCTCCACCAATTGGATGTGCACAGACAATTGCGTTTTTACCTCCATAGAACTAAGGAACTAAGAAAGTCAGATCAGTTATTTCTTTCTTATGCTTTCAACAAACAAGGCCTTCCAGTTTCTAAGGTGACCTTGTCCAGATGGTTATCTGATACTATTGCCTTTATTTATCAGTTACGAAATAGATAGCTACCAGCTAAATCAAAAGGTCATTCTGCTAGAGCATTAGCCACCTCTGTAGCCTTTCAGTATAGGTTGCCCATAGACTCGATCTGTGCAGCTGCCACTTGAGCAAACCCTCACACTTTTATCTCTCATTACAAGGTGGATATGGTCTCCTGGAGCAGAGCTTCCTTTGGTTCTACTGTTCTGAAGAGTCTGTTCCAATGAGCCACCTGGGATTTTAGGTGCTAGGGACGCTGTCCCAAACAGCAAGAAAGAAGGCGAGATGGGCAACTTAACATACAGAAGTTATGTACCTACCATAACTTTCCATGTTAGTTGTCTTCATTTCGCCTTCCTTCTTGCCTCCCTCCCTCCTTCCTAGAGGATTGAGAGGAGTTCCTTTTTGATGTCCTTCATGGATGCATCTGCAGTCATAACAACTGGGTTGTCCTGTCGTCAGGCAGCCCTTCAGTCGGCCGGATTCCAAAGTCCGGGTCCGGCTTCGGCTGATGTCGCACTTCACCCGACGTCATCTCTGTTGGTCTTCGGGTATAAAAGCATCAGCCGACGCCATTTTCCTCAGTCTTTCTTGCGGCGTGGCGCCCGAAGCAGAAGCTGTTCGCAAGTGCCGGTCGGTCGGATCCAGAGATTACTTCTACCGAATACTACTTCGAAGACTTCTAAAGCTAAGTACCCGTTGGGGACTCTTTCTTGCCTCAGCCGATGTCAGAAAAAGTTAATAATTGTTTAACCTGTGGGAAACAAATACCTCATAAAGATTTCCACTCTTACTGTCTGCCTTGTTTAGGCCCAGCCCACGACGTAGCAGCCTGTTCGGCCTGTGCTTCTTTCAACCGACGAACGCTTAGGCGTCGTTCGGAGTTTGCAGAACAGTTTTTCGGTTCTGATTTTGCGTACATTATGCCGTCGGATCCTCCGACTACCCAATCCACCAAAAACGCAAAGATAAGACCGACACTTCGCGGTCCGCGGTTTCGGCGAAACCATGGTTAAGCAAACCGAGTGTCTCGGTTTCGGCGAAACCGAGAAAACTGATCAAAGTACAGCTGAACCTATCTCTACAACTGAGGCCCCTGCTACCACTCTTGAATCGGCCTCAGAAATTTTATCCACTACGGTGGTCGCCACTGACTTATCAGACACCATTCCCTTGGATGTCTCTACCCCAGCACGTGGTGCTACTAGGCCTCCAGCAGCCATGTCCATTAAGGCCTTCGCCAGGGCTAAAGCAGCCAAGACTACTAAAACAGTGCCTGTTAAACCCCCCACAACCAGGCCCTCTTCTAGTTCACAAATGCTTACTTTGGCAGAAGATTTAATTTCATTAATTAGAGGATCTCAATCTCACCCAGACAGGGCCTCTCAGCCCCCAGAGAAGAGACCTAGGGCAGAGCCCTGAGCCAGTGTCCTCTGATGATTCTGCTGATGAATCAGACATAACTGACCAGCCAGAGGCTCCTTTCTCCAATTTTGAAGATTCTGATGCTGAAGAATCCATTCCAGCTGCTTCCCCACCAGAAGAATTCTCCTTTGGGGAAACCTTACATGCCATGCGAGAGCAGTTCCAATGGCAGCAACAGGATTTTTCAGACTCCAGAAAAGACTTAGGACCTTTCTGCACCTCCCACAGCACAGGCCCTTAGCTATACCTCCTGTTCTCTCTGTGGTGGATGATGCTTTCAATGATGTCTGCTCCGCTCCAGACTCTTTACCCCAGCCCCTGCCAAACCAGACAGATTTTACAGGGTGCCAGATACTCATCACCACCTTTACAAGGCCCCACTTGCAGACCCCGAAACTATATCCCAGGGTCCCAAGGCAGTAGCCGCGACCATAGCTAAAAACCCTATTCCTTCTGAAAGGGAAGCAAGGTCATTAGACAGATGGGGTAAAAGGTCTACACTTCAGCTACTCTCTCAGCTAGAGCTTTAAACTGTCAGTTTCACATGATACAATACCAAGAGTTTATGCTTGATCAGTTAACTAAAAAACTAACCACTGATGAATCTCTTGATAAGAAACATGTATTAGAAATGGTAAATAACATACAACAGGTTAGCAACCATTCCTTAAAATGTGGCTATGATGCACTGGAGGCTTCATTTAGATCAGCCATGACTGGCACAGTAATAAGAAGGCATGCATGGCTAAAGGAGCAAGCTTTACCGGATCATGTTAAAGCTAAGTTGCTAGATGCTCCTATGGATAAGACAAGTTTGTTTGGTACACCTGCCCAGCAGGTTATGAAGAAAATGGAAGAAAAGGCAAAATCTGTTCAAACTGTTAAAGATTTCTTGCAGGTTCAACCACCAAGGTTTAGCAGGAACTGGCCTGCCAAAAATTGGTCCTTTCCTGACTCCACAAAATTTCAAAGGGGCAGGAATAGACGTTCCAGAGGCAGAAACCAATCCAGAGGAGGTGCCTACAGAGGACGACAGTGGCAAGGTAACAACAGAGGCACAGAAACAACCACTGCCACTACATCAGCACAACCACAGTGACTTAACCCTAAATCCGCCTACCAGGGAACAAATAGCAGCTCCTCTAGGCGGAAAGTTAACCTTATTCTCAAAGAACTGGCACTACATAACAAAAGACAAGTGGATTTTACAAACCATAGATCAAGGTTACCGGTTTCACTTCCACACTTTACCAGTCAAAAGAGGAATGCCAAATCTACCTCCAAATCAAAAAACAGAGGCTCTACAACAGATAATGGAGTTAGCAAACATGAGAGCTGTGGAAAGAGTGCCGACAGCAGAGCAAGGAAAGGGTTCTACTCCAGACTATTCCTAGTTCCAAGAAAGGAAAAAGTTGGAGACCAATTCTCGACCTGTCCACCTTAAATACATACATCATTGTCCCAAAATTCAAAATGCTGACCCTACAGCAACTTCTTCCCATGCTGGGCAAGGAGTCTTGGCTGGTAACTCTAGATCTCAAGGAGGCATACCTGCACGTCCCCATTCGACCAATCTGCAGAAGATACCTCAGATTTCTTGCAGGATCAGAGCACTATCAATTCTCAGCATTGCCCTTTGGCTTATCTACTGCGCCCAGAGTATTCACAAAATGCCTGGCATCAGTAATCGCCCATTGCAGACTACAGGGAATTCAAATTTACCCATACCTGGACGACTGCCTGCTACAAGGGGACAACAAAAGCAAGCTGACAACAGATTTACAAAGGGTCATTTACTTGCTACAAGCACTGGGATACACAGTCAATTTACAAAAGTCAAGGCTGATACCATCCCAAACAAGGACATTCTTGGGCGCGGAATTGGACACAGTAAAACAAATGGCATTCCTGACTACAGAAAAACAAAAAGAGCTCCCTCTTTACTTCTTGGCACTAACAAAACTGAACAAGTTAACAGCAAGAAAAGTACTGCAGGCCTTGGGCTTCATGGCATCATGCATAATCTTGGTCCCATTTGCCAGACTACATATGAGAAAACTACAGTGGTACCTAAAGAATTTATGGTCCCAACACAGACACAGCCTAGAAACAGAAATCCCACTAATTCCATGCTTAAAACAGGAGTTCCTATGGTGGGCTCAGGCATGCCAGTCAAACCCAGGCCTTCCCTTTCGCAGATGTCAAGCAAGCCAGACCATCACAACAGACGCTTCAGACCTAGGATGGGGGGCCCACATGCTGGACAAATGCGTGCAAGGATTGTGGACACAGGATCAACTTCACCTGCACATCAACCTAAAAGAAATGCTGGCAGTAAAACTGGCAATCCAAAAGTTCAAACCATTTCTCAAAGAGGGCCAGTTGATGATAAGGACAGACAACACCACAGTCATGTGGTACATCAACAAACAGGGAGGCACTCATTCATACCCCCTATGCAGAATGACTTTGGAACTGTGGACCCTGGCACTCAGCTACAACATCCAGTTACATGCAGTATTTGTACCGGGAAAAGAAAATACTCTAGCAGACATATTAAGCAGAACCACATCGGATGCCCACGAATGGAAGCTGCACCCGGACATCTTCAAGACCATCTCAAAGAAATGGGGAATGCCTCAGATAGATCTATACGCATCACCTCTCAATCACCAGCTCAAAAAATTCTGCACAAGGACTTTCCACCCACTAGCATGGAAAGTGGATTCGCTCTCCTTCAGCTGGAAAGGCCTAACAGCATATGCATTCCCACCTCTTCCTTTGATACACAAAGTACTACTAAAAATCAAGGAAGAACGTCCAAGGATAATCCTGATAGCTCCAAACTGGCCAAGACAACACTGGTACCCACTGTTGAGGAGCATGTCTCGGAACAATATGTGGCCAATACCCTGATGCCTTTGATGTTAACTCAGAACAACTACAGCATCATACATCCAAACCTAAAACGTTGCAACTGACTGCATGGAACATCACATAGCAGCAGCTAATCCAGAACTTTCCCAAAGAGTTAAAGACATTATTCTTGAAGCACGCAGACCTTCAACAAGAAGGAACTATGCTGGAAAATGGAAAAGGTTTGTCATCTGGAGTACGGAAAGAGGAAAAGATGTGTCAAACATAGATATGCCTAACATTCTGGAGTATCTGGCGAACTTCTTCATTCAGGCCTGTCCTACTCCTCCATCAAGATACATGCATCAGCTATTTCAGCAGAATACAGCTTTGATCCACCTGTTTTTCGCACCCGTTGCTCAGGCAGTTCCTCAGAGGAATCAAGAATGTAAAACCTCCAAGGAAACCACCATTACCAGCTTGGGACTTAAACTTTGTGCTAGAAAAGTTGACACTATCACCCTTTGAACCAGCAGCAACAGCAGACCTACAACACCTGTCATGGAAAACTGCTTTCCTACTGGCAATTACTTCAGCAAGGAGGGTTTCAGAACTACAGGCCTTAATGGCAGTGCAACCCTTCCTAATCTTCCACCAAGATAGAGTGTCCATGAGGACTAATCCTACATTTATGCCTAAGGTGGTATCCAGAGTGTCTTTAAACCAGGCAATCCACCTACCTACCTTCTTTCCCAACCCACAAAACAGAGGGAAAGAATTCTGCATACCTTGGATGTACATAGACAGCTACGCTACTACTTGGACAGAACAAAAATAGCAGAAAGACTGACCAACTTTTGTAGCCTATGCAACAGGAAGGGAAGGAAAAGCTATTTCCAAACAGACAATCTCCAAATGGATAGGAAATTGCATACGATTCTGTTACTCCTTCCATGGAAAACCAATTCCACAGAACATAAGACCTCATTCTACAAGGGCAACAGCCACTACCACAGCCTTCTTACGAGGAGTGGCAACCAAAGACATTATTGAGGCGGCTACTTGGACCTCAGTGCATACATTTGCCAAGCATTATAATTTGCCTCTATATTCCAGATCCCGAGCAGGGTTTGCCACTGCTGTACTGCAAGGGATCCTAAACACACCATAATCTACTTTTATCCTCCTCCCCTAGTTGGCTATGGTATTCTACCCAGTTGTTATGACTGCAGATGCATCCATGAAGGACATAGTACAGTTTTGTACCTACCATAAATGTAGATGTCCGAACTGGATAGCATCTGCAGTCAGGATTACCCTCCCTCCTTCCCCTCTGTGGTACTCCTAGGGTGTTTACCCTCCTAATAGCTAGCTGGTGGGGGGGAGTCTTTTATGGTGTATTTGTTTGTATATATGTACATACATGCTTATTTTGTGTTTACATCTATCTTTTTGGAAACATTGGCATCTATCCAAATTTTCGCCTTCAAGAGGGCTACTGGCATGTGGGGCAAGAAACACTGAGGAAAATGGCGTCGGCTGATGCTTTTATACCCGAAGACCAACAGAGATGACGTTGGGTGAAGTGCGACATCAGCCGAAGCCGGACCCGGACTTTGGAATCCGGCCGACTGAAGGGCTGCCTGACGACAGGACAACCCAGTTGTTATGACTGCAGATGCTATCCAGTTCGGACATCTACATTTATGGTAGGTACAAAACTGTACTTTTTCACTGGCTGAGTATCTTTTATTACTTCACATGTCAGGTAATTTATGAATCTTTCCTTGTTTAGGTGTATTGGACAACCAGTTTTTAGGTAACTGGTTACTCTGCATATGTCTAGTGTGCGCTATAACAAATGAGATCTGGGTAGCTGATGCTGGGCATTCTGGGATAAGGGGTAGCCTCAAGCCAGTAAACAGCTCTCGAGCTATAGAAGATGGCCGAGTCAGAGTCGAGGATCGGTTCTGAACCCAAACAGCAAGAAGGAAGGCGAGATGAAGACAACTAACATGGAACGTTATGGTAGGTACATAACTTCTTTTTCTGGCACTAGAATCCATATTCAACTTATAATGCTTCGTAAAGGTATGCACTGAAGACCAAATAGCAGCTTCAAGGATGGAATTGGTGTCAAGACCCCTTGAAGAATAGACAACAGCTCAAATAAAATGAGATCTAGCAGAAGTAGATAGATTTGCCATGAAAAGTGTAACAAAAGGAAATGTCTTGGATATCCAGGCGGAGATGGTTTGATTAGAAACAGCCAAACCCAATGCCCTGGGTTGAAAGGAAACAAAAAGCTGATCAGGCTTACAAATGGCCTTAGTTTTATCCATATAGTACCTGTGTTGACTGTGCAAATCCAAGGTATGCAGGACCCTCTCACTAACAGACTAAGAAGGGGAAAAGGATGGGAGTTGTACCTACTGATTCAAGGACAACTCATTTACTTACCTTGGGCATAAAATGACAGGTATGAAGGGATACACTGTCTCTATGAAAAAACAAAAAAGAGGAATGGCCATAAGGGCCTGGAGCTCAGAAACCCTCTAAGCAGAAGTAAGAGTCAGCAACAGAAGAGTCTTCCAGGTATAATGCTGCAAAGAAGCAGAATCTGCCGGCTCAAAAGGAGCCAGAGTAAAATTGTACAAAACAAAATTAAGGTCCCTAGGAGGAGGAATATGTTTCCTTGGAGGCCTAATAGAAAGGACACCTTTAAGAAATTGTTTGACATAAAAATGAGAAGTCAAGGGAGGACTTGAGTGCCGACAAGCAAAAATGTCTGACAAAGTGGGTCTTCACAGAAGAACAGGCCAGGCCAAACTGGAGCAATTCACACAAATGAGTGGACCAGAGGGACTCCCACTTCAAAAGGGTCCTGGATGTTCATTGTGTTTCACTGTTGCAGTCATTACAATTGGGTTATCCTGCTGGCAGGCTACCCGCAGTCGGCCTGAATTCCAAAGTCCTGGTCCGGCGTTGGTTGCTGTCACCTCCTCTCTGACGTCAGTGCCCCAGGGGTATAAAAGATGCAGCCGACACCATTTTCTTCAGTCTTTCATGCCGCGCGGTGCCCGAAGCAAAAGCAGTTCGCAAGTGCCAGTCGGCCGACTCCTGAGATTTTCAAGTTCGAATTTCAGATCCGAAGTCTTCATTGAAGCCAAGTACCCCGTTGGGGAAACTTTTTTCTTGCTCCAGACCGATGCCAGAAAAAGTTAATAATTGTATTTCTTGTGGGAAGCAAATACCTCATAAGGATTTTCATTCTTACTGTATTCCTTGCCTGGGCCCTGACCACGACATTGCTAGTTGTCGGTTTTGTGCTAGATTTAACCAACACACTATTAAGCGTCGGTTCGATTTTGCATTTCATTACTTTGGCAGAAGATTTAATTATATAATGCCATCGGAACAGCCGACTACCAGAGTTTATAAAAAGCGCAAAGAAAAGGACAGGCATCCGAGGTCCAAAACCGACAACGAGGCTTCTGCTAGGCCAGTTGCCGGTTCTCAGTGAGGTGCTTTCACAGCCCCTGACGCACGCTACCTCAGAGCCACAGACCGCTTCTGACTCCCACGCGGAGCTGACTAGGCCGCTGGAAACTCAAGGTATTGGACCCTCGGAAATTATTCCCTCAGATGGATCTGGAGCCGCTGAGCAGGCATCGGCTTCTGAGGGTGTTTTCAGGCCTACACAGTTATATGTGAAAACGACTTCAGCTTCAAAGGCAAAGACTAAAGCACCTCTAAAGACAAAGAAACAAGTACAACATTCCCCTGGACAGGCGTCCATGCCTAAAAAAACAGATGCTCAAAATGGCCGAATACCTAATTACTTTGATCAGGGGTTCCCATCCCCCTCTGCCTAGGCAAGAGACTGAATATGAATCTTCAGATCAGGTTTCCATTTCCTCTGATTCCTCTTCTGAACAGGAATACTCTCTTCCTCTCTATGAGGAATCTGATGCTGAAGAATCTATTCCTTCAGCCTCTCCTCTTGAGGATTATTCTTTTGGGGAGACCCTGCATACTATGAGGGAGCACTTCCACTGGGAGAGCCAAGATTACTCAGTATCTAAGAAAAGGCTCAGAGACTTCCTTTTACTACCTCAGCACAGGCCCCTTGCTATTCCTCCTGTTTTAGACATTGTAGATGATGTATTTTCAGAGTCCGGTCTGTCTCCTGACTCTTTACCACCAGCTCCTGTTAAGCCAGACAGATACTACAGGGTTCCTGATTCACATAAATTTCTTTATAAAAACCCTGCTGCTGACCCAGAAACTATCTTTCAGGGTCCCAAAGGGGTCAAGGCTTCCACTGCAAAAAACCCTATCCCCTCTGATAGGGATTCAAGGGCCCTGGACGGATGGGGGAAAAAGATTTACACTTCTGCTACTTGGTCGTAAGGGCCTTAAATTGTCAGTTTCATATGCTTAAATATCAGCAATACCTTATGTCACTGCTTAAACAGAAAATGTTGACAAATTCTGAATGTGCAGAAAACAAAGAAATGCAGGATTTATTGCATGCAGCTGAACAAGTGGGAAAGCATACTTGCAATGTGGTTATGATTCACTGGAGGCCTCCTGTAGGGCCGCTGTTACGGGTTCTGTCATTAGGAGGCATGCTTGGTTAAAGGAACAGAATCTGCCTGATCATGTTAAAGCAAAATTATTAGATGCTCCATTACAGCATGATACCTTGTTTGGTGTTAAAGCAGAAGAGGTGTTGAAGAAAATGGAGGACAAAGCTAAATCTATGCAAACAGTCAAGGATTTCTTACAGGTACAGCCTCCCAGATTTAGCAGGAATTGGTCTACAAAGAATTGGTCCTTTCCAGTGTCAGACAAGCCACAAAGAGGCAGATACAGATGCCCTAGAGGCAGATCCCAGCCCCAAGGCTCATACAGGTCTAAACAATGGGGTGCTTCTACCTCCAAAAGCGGAGAAGATAAATCACAGCCATACAGAAAACAGTCTCAATGACTTTCCCCTGCCAGCACCAAGCACTTATCTTCTGGCAGCACCTTTAGGGGGAAAATAGCACTTTTTTTCACAAAGTTGGCACATGATCACCCAGGACAAATGGGTCTTGAATATAGTGTCACAAGGCTACAGGTTCCACTTTCACACCCTGCCAAGTGCAAACGGTATGCCAGACCTGCCACACAATCAATGGGCAGAGGTACAAAAACAAGTTTCATCCCTCATGGACATGAGGGCCATTCAGCGAGTACCACAACAAGAGCAGGGGCTAGGATTTTACTCAAGACTGTTCTTGGTGCCCAGAAAGGACAAAGCCTGGAGACCAATACTGGACCTGTCTACTCTAAACACATTTCTGGATATTGCAAAATTCAAAATGTTGACTCTGCAGCAGCTTCTGCCCATGCTGGGCAAGAAGGCTTGGCTTGTGACTTTAGACCTAAAAGAGGCATACTTGCATGTCCCAATCAGACAATCATGTAGAAGATACCTCAGATTTATAGCTGGCTCAATGCACTACCAATTCTCTGCACTGCCCTTTGGCTTATCTACTGCGCCCAGGGTCTTCACAAAATGTGTGGCACCAGTAATTGCATTTTGCAGACAAAGAGGAATACAAATTTATCCTTACTTGGACGACGACTGTCTTATTCAAGCAGAGAACAGGGACATTCTACTACAGCATCTGGCGTTTGTAAAAAGATTACTAACATGCCTAGGGTACACAGTAAACAAAAAGAAATCAAAACTAGTACCCTCTCAAGAGATAATATTCCTGGGTGCAAGCTTAAATACAACTGCCCACATGGCTTATCTCATGCCAGACAAACAAAGACAACTGACTACTTATTTCAAAATGTTGGCAACAAAGACCCAGTTATCTGTAAGGAAAATTCTGCAGGCTTTGGGCTTCATGGCATCCTGCATTCTGCTAATTCCATATGCAAAACTGCATATGAGGAAACTACAGTGGTATCTAAAAAGTCTTTGGACTCAACATTGCCACAGCCCGGAAACAATAATTACCCTCATTCCCTGTCTGCAACAGGAGTTTCGATGGTGGGCAAAGGCCTGTCACCGCAACAAGGGACAGCCATTCACTTTCCCCACAGCCAGGCAGACATTAACAAGAGATGCACCAGATTATGCCTGGGGGACCCATATGGTAGGAAGATGTATTCAGGGCACATGGTCCGCAAGCCAAATGCATCTACATATCAATCAAAAAGAGATGCTAGCTGTTCAGAATGCCCTGACAGCCTTCACGGATCTACTTCATCCAGGAAAGCTACTGATAAAGACTGACAATACTACCGTCATGTGGTACATAAACAAGCAGGGAGGCACACATTCCTACCCCCTCTGCAAACTAGCCATGACTTTGTGGGACACAGCATTGACTTACCAAGTACATCTGCAAGCACAATTCCTGCCAGGAAAGATAAATACTCTGGCAGACGAACTAAGCAGAAAACTAATGGATCCTCACGAGTGGAAATTGGATCCACAAGTCTTCAGCATGATAACAAGGAACTGGGGATGCCCGGACATAGACCTGTTTGCCTCCCCTCACAACTGCCAACTGCAGAGATTCTGCACAAGGACCTATCACAAGCAAGCATGGAAAGTGGATGCTCTATCTTTCAGCTGGAAAAACTTAACAGTATATGCCTTTCCTCCACTGCCTCTCCTCCCCAAAGTACTCTTAAAGGTCAGTCAAGAGAAGCCAAAAATGATACTGATTGCCCCAGACTGGCCCCGCCAGCACTGGTACCCAATCCTAAAGAACTTGTCTCAATGCTCAGCCTGGACATTACCTCAAATTCCTCACTTATTGACTCAACAAAACAGTCAGATCCTGCACAGCCAACTCAGAACCTTAAATCTGGCAGCATGACGGATAATGTAGCCATTCAAAACACACCTCTCTCTAAAGTGGTGATGGATGTTATTTTGGAGGCCAGGAGGCCTAGCACCAGAAAATCCTATGCAGAAAAATGGAAGAGACTCTGTGCTTGGTACCAGGCATAAGGAATTGACACGATTGCACCAAATATTCCTCAGATTTTACAATATTTAACTGAGATGCTGGACAAAGGCCTATCCTTTTCATCAATTAAGATTCATGCCTGTGCCATTTCAGCTCATTACAATACAGAATCACCTATTTTTTCTCATCCATTAGTAAGGCAGTACTTCAGAGGGGCCAAAAACATAAGACCACCAAGGAGAGCACCAATACCTGCATGAGACCTCAATTATGTCTTGGAAAAACTCACACTGCCTCCTTTTGAGCCAGCCTCTACAGCTGATATAAAATTCTTGTCCTGGAAAACAGCTCTGCTCCTAGCAATAACCTCTGCAAGACGAGTCTCAGAGTTACAGGCACTCATGGCTGTGGAACCTTTTATCATTTTCCATCCTGACAGGGTTTCTCTAAGGACAAACCCAACATTTATGCCTAAGGTAGTGTCCAGTGTGGCCCTTAACCAAACAATTCATTTGCCTGCCTTTTATCCAAACCCAAAGAATAAGGGTGAGCGACTTCTGCATTCTTTGGACATTCACAGGCAGCTACGCTTCTACTTGCACAGAACCAAAGCTTTCAGAAAGACTGAACAACTTCTAGTGGTATATGCTGCAGGATCACAAGGAAAAGCTATCTCAAAGCAGACTATTTCAAAGTGGATAGGCCACTGCATTAGTTTCTGCTATTCACAGCATGGCAAATCAGTGTCTAAGGGCATTAGGCCCCATTCAGCCAGAGCAACAGCCACTTCAGCAGCCTTCCTCAGAGGAGTACCAACCAAAGACATCTTAGAGGCTGCAACTTGGAGTTCAGTGTACACTTTTACAAAGCACTATCACTTACCACTCTACTCTAAATCCAGGGCAGGCTTTGCCATTGCAGTTCTGCAGGGCCTCATAGCCTCTCCTAATCCTATTTAGCCCCAGCCTCCCAACCTAAGCTTTGGGATTCAACCCAATTGTAATGACTGCAACAGTGAAACACAATGAACATAGTACAGTTGTGTACCTACCATAAATGTAGATGTTCGAATGTATTCACTTTTGCAGTCCAGGTTACCCACCCACCATACCCCTTTCCTTTGCTGGGACTTGTGTACTTCTCTAATCTATACAACCTATGTGGTGTATTTGCTTGTAGATGAAGGGAAAGGTTACTTCAGTGCATGCATGCTTATTGGCATAATTTAGCCTACCCTTTAGGGGGCACCTGACATGTGGGGCAAGAAAAACTGAAGAAAATGGCGTTGGCTTCATCTTTTATACCTCTGGCGTACTGACATCAGGAAGGAGGCGACAGCAACCAATGCCGGACCAGGACTTTGGAATTCAGGCCGACTGCGGGTAGCCTGCCAGCAGGATAACCCAATTGTAATGACTGCAACAATGAATACACTCGAACATCTACATTTATGGTAGGTACACAACTGTACTTTATGAGCATGGCAGTAGACAGAAAATATTTTCCATTTGGACATAAAGATTTTTTGGTTGAGGGTTTCCTTGCCTCCTATAAAACCCTGAGCATGTCCTCAGAAAAGAGGTGCCTGAAAGGGATCAAAACCCTATCACCTACTATGTCAGTTGAAGAGTGGACAAGTGACGATGGATGAGAAGCCCCTTACCCTGTGTGAGGAGATCGAATCTGTGAGGTAACTTGTGGTGAATGCCCCTGGCCAGAAACATTAAGAGGGGGAACCAGTGCTGTTTTGGCCAAAAGGGAGTCACTAGCAGGATTTTTGGGAAGTCCAGCTGAATCTTCTGCAGGACTGTTGGAAGTAGAGAAAGAGAAGAGAAAGCATAAATAAATATCTCTGTCTTTTCCACTCCATATGGAGTGGCATTCTGGAACAGAAGAGAAGAAGCTGCCTGTTTACTGTTGAGGCAGAAGATCTACCTGAGAAATACCCCACTGATGGACAATGTCCAGAACCATGTTTGTGTGATGCACCCATTCTTGAGCCTGTCTTTTGAACCTGCCTAGAGAATCTGCCACTAGATTGTGCTCTAAACTACAGTGGTGTATATACTGCCTGAAGAGTTAACTGAGAACTGCCTCCTAAGCATGAAGAGCCATCCTGCAGAAGAGGCAAGATTTTATGCCTCCTTGCTTGTTGACATACCCATCACTGTAGTGTTATCTGTGTACTCCTTCAAGGGAGCTGGAGAGAATATGGGGTGAAAAGCTTGATGGGCCAGAATCGGAGCTCTCATCTCTGATGTTGATATAGTCTGACTTCTGATGGGGGCAGATACCGTGACCTTTCAGGTGACCAAAGAAACTCCCCACCTCATGTCTGTGGCATTGGTGAACAGTTCTTGTCAAGCGACTGAAGTTTGAAAGGGCAGCCCTGGGTTGAGAGAAGACTTGAATCCACCACTTGAATTCTTTTTTCAGGCAAGGAAGGAGAGAGGTACACTGAAATCCAGAGGTTGACAGTGCCGCAGCCAAACTGACTTGAAGTATTATTGAAGCGTCTACATATGCAGTCTGGCAATTGGGAGCATTGGAATAGAAGAGGCCATGAATCTCAGGGCCCGGAGAAACTTCCTGGCTGGCATAGCAATCAGAGGAAGAAGAGACTGAAAAAAGGCTGTCAGTGACAAAACTTTTGGAGGTGAAAGAGGGACCAATATTGACACTGACGGAATCCTGCAACTCAGATGCACATGTTCTTAAGAGGGAGTTAGGATGGACTTTTGGAAGTTGATAGTGAACCCCAGACTTTGAAGAAGAGAGATGGTGAACTCCAGATCCTGTAACAGGTGACTGGGAGAAGGTGCCTGAAGCAACAGGTCATCTAGATAAGGAAAGATCTTAATGCCTTGGAGAGTGTAGAAAGCAATCAAAGGAGCTAAGCATTTTGTGAATACCCTTGGGGCAGTAGAGATGCCAAAGGGTAAATTAGAGAACTGAAAATGAAAGGAAGAGACAAAGAAACATAAACCCCTCCCTGAAGATGGTGAATAGGTTATGAAAGTAAGCATCTTTCAGTTCCAAGGACACTAGAAAAGCCTGGAGTAGTAAAAGAGGAAACAGAGTGTGAAGAGCAAGCATCCGAAATGAAAAGATCTTGAGAAAGGTGTTGAGCCAGGAGAGATCCAGAGTAAGTCTCCAAGTGCCCCCCTTTTAAGGAACTAGGAACATCCTGGAATAAAAACCCCTTCCTGCTTGAGAAGGGGGGGGGGGGGGCATGGTTGAATTTTTTTTGGTTCACTAGGGACTGTAGCGCCTCTGGGAAATGAAGTTGCTCTAGAGGAGGTTGAGGAATCTCTGAAAAAGGAGGGAGAGACTTCCATATCATGAAGTAACCCTGATGGATGATGGAAAGACCCCAAGATTCTGAAGTGATTAGACACAAACTTAAAGACAAAGGGAAAGTTGAAGGGACAAAGGAACCTGGTCTAAAATGAGAGGGGTGTGAATTGTCAGGGAAGCAGGCTTATCAGATAAAGGACAATGTTTATGTTTCACTGTTGCAGTCATCACATTTGGGTTATCCCTGCCAGGGTAGTCCTCATCCGGCCCGAATACCAGAGATTTAGTATTTCTGCGTCGGTTGCTGTCACTTCAGGACTGACATCAGGTCGTCAGTAGTATAAAGTAAGGCAGCCAATGCCATTACATCAGTCTTTCTTGCCATGGAGCCCAAAGCAGAAGTAGTTTGCACAAGTGCCGGTCAGCCGCTACCTGAGTTTTCATCTACCGAATTGAAGTTGAAGTCTTCTAAAGCTAAGTACCCCATTGGGGATCCTTTTTTCTTGCACTAACCGATGTCAGAATAAGTTAATTGTCTCGCTTGTGGAAAGCAAATACCACACTGAGACTTTCATTCTTACTGGGTCACTTGATTAGGCCCAGACCACGACGCCCCCCATTGTCACTTCTGTGCTTTTTTCAATGCCAGAACTATCCATCGTCAGCCCCTTATTGCAGACAGATATTTTCTCTTACAGTCCTCAAATTCCGATATGGCTTCGGTAAACCATCCAACAGCAGATCTTCCGAAAAAAAATGAAAGATAAAGGCAGAGACAGACTGCACAGGTCCAAACCTACCGACGATGCTTCCGTTAAGCTAGTCATCAGTTCTCCAGTCCTCAGTGAGGCCCTTTCTCAGCCCCTGATGCCCGCTTCTGTGGATTCGCAGGCCGCTACCGAGACCCTTTTGGAGTCCAGTTTGCCATAAAACTCTTCTTCGACTAAGGATCCTGTGGTTGTCTCTATCTTGGATGGGTCCGGAGCCGTTGAGCAGGCACCAGCTTCCGAGGAAGTTCTTCGCACTACCGATTCTCAACACAAATCAACGTCTGATTTCGTGACCACCGTTCTTTCAAAAACGACCGAGTTTCTAAGGCCCAGGGTAAAAATCACACCCAAGAAACCGATGACCCACTCTCAGGCACCTACTTCCTTACCTCAGTCTCAAATGCTTAAAATGGCGGAAGACCTTATCATGCTGATCAGGGAAAGCCAAACTTACCCCCTCCAAAGGAAAAGAAATCTGTCCCCTCCAGTTTTGTCTGAACAAGAGTCAGATGAATCTGATGCATCTGAATATGAAGACATGCAACCCCTCTCTACTTATGAGGATTCTGATGCAGAGGATCCCATTCCTTCAGCCTCTCCCACAGAGGATTTTTTTCCTTTGGGGAAACCCCGCATACCTTAAGGGAACAATACTACCCTCAGTCTAAAAAGAGACTCAAGGAATTCCTAGATCTTCCACAGCACAGACCCTTGGCCATCCCCCCAGTCCTGGATGTTGTGGAGGATGTTTTCCTGGAATCCAGCTGACTCCTGACACCCTCCCTCCTGCACCCAGAAAACCAGACAGGTATTGTAGAGTCCCTGACTTTCACAAATTTCTGTTTAAAAATCCTACTGCTGACCCAGAGTTAATTTCTCAAGGGCCTAAAGGGATTAATGTAACCTCTGCTAAGAATCCCACCCCCTCAGATAGGGATTGCAGAGCACTGGACAGATGGGGTAAAAAAGTATACACCTCAGCTACTCTTGTTATCAGGGCACAAAATTGTCAGTTCCATATGCTGAAATTTCAGCAGCATTCCCTGGAAATCCTTAAACAAAAAGTCTTCCTTTCCTGCTTGGGCAGAATCTGAAGAATTACAGGAGTTAATGCATTCTGCAAGTCAACTAACGAAACACACTTTGCACTGTGGTTTTGATGCCCTAGAAGCTTCTTGCAGGGCAGCAGTCACTGGATCTGTCATTAGAAGGCATGCATGGCTTAAAGAATAGCCCCTGCCAGACCATGTCAAATCTAAATTGTTGGATGCCCCTTGCACAAAGATACCTTATTTGGCACTAAGGCAGAAGAGGTCTTAAGATGGAAGAAAAAGCAAAATCTATGCAAACAGGTAAGGATTTCTTGCAGGTCCAACCACTTAATGTTCAGCAGGCATTGTCCCACCAAACACTGGACCTTTCCTGCTCCCAGTAAGCCAGTCCAGCCTAGGTCCCGGGGAACCAGACCCCCCCCCCCCCCAGACAGCAGCCGCAGGGAAT
This sequence comes from Protopterus annectens, assembly GCF_019279795.1. Taxonomy (NCBI): domain Eukaryota; kingdom Metazoa; phylum Chordata; order Ceratodontiformes; family Protopteridae; genus Protopterus; species Protopterus annectens. The sequence goes on from NC_056729.1 coordinate 952,122,587, forward strand.
GCAGAGATCTAAGCAGTGGACTACCTCCACTTCAAAACAAGGGAGATGTCCTTCATGGATGCATCTGCAGTCATAACAAATGGGTTGTCCTGTCGTCAGGCAGCCCTTCGGTCGGCCGGATTCCAAAGTCTGGGTCCGGCTTCGGCTGATGTCGCACTTCACCCGACGTCATCTCTGCTGGTCTTCGGGTATAAAGGCATCAGCTGACGCCATTTTCCTCAGTCTTTCTTGCCGCGTGGCGCCCGAAGCAGAAGCTGTTCGCAAGTGCCGGTCGGTCAGATCCAGAGATTACTACTACCGAATACTACTTCAAGACTTCTAAAAGCTAAGTACGCCGTTGGGGACTCTTTCTTGCCTCAGCCGATGTCAGAAAATGTCAATAACTGTTTAACTTGTGGGAAACAAATACCTCATAAAGATTTCCACTCTTACTGTTTGCCTTGCTTAGGCCCAGACCACGACGTAGCAGCCTGTTCGGCCTGTGCTTCCTTCAACCGGCAACGCTTAGGCGTTGGTCGGAGTTTGCTGAACAGTTTTTCGGCTCAGATTTTGCGTACATTATGCCGTCGGATCCTCCGACTACCCAAATTGTTAAAAACGAAAGAAAAGACCGACACTGCGGTCCGCGGTTTCGGCGAAACCACGGTTAAGCAAGCGAGTGTCTCGGTTTCGGCGAAACCGAGAAAACTGGTCAATCTTCAGCCGAATCCATGACTACTACTGAGGCTCCTGCTACCTTACCTGAATCAGCCTCAGAAATTTTGCCTACAACTGTGGTTCCTACTGAGTTATCAGACACCATCCCTTTGGATATCTCTACTCCAGCACGTGGTGCTGCTAGGCCTCCTGCAGCCATGTCTATTAAGGCCTTTGCCAGGGCTAAAGCAGCCAAATCAGCTAAATCAGTGCCTGTTAAACCACCCTCACTCAGGCCCACTTCTAGTTCACAAATGCTTACTCTGGCAGAAGATGTAATATCCTTAATTAGGGAATCCCAATCTCACCCAGACAGGGCCTCTCAGCCCCCAGAAAAGAGACCTAGAGCAGAGCCCCCCGAGCCTGTGTCCTCTGATGATTCTGCGGATGACTCAGACATTACAGACCAGCCAGAGGCTCCTTTTACCAATTATGAAGATTCAGATTCTGCACTTACCACAACATAGGCCCTTAGCTATACCTCCTGTCCTGTCTGTTGTGGACGATGCATTTAATGATGTCTGCACTGCACCTGATTCTTTACCTCCAGCCCCTGCCAAACCAGATAGATTTTACAGGGTGCCAGACACTCATCACCACCTATACAAGGCCCCACTTGCAGACCCCGAAACTGTATCCCAGGGGCCTAAGGCAGTAGCCTCGACCACAGCAAAAAACCCTATTCCCTCTGAAAGGGAATCCAGGTCCTTAGAGAGATGGGGGAAAAAAGTCTACACCTCTGCTACTCTCTCAGCTAGAGCTTTAAACTGTCAGATGTTCTTCATTCCACATTGCTGCAGTCCTAACTATTGGGTAGTCCGCTGTCCAGTCGGCCCGAATACCAAAGTATATGGCTGACGTCGGTCACGGCGCATTAGACTGACGTCAGTACGTCAGGGTACTAATGCGCATGACCGACGTCATATCCTCAGTCTTTTTTGCCGCATGGTCCGATGCAGCAGCAATTTTGCGAGTGCAGGTTGGCGTTCTGAAAGTTTCTGAAGTCAGAGTTTCAGACCGAATCAAAGTTGGCTAAGTACCCCGTTGGGGAATATTTTGGTTTTTTCTTGCCTCAGTATTTAACCGGATGTCAGAAAAAGTGAATAACTGTATTTCTTGTGGGAAACAGATACCTCATAGGGATTACCATACTTTGTGTATACCTTGTTTAGGGCCTGAGCACGACGTTGTTGGATGCCGCTCTTGTGCTAGATTTAACAAACGCACTATTAAGAGAAGGTTAGACTGTGCCAGGTTAGTGTTTGGGAAGCGTTGTAATTATAAAATGCCGCCGGATGCTCCGGCGCTTCGCTAAAAGCGCAAGGACAAAGCAGCAAAGCCTAGAGTGGAAGAACCGACAGTCCCAGACGGCGGTTCTTTAGAGGGCTCAGTGGAGCCGGAGGTTTTGCCAGGTGTTTCTTTGGAGTCTCAGGAGAGACTTTACTGTTACAGGATGTATCCTCTCAGGAAGTAGGCCAGGCTGAGGGGCTTCTCAGGTGGCTGTTCTTCCTTCTCTTCCTAAGGTGGTTAGAGCCTCCCTTCTGTTTCCAAGGCTTCTTTGAGGGGCAGGCCAAGTTTTGCTTCAGTGGGGTTTCTCCTAGTGCCTCAGGGTCTTTGCCTAAGAAACATATGCTTAAAATGGCAGAGGATTTGATTACTATGATAAGGGGTTCTATGCCCCCTCCTGATAAGAGGCCTAGGGTGGAACCTGAGTTTGAGAGTTTTGAGCAATGCTCGAGGCTTCTGAGTCTTCGGCTGAAGACTTGCAGGAGTACCCTCCTTATTCTGATTCTGATGTGGATGATTCTACTCCTTCAGCTTTTCCTCCTGAGGATTTTTCATTTTCAGAGACTCTGCATTCCATGAGGGAGCATTTTAAATGGGAAGGGCAAGATTTCTCTGATTCCAGGAAAAGGCTTAGGGAATTCTTGTTTTCACCCCAGCATAGGCCTTTAGCTATACCTCCTGTTTTGAATGTGGTGGAAGATGTTTTTGCAGAGGCTTCCCTGAATCCTGATTCTTTGCCTCCTGCCCCAGTTAAACCGGATAGGTATTATAGGTTGCCTGACGCTCATAAGTATCTTTTTAAGAGTCCTAGGGCAGACCCGAAACTGTCTCTCAGGGGCCTAAAGGTGTGAAGGCCTCAGTTGTTAAAAATCCTGTCCCTCCTGATAAAGAGGCAAGGGCTTTGGATAGATGGGGAAAGAAAGTGTATACTTCTTCCACTTTAGCCATGAGGGCGTTGAATTGTCAGTTTCACATGTTAAAATATCAGAATTATCTTCTTTCACAGTTGAAATCTAAGGTGGATGCTCTGGCGGAAGGTATTGAGTGTAAAGAGTTGCAGGATTTAGTTCATGTGTCTGAACAAGTGGGTAAACATTCCTTGCAATGTGGTTTTGATGCTGTGCAGGCCTCCTCCAGGGTGGCTGCCACTGGTTCTGTTCTTCGAGGCACGCCTGGTTGAGAGATCAGAACTTAGCTGAGCATGTTAAGACAAGGATTTTGGATGCTCCTTTACAGTCTGATGTGTTGTTTGGTTCGCCTGTGGAAGCAGTTTTAAAGAAAATGGAGGACAAGGCTAAGTCTATGCAAACTGTTAAGGATTGTTTGCAGGTGCAGCCTCCAGTTTAGTAGAAATTGGCCTACTAAGGGGTGGACTTATCCTGCTTCTGATTCCCAGTCTAGGGGTAGGTCTAGACGTGGTAGGGGCAGAGCTCAAGGTTCTTTTAGGCCTAGGACAGGGAGTACACCTGCTCAGACTTCTGGTGAGGGCAGGGGTCAGTCCTTTCGTAAGCAGACCCAATGACCTGCCTTTTCAGCTGCCAGTACCTTCTCACCTGGCGGCACCTCTAGGAGGAAGACTGTCTCTTTTCAAAGAAAATTGGGATTTAATTACCCAAGACAAATGGGTTCTGGATATCATTCACCACGGTTACAGGTTTTATTTCCATACCTTGCCTCCTTTCAAAGGCATGCCAGACATTCCTCCTCTACAAAGAACAGAGGCTCGCAGACAAATTTCTCTGTTACTCCAAATAGGAGCCATTCAGTCAGTTCCTGTGCCAGAAAGGGGCCTAGGATTTTATTCTCGCCTGTTCCTAGTACCAAAGAAGGGGAACACGTGGAGACCAATTTTGGATTTATCTATCCTCAACACTTATCTGGACATTCCAAAGTTCAAAATGTTGACGTTACAACAGCTTTTACCTCTACTGGGCAAAGATCACTGGATGGTAACTTTAGATCTCAAGGAAGCTTACCTTCATGTGCCTATAAGACTAAGTTGCAGAAAGTATCTTTCGAGCTGGAAATTCTCATTATCAGTTCTCTGCATTGCCCTTTGGCTTATCTACTGCCCAGAGTATTCACAAAGGTTCTGGCTCCAGTGATAGCTTACTTCAGGCTAAAAGGAATTCAAATCTATCCTTACTTGGACGACTGCCTGATTCTGGCTCAAGAAAAGGAAGACCTTCTACAGCATTTGGAATATGTCATAGCAGTGCTAAGATGCCTAGGGTATTCTGTGAACGAAATAAAGTCCAGTCTAGTACCCTCTCAAGACATGTGCTTTCTGGGTGTGAGACTGAATACAGCAGCCCAGATGGCCTTTCTAACCCCGGACAAACAAAAGAATCTTTCCAGTTACTTCCATCAATTATCTCTTCAGTCCGGGCTGACTGCAAGGACAGTCCTTCAAGCCTTAGGGTTCATGGCATCTTGTATTCTGGTGCTTCCCAATGCCAAACTGCATATGAGGAAGCTACAATGGTATCTCAAAAATCTATGGACACAGCACTGCCAGGATTTGGACACTGTCATTCAAATAATACCTTGCATTCAAAAGGAATTTTTGTGGTGGGCTCAGGAATGTCACCTAAACAAGGGACTCTCTGTGACCCGGCCAGAGGCAAGTCAGATTCTAACGACAGATGCCTCAGACATTGCTTGGGAGCTCATCTAGATGGAAAGTGGATACAAGACAAGTGGCCTGCCAGACTACAGCATCTACATATCAACATGAAAGAGATGTTAGCAGTCCAGTTTGCATTAATGGCTTTCAAGGAGTTACTTCTTCCAGGGCAGGTGTTGATTCTAACAGACAACACAACTGTCATGTGGTACATCAACAAACAAGGGGAACACATTCTTACCCATTGTGCAGGCAAGCAATGATTTTATGGGAGACTGCGCTCAGCTTGCAACTAACTCTTCAGGCAAGGTTTCTGCCGGAGCACAGAACTCCTTAGCAGATGTGTTAAGCAGACAAATCATGGATCCCCACGAGTGGAAACTGGATCTTCTTGTATTTCAAAAATTGACAGTGTCATGGGGAACTCCAGACATAGATCTGTTCGCTTCTCCACTAAACCACCAGCTGCCAAAGTTTTGCACGAAGGGATTTCATCACACAGCTTGGAAAGTGGATGCTCTTTCTTTCAGTTGGAAAAATCTTCATGTGTATGCTTTTCCACCTCTGCCTCTTCTCCCAAAGGTGCTTCTAAAGGTCAGACAAGACAAGCCAAAGATGATTTTAATAGCTCCAGATTGGCCTCGGCAGCACTGGTACCCATTACTGAGGAGTCTGGTAAGGAAGCCTCCATGGCCTTTACCCTTGATTCCACACCTATTGTCTCAGAGGGACGGTCATCTGCTCAATGTCAAGCTTCAAACTCTTCATCTAACAGCCTGGCATATTCTGTTTTGAAAGACAGCAGGTCTCAACTTCCTCAACAGGTTTTAAATGTGATTATGGAAGCCAGAAGACCTAGTACAAGGAAAGTGTATGCAGAAAAATGGAAGAGATTTTTATTTTGGACTGCAGCACAGAATTTGGAGATTTCGGAGCCTAATTTGAGTGTGGCTCTTCAATATCTTACTGAGTTATTGGACAAAGCTTTGTCTTTCTCTTCCATTAAGATTCATGCTGCAGCAATTTCAGCTCACTATGATTGTGACCCACCATTGTTTTCACATCCTTTATTCAAGCAATTTCTTCGGGGCAAAGAATATAAGACCCCACGTAGAGCTCCTACTCCTGCTTGGGATCTCAATTTTGTGTTGGAGAAACTTACTCTACAACCTTTTGAGCCTGCAGCTACTGCTGACCTGAAATACTTGTCATGGAAGACTGCTTTTTTGTTGGCCATTACTTCTGCAAGAAGGGTTTCTGAGTTACAGGCCCTTATGGCGGTTGAGCCTTTTTTGATTTTTCATAAGGATAGGGTATCATTACGCACTAATCCTTCCTTTATGCCTAAGGTGGTTTCTAGTGTGGCTTTAAACCAAACTATTCATTTGCCTACTTTCTATGCAGATCCCCAAAATAAAGGGGAAAAGATTTTGCACACTTTAGATGTACACAGGCAATTGCGTTATTATTTAAGCAGGACTAAGGATTTTAGACAGTCTCAGCAGTTGTTTGTTTCTTTTGCTTTGAGTTCGCAGAGGGCAAGCCTGTGTCAAAACAAACTATTTCTAGGTGGATTGGGTTTTGCATTGCATTTTGTTATTCCCATCATGGCAAAGAGATTCCAGCTGGGATTAGGTCTCATTCCACTAGGGCTACTGCCACTTCAACAGCATTTCTAAGGGGTGGCAACTAAGGATATTTTGGAGGCAGCTACTTGGAGTTCAGTGCATACTTTCTCTAAGCATTACCACCTTCCTCTCTACTCTAAGTCTAGGGCTGGTTTTGCCACAGCTATTTTGCAAGGCATGTTATCAGCTCCTGCTTCCTTATGATTTGCCAGCCTCCCTTACCTCTGCTTTGGGATTCTACCCAATAGTTAGGACTGCAGCAATGTGGAATGAAGAACATAGTACAGTTTTGTACCTACCATAAATGTAGATGTTCGAGGATCCACATTGCTGCAGTCCAATTTACCCTCCCCTCTGTGTTTAGGGGTGGTTGTGTAGGTGAGATTATATTCTGGTACCTTTGTATATATTGTATATGTTTTTGGTGCAGGTATGTTTGGTGTGTTTTGGTTTTGGCCTTGTCTTTTTAGGGTCTTCTGACATCTGGGGCAAGAAAAGACTGAGGATATGACGTCGGTCATGCGCATTAGTACCCTGACGTACTGACGTCAGTCTAATGCGCCGTGACCGACGTCAGCCATATACTTTGGTATTCGGGCCGACTGGACAGCGGACTACCCAATAGTTAGGACTGCAGCAATGTGGATCCTCGAACATCTACATTTATGGTAGGTACAAAACTGTACTTTTCACATGATCCAATACCAAGAGTTTATGCTTGATCAGTTAATTAAAAAGCTGTCCTCTGATGAATCTTTAGATAAGAAATATGTATTAGAAATGGTGAATAACATCCAACAGGTTAGTAACCATTCTTTAAAATGTGGCTATGATGCACTGGAGGCTTCATTTAGATCAGCCATGACTGGCACAGTGATAAGAAGGCATGCATGGTTGAAAGAACAGGTCTTACCGGATCATGTCAAAGCTAAGCTATTGGATGCTCCTATGGATAAGGCCAGTCTATTTGGGGAACCTGCCCAGCAGGTAATGAAGAAAATGGAAGAGAAGGCAAAATCTGTACAAACAGTTAAAGATTTCCTACAGGTTCAGCCCCAAGGTTTAGCAGGAACTGGCCTGCCTAATATTGGTCCTTTCCTGACTCCACAAGATCACAAAGGGGCAGGAACAGACGCTCTAGGGGCAGAAATCAATCCAGAGGAGGTGCCTACAGAGGACGACAGTGGCAAGGCAATAACCGAGGTACAGACACAACCACTGCCACTGCAACAGGACAATCACAGTGACTTGGCTCTGACTCCGCCTACCAGGGAGCAAATAGCAGCACCATTAGGCGGAAAGTTAGCCTGATTCTCGAAAAATTGGCACTATATCACAAAAGACAAGTGGATTTTGCAAACCATAGACCAAGGCTACCGGTTCCACTTCCACACTTTACCAGTAAAAGAGGAATGCCAAACCTGCCCCAAATCAAAAAAATAGAAGCCCTGCACCAGATAGCGGAATTAATAAAGATGAGAGCTGTGGAAAGAGTACCAATAACAGAACAGGGCAAAGGATTCTACTCCAGACTCTTCCTAGTACCAAGAAAAGAGAAAAACTGGAGACCTATTCTCGACCTGTCCATCTTAAACACATACATTATTGTCCCAAAATTCAAAATGCTGACCCTACAGCAACTTCTTCCCATGCTGGGCAAGGAGTGTTGGCTGGTAACTCTAGATCTCAAGGAGGCACACCTGCACGTCCCCATTCGACCAAATTGCAGAAGATACCTCAGATTTCTTGCAGGATCAGAGCATTATCAATTCTCAGCATTGCCCTTTGGCTTATCTACTGCGCCCAGAGTATTCACAAAATGCCTGGCATCAGTAATCGCTCACTGCAGAGTACAGGGAATCCAAATTTATCCATACCTGGACGACTGCCTGTTACAAGCGGACAACAAAAGCAAGCTGACAACAGATTTACAAAGGGTCATTTACTTGCTACAAGCCCTGGGATACACAGTCAATTTACAAAAGTCAAGGCTGATACCATCCCAGACAAGAACTTTCTTGGGCGCGGAATTGGACACAGTAAAACAGATGGCATTCCTAACTGCAGAAAAACAAAAGAGCTCCCTCTTTACTTCTTGGCATTAACAAAGCAGAACAAACTAACAGCAAGAAAAGTTCTGCAGGCCTTGGGCTTCATGGCATCATGCATAATCTTGGTCCCACATGCCAGACTGCATATGAGAAAGTTACAGTGGTACCTAAAGAATTTATGGTCTCAACACAGGCACAGCTTAGAAACAGAAATACCACTAATCCCATGCTTAAAACAGGAGTTCCTATGGTGGGCTCGGGCATGCCAGTCAAACCCAGGTTTACCCTTCCACAACTTTCGAGCAAACCAAACCATCACAACGGACGCCTCAGACCTAGGATGGGGGGCACACATGCTGGACAAATGCATTACAAGGACTGTGGACTCAGGACCAGCTGCACCTGCACATAAACCAAAAAGAAATGCTGGCAGTAAAACTGGCAATCCTAAAATTCAGACCATTCCTCAAAGAAGGCCATTTGATGATAAGGACAGACAACACCACAGTCATGTGGTACATCAACAAACAGGGAGGCACTCATTCTTACCCCCTATGCAGAATGACTTTGGACCTTTGGAATCTGGCTCTCAGCTACAACATCCAGTTACAGGCAATATTTGTACCGGGAAAAGAGAACACCCTAGCAGACATTTTAGGCAGAACCACCTTGGATGCTCACGAATGGATGCTACACCCGGACATCTTCAAGGCCATCACAAAGAAATGGGGAATGCCACAAATAGATCTATTCGCTTCCCCACAAAATCACCAGCTCAAAAAATTCTGCACAAGGACATTCCACCCACTTGCATGGAAGGTGGACTCTCTATCCTTCAGCTGGAAAGGCCTGACAGCATATGCATTTCCACCTCTTCCCTTGATGCACAAGGTACTACTGAAAATCAAAGAGGAACGTCCAAGGATCATTCTGATAGCTCCGAACTGGCCAAGACAACACTGGTACCCATTGCTGAGGAGCATGTCTCGGGAGAAAATGTGGTCAATACCCCTGATGCCTCTGATGTTAACTCAGAACAACTACAACATCATACATCCAAACCTAAAAACCTTGCAACTGACTGCCTGGAACATCACATAGCAGTAACTAACCCAGACCTTCCACAAAGGGTTAAAGACATTATCCTTGAAGCCCGCAGACCTTCAACAAGAAGGAACTATGCAGGAAAATGGAAAAGGTTCGTCATTTGGAGTACTGAAAGAGGAAAAGATGTGTCGAACATAGATATTGCTAACATTCTGGAGTACTTGGCAGAGCTTCTACATACAGGCCTGTCCTATTCCTCCATCAAGATACATGCATCAGCTATTTCAGCAGAATACAGCTTTGATCCTCCTGTCTTTTCACATCCTCTACTCAGGCAGTTCCTCAGAGGGATCAAGAATGTAAAACCTCCTAGGAAACCACCATTACCAGCATGGGACTTGAATTTTGTACTAGAAAAGTTGACACTCCCTCCGTTTGAACCAGCAGCAACAGCAGATCTACAACACCTGTCATGGAAAACTGCTTTCCTACTGGCTATTACTTCAGCAAGGAGGGTTTCGGAACTACAGGCCTTAATGGCAGTGCAACCCTTCCTAATCTTCCATCAAGATAGGGTGTCCATGAGAACTAATCCTACATTTATGCCTAAGGTGGTATCCAGAGTGTCTTTAAACCAGGCAATCCACCTACCTACCTTCTTTCCCAATCCACAAAACAGAGGTGAAAGAATAATGCATACCTTGGATGTACATAGACAGTTACGCTACTGCCTGGACAGAACCAAAGGTAACAGAAAAACTGACCAGCTCTTTGTAGCCTATGCAACAGGAAGGGAAGGAAAAGCAATTTCCAAACAGACAATCTCCAAATGGATAGGAAATTGCATAAGATTCTGTTACTCCTACCATGGAAAACCAATTCCACAGAACATAAGACCTCATTCTACAAGGGCTACAGCCACTACCACAGCTTTCTTAAGAGGAGTGGCAACCAAGGACATTATTGAGGCGGCTACTTGGACCTCCGTGCATATATTTGCCAAGCATTATAATTTACCTCTATATTCTAGATCCCGAGCAGGGTTTGCCACTGCTGTACTGCAAGGGATCCTGACTACACCATAATTTTTATTCCTCCTGCCCTAGTTTGGCTATGGTATTCTACCCATTTGTTATGACTGCAGATGCATCCATGAAGGACATAGTACAGTTTTGTACCTACCATAAATGTAGATGTCCGAACTGGATAGCATCTGCAGTCAGGATTACCCTCCCTCCTTCCCCTCTGTGGTACTCCTAGGGTATTTACCCTCCTAATAGCTAGCTGGGGGGGGAGTCTCTTATGGTGTATTTGTTTGTATATATGTACATACATATTTATTTTTGTGTTTGCCTTCTACTATTTTGGAAACATTGGCATTTATCCAAAATTTAGCTTTCCAAGAGGGCAATTGGCATCTGGGGCAAGAAACACTGAGGAAAATGGCGTCGGCTGATGCCTTTATACCCGAAGACCAGCAGAGATGACGTCGGGTGAAGTGCGACATCAGCCGAAGCCGGACCCAGACTTTGGAATCCGGCCGACCGAAGGGCTGCCTGACGACAGGACAACCCATTTGTTATGACTGCAGATGCTATCCAGTTCGGACATCTACATTTATGGTAGGTACCAAACTGTACTTTCTAAGCCACCCCGTTATGGTAAGAACTCACAATGACTCGCATCCCTCACCCCCTCCCTCTGCCCACCTTCAGATACGCCTAGGAGGAAAATCCTTTCCTTTCATGCAAGCACCTGGGCCACCATTACCAATGACCACTGGGTTCTGAACATAGTGTTTCAGGGATACAAAATTTCCTTCCACACCCTTCCAACCCCAAAAGGGTTCCCAGATCTTCCACCAAACCAGTGGGCAAAGGCTCAAAAGCAAATCCTCTCCCTGCTCTCCATGAGGGCAGTAGAGTACGTTCCTGCAGAACAGATAGGCCAAGGTTTCTACTCCAGACTTTTTCTGGTGCCCAGAAAAGAGGGCACCTGGCGCCCCATCCTCAATCTATCCATCCTAAACACCTTTCTGGTGATCCCAAAATTCAAAATTCTCACCCTCCAGACGCTTGGCTAGCCACCCTAGATTTAAAAGAAGCCTACCTCCACATTCCTGTCAGGGAATCATGCAGGAAATATCTCTGTTTCAGGGCAGGATCTCAACGCTTTCAGTTCTCTGCGCTTCCCTTTGGCTTATTTACTGCTCCCAAGAGTTTTCACAAAATGTCTGACTCCGGCCATTGCCATTTGCAGACAAAGAAATATTCAGATTTACCCATACTTGGACTTCTGCCTTATTCAGGCAGACAGCCAGGAAAAGCTGTTCCGGCACCTGGCCTTTGTAAAGAACCTACTAACCTCCCTAGGGTACACAATCAGCGAAAAGAAATCCAAACATGTGCCCAACCAAAGGATCATCTTTCTGGGAGCAAGCCTGGACACAGCATCCCAGATGGCATACCTTACACCAGCAAAACAAATTTTCCTGACAGCCTACTTCACTCCACTGGCCACCAGGCCCCAGCTATCTGCAAGGAAGATCCTGCAGGCTCTGGGGTTCATGGCATCTTGCATACTACTCATTCCATATGCCAGACTGTGTATGAGGAAACTGCAATTGTACCTAAAAAGCCTTTGGTGTTAACACTCTCAAGACCTAGAAACTCTTCTACCTATAATTCCTTGTCTCAGAAAAGATTTTCTTTGGTGGGCAACAGCATGCTCCCACAACAAGGGACTGCCTTTCTCACCACCCCCCACTGCCCAAACCTTCACCACAGACGCGTCAGACTATGCTTGGGGTGCACACCTGGACAGCAGGTGCATACAGGGCCAATGGAGCCGCAGCGAGTCCCTCTGCACATCAATCAAAAAGAGATGATGGTTGTGCAGCACGCCTTGATAGCTTTCAAGCCCCTTCTCTCTCCAGGGGCTCTCCTGATCAGAACAGATAAAACCACTATGATATGGTACATCAACAAGCAGGGAGGAACTCACTCCTACCCTGTATGCAAGCTGGCCATGACCCTTTGGCGCACAGCCTGTGCCATGCAACTACACCTTTTAGCGCAATTCCTGCCAGGCTCTCTAAACTCTCTGGCAGACAGCTTAAGCAGAAGTCTTCTGGACCCACACGAGTGGCAGCTAGACCAAAGAACATTCCCCCTTATAACTCAGAAATGGTTCTGCATAGGGAGCTTCACTGCAGGGCCTGGAAAGTGGATGCTGTATCCTTCCAGTGGGTTTGATACGGGCTTCCATATGCTGCCCGCTTGCAGTGTACAAGTTCTTTCTTGTAGTGGTATGTTCAGACTGCATACAGGTCTAGTAGGTCTCGCCCCGTCATGGTTCCATGCAGCTGCTCTTCGGAGTCTTTAATCTGATCCTGAATTTCTATCCCCTACTCTAGCGCACGGTCCAGTGCCCTTCCATTTAAGGTGAGCCTGGGACAGAAGGTCAGTGGATTGGTTAGACCTCGGTCTTCCTGGATCTATTCTGCCCCCGCAGACACCAACACTGGGGAGCCTGTTTCTCACCCTAGGGCTAAGGTTCTGGATGAAACCTCTCTGGGAGTCTTAGGCTTGCTCAGAGGGAGAGAGATCTTTGTCACCCTAGTTGGTCATCCACTTCTTTACTTTTCAGTGGTGTTAGGACTTCCCCTCGGAGTACGATGTGTAGGAGTACACTTTCCGACTCTTCCATATGCTCTCCATGAGCAAAAGGAAATTTGTTCGTCCGTCAAAATACATTTACCCTCCATGAGCAGGCTTGAAAGACCTTGTATTCCATAGGAGTAAGTTTTCCACCTCAACATACGTTTTCCAGAAACCAGTGAGGAGGAAAGAAAACGTTGTTCTGGAAATCCAAGAGGTATTTATTTGCAAGATCAACCACAGGCATGCTTCCTTCCTAGTCAAAGAAGAAAGTTTTGATACTAGACGCAACCTTAGAGACTGAGAGGGTCTGTAGAGCCAGGGCTTCTGAGAATCATCTCTGGCATCCCTATCAGTGTTTCTGACGTGCTGCTCGACTGGCCATCTCTGGAGACAGTCGAGGGGTCATGTTTCATTGCACCTGGACGTTTTCACCATTCTAATAAATAATGCCCGAGTGACCAGCTTAATATCCATACAGTTCCGTCCATGATGTCAATTCTGCCATAGTAAGATTGGATGTGCTGTATAGATCTTCAGGATGCATACTATCACATCAAAATAGACAGTTGTGCTTTCGGTTGAGAGCCAGTCATTATCAGTTCAGAGCTCTGCTTTGGGTCTCACTACAGTCCTTAGGGTGTTTACCACTGCTTGGCAGTAGTGGCAATTCACCTGAGACTCAAAGGATTCCAGGTGTTTCCATATCTGGATAACTGGCTTTTCACTGCCTAAAACAGACATCAACCTTTATAAGATGGATTGCTTCTTTCAGATTCTGTCTTCTTGGTCATTACTATAATCCGGGCCAAATCATACTGTCTCTAGTACTAAAGTTGGAGTTTACAGATCATCAACTGGATGCTAGGAATCTAGTGGCATCATTACTTCATCATAGCACATATTTAAGAAATCAGGTGTGGGACTTGTCCTTTCTAATTCCCTCAGTGAAATTAGTCTTCAACCTCTTGATTCATATTAGCTGTCATTATTCTATCTCCCCTAACAAGGTCTTTCAAGCGAATCCTTCAATGCACATTGATGGTATAGTAGTATACTCTTACAGCCTCTATCAATTCTCCAATCTCTACTGGTGGATCCCATTGGATGACTAGACAGGCCACCCCCCCCCCCACCCCCATAGCCAGTGTTTATGGACATTTCCCAACTGGAGCAGGGAAGCCTTTTCTAAGAAAAAATGTTCCTAGGCACGTGGTCTTCCTTGGAGACCAGGTTGCATATTAAGTCCTAGAAATGAGCAGTCCTTCTTACATTGCAAGCCTTTCGAGACGACACACATATCATGTCAGTATTCTGTTACATCATCAGACAAGGAGAAACCCATTCTTAAGCTTTATGTAGGGACACCATAAGGGCTTGAGAATGTGCTATCATCTTAGACTGCTTTCTAATTGCAACGCATATACTGGAAAAATCGTACGCTGCTGCAGACAGACTCAACAGGTCCATTTTGATTCATCACCAGTGTTCCCTTAGTCTAACAGTTCTGAACCTGTTTTTCAGTCATTTGGGCCAACCTGGTTGCGGCCTCTTTGCTTCTCCCTAGGCAGCAAGTATTTCGCTCCAAATTCCCCTGTCCTTCAGAGGAGTTCCCAAGGGCTGCTGTGGTTCATGAATGTCCCCCCCCCCCCCTGTTTTTTTTATATGTTTGTTCCCCTCTACCATTGATATAGAAGATTTTCCAAATGCCAGCAGGTTGAAGAGCTCAGTCATCCTCATTCTCATCTGAAGTATCCTCCATGGATTCTGGAGCCCAGTCGAGATCTCTTATCTCACCCTTCAGAAGTCCAGCATCCCAATTTCCGTGCCCTGAAATTGACAGCAGGGTTTCCGTATTTCCAGTGATTATAAGATGGAGCAGGCTTGCCTCCCTTGTTCATGACATTAGCCAGCAGGTTCAGGATCTCTGCTATATCATTGCTTATCTTGACATGAGGTTCACTTCTAATTTCACACTATCCTTTCTGGCCTTATGATAAGTTTATTGTAAAATATTAACTGCCATGATTGTTTGCAGTATTATATTTGTATGCATTTGGAGTTTTTCTCCCCAGGCCTCCTCTGAAAATGGGTTCTGTTGAGCCGTTCGGACTATCCCGATAAACAAATGTCAGATAACTAAATATTAATTACCCATATGAGCATCCATTTTGAACACTAGAGTTTTCTCAGCTACTATCCCCCCCCTTCTTGCCAACCATTTTAAGCAGAGAGCAAGTTTTTCTCTATTATTAAACTTCAGTTAAATATATTGATTTTTATTTTTCACTATGGCAACCAAGACTTTTCCTTGACTAACATGCAGATTATATAACATTTTTTTTCCACCTGACAGAAATCTTGATACGTAGACCTTCCATAACAGATCACTTTTCTATTTCGGATCTCATGCTTATTCTTCAAAAACTGGCACACAAATCCTTGAACCAGTGAACAATTGTGATATGAAATTTCTTTCATGGAAAACTTTTTTTTTTCTTCATTGCATTACATTAGCAAACTAAATTTTCAGAGCCTCTTTATTTTTTGTCCATAAGGTAGCATGTCTCTTCAGAACAATTCCTTCTTTGTAACCAAGTTCTCACAGAAACCAATGATATAATGTTGTCAATCTCTCCTTTATTCTCACTGATGGGTTGGATCCAATCCATTGGATCCATCTCAGCCATTCTAAAAGCTCGAGGTCTTCAGCAAAGCTCTTGGACATCTCTTTGCCCTTAATGCAACCACCTAGCTTCCTCGGATCTCGTTTGCCGCTCTGCGAAAAAGGAGGATGTCCTTCATGGATGCATCTGCAGTCATAACAACTGGGTTGTCCTGTCGTCAGGCAGCCCTTCAGTCGGCCGGATTCCAAAGTCCGGGTCCGGCTTCGGCTGATGTCGCACTTCACCCGACGTCATCTCTGTTGGTCTTAGGGTATAAAAGCATCAGCCGACGCCATTTTCTTCAGTCTTTCTTGCCGCGTGGCGCCCGAAGCAGAAGCTGTTCGCAAGTGCCGGTCGGTCGGATCCAGAGATTACTTCTACCGAATACTACTTCGAAGACTTCTAAAGCTAAGTACCCCGTTGGGGACTCTTTCTTGCCTCAGCCGATGTCAGAAAAAGTTAATAATTGTTTAACCTGTGGGAAACAAATACCTCATAAAGATTTCCACTCTTACTGCCTGCCTTGTTTAGGCCCAGCCCACGACGTAGCAGCCTGTTCGGCCTGTGCTTTTTTCAACCGACGAACGCTTAGGCATCGGTCGGAGTTCGCAGAACAGTTTTTCGGTTCTGATTTTGCGTACATTATGCCGTCGGATCCTCCGACTTCGCATTCTGCTAAAAAACGCAAAGAAAAAGACCGACACTGGCGGTCCGCGGTTTCGGCCGAAACCATGGTTAAGCAAACCGCGAGTGTCTCGGTTTCGGCCGAAACCGAGAAAACTGATCAAAATACAGCTGAATCTATTCCTACAGCTGAGGCCCCTGCTACCACTCTTGAATCGGCCTCAGAAAATTTACCCACTACGGTGCTTACCACTGACTTATCAGACACCATCCCCGTGGATGTCTCTACCCCAGCACGTGGTGCTGCTAGGCCTCCAGCAGCCATGTCCATTAAGGCCTTCGCCAGGGCTAAAGCAGCCAAGACTACTAAAGCAGTGCCTGTTAAACCCCCCTCAACCAGGCCCTCTTCTAGCTCTCAAATGCTTACTTTGGCAGAAGATTTAATTTCATTAATTAGAGGAGCTCAATCTCACCCAGACAGGGCCTCTCAGCCCCCAGAGAAGAGACCTAGGGCAGAGCCCCTGAGCCAGTGTCCTCTGATGATTCTGCTGATGAATCAGACATAACTGACCAGCCAGAGGCTCCTTTCTCCAATTTTGAAGATTCTGATGCTGAAGAATCCATTCCAGCTGCTTCCCCACCAGAAGAATTCTCCTTTGGGGAAACCTTGCATGCCATGCGAGAACAGTTCCAATGGCAGCAACAGGATTTTTCAGACTCCAGAAAAAGACTTAGGACCTTTTTGCACCTTCCACAGCACAGGCCCTTAGCTATACCTCCTGTTCTCTCTGTGGTGGATGATGCTTTCAATGATGTCTGCTCCGCTCCAGATTCTTTACCCCCAGCCCCTGCCAAACCAGACAGATTTTACAGGGTGCCAGATACTCATCACCACCTTTACAAGGCCCCACTTGCAGACCCCGAAACTATATCCCAGGGTCCCAAGGCAGTAGCCGCGACCATAGCTAAAAACCCTATTCCTTGTGAAAGGAAAGAAAGGTCATTAGACAGATGGGGTAAAAAGGTTTACACTTCAGCCACTCTCTCAGCTAGAGCTTTAAATTGTCAGTTTCACATGATACAATACCAAGAGCTTATGCTTGATCAGTTAACTAAAAAGCTAACCACTGATGAATCTCTTGATAAGAAATATGTATTAGAAATGGTAAATAACATACAGCAGGTTAGTAACCATTCTTTAAAATGTGGCTATGATGCACTGGAGGCTTCATTTAGATCAGCCATGACTGGCACAGTAATTAGAAGGCATGCATGGCTAAAGGAGCAAGCTCTACCGGATCATGTTAAATCTAAGTTGCTAGATGCTCCTATGGATAAGACAAGTTTGTTTGGTACACCTGCCCAGCAGGTTATGAAGAAAATGGAAGATAAGGCAAAATCAGTACAGACAGTTAAAGATTTCTTGCAGGTTCAACCCCCAAGGTTTAGCAGGAACTGGCCTGCCAAAAATTGGTCCTTTCCTAACTCCACAAGACCTCAAAGGGGCAGGAATAGACGTTCCAGAGGCAGAAACCAATCCAGAGGAGGTGCCTACAGAGGACGACAGTGGCAAGGTAACAACAGAGGCACAGACTCAACACCTGCCACTACATCAACACAGCCACAGTGACTTAATCCTAAACCCGCCTACCAGGGAACAAATAGCAGCTCCTCTAGGCGGAAAGCTAACCTTATTTTCAAAAAACTGGCACCACATAACAAAGGACAAGTGGATTTTACGAACCATAGATCAAGGTTACCGGTTCCACTTCCACACTTTACCAGACAAAAGAGGAATGCCAAATCTACCTCCAAATCAAAAGACAGAGGCTCTACGACAGATAATGGAGTTAGCAAACATGAAAGCTGTGGAGAAAGTGCCAACAGCAGAGCAAGGAAAGGGGTTCTACTCCAGACTATTCCTAGTTCCAAGAAAGGAAAAAAGTTGGGGACCAATTCTAGACCTGTCCACCCTGAATACTTACATCATTGTCCCAAAATTCAAAATGCTGACCCTACAGCAACTTCTTCCCATGCTGGGCAAGGAGTGTTGGCTGTTAACTCTAGATCTCAAGGAGGCATACCTGCACGTCCCCATTCGACCAATATGCAGAAGATACCTCAGATTTCTTGCAGGATCAGAGCACTATCAATTCTCAGCATTGCCCTTTGGCTTATCTACTGCGCCCAGAGTATTCACAAAATGCCTGGCATCAGTAATCGCCCATTGCAGACTACAGGGAATTCAAATTTATCCATACCTGGACGACTGCCTGCTACAAGGAGACAACAAAAGCAAGCTGACAACAGATTTACAAAGGGTCATTTACTTGCTTCAAGCACTGGGATACACAGTCAATTTACAAAAGTCAAGACTGATACCATCCCAGACAAGGACTTTCCTGGGAGCGGAATTGGACACAGTAAGACAAATGGCATTCCTAACTACAGAAAAACAAAAAGAACTCCCTCTTTACTTCTTGGCACTAACAAAACTGAACAAGTTAACAGCAAGAAAGGTACTGCAGACCTTGGGTTTCATGGCATCATGCATAATCTTGGTTCCATTTGCCAGACTACATATGAGAAAACTACAGTGGTACCTAAAGAATTTATGGTCCCAACACAGACACAGCCTAGAAACGGAAATTCCACTAATACCATGCTTAAAACAGGAGTTCCTATGGTGGGCTCAGGCATGCCAGTCAAACCCAGGCCTGCCCTTTCGCAAGGGTCAAGCAAGCCAAACCATCACAACAGATGCTTCAGACCTAGGATGGGGGGCGCATATGCTGGACAAATGCGTACAAGGATTGTGGACACAGGACCAACTTCACCTGCACATCAACCTAAAAGAAATGCTGGCAGTAAAACTGACAATCCAAAAGTTCAGATCATTTCTCAAGGAGGACCACTTGATGATAAGGACAGACAACACCACAGTCATGTGGTACATCAACAAACAGGGAGGCACTCATTCTTACCCCCTATGCAGAATGACTTTGGAGCTGTGGACCCTGGCACTCAGCTACAACATCCAGTTACAGGCAATATTTGTGCCAGGAAAAGAAAACTCTCTAGCAGATATGTTAAGCAGGACCACATCGGATGCCCACGAATGGCAGCTGCACCCGGATATCTTCAAGACCATCTCGAAGAAATGGGGAATGCCTCAGATAGATCTATTCGCATCACCTCTCAATCACCAGCTCAAACAATTCTGCACAAGGACATTCCACCCACTAGCATGGAAAGTGGACTCGCTCTCCTTCAGCTGGAAAGGCCTAACAGCATATGCATTCCCACCTCTTCCCTTGATACACAAAGTACTACTAAAAATCAAGGAGGAACGTCCAAGGATAATCCTGATAGCTCCAAACTGGCCAAGACAGCATTGGTACCCACTGCTGAGGAGCATGTCTCGGAACAATATGTGGCCAATACCCTGATGCCTTTGATGCTAACTCAGAACAACTTCAGCACCATGCATCCAAACCTAAAAACGCTGCAACTGACTGCATGGAACATCACATAGCAGCTGCTAATACAGAACTTTCACAAAGAGTTAAAGACATTATTCTTGAAGCACGAGGCCTTCAACTAGAAGGAATTATGCTGGGAAATGGAAAAGGTTTGTCATTTGGAGTTCTGAAAGAGGAAAAGATGTATCAAACATAGATATGCCTAACATTCTGGAGTATCTGGCCGAACTACTTCATTCAGGCCTGTCCTACTCCTCCATCAAGATTCATGCATCAGCTATTTCAGCAGAATACAGCTTTGATCCACCTGTTTTTCACACCCTTTGCTCAGGCAGTTCCTCAGAGGAATCAAGAATGTAAAACCTCCAAGGAAACCACCATTGCCAGCTTGGGACTTGAACTTTGTGCTAGAAAAATTGACACTATCACCTTTTGAACCAGCAGCAACAGCAGACCTACAACACCTGTCATGGAAAACTGCTTTCCTACTGGCAATTACTTCAGCAAGGAGGGTTTCAGAACTACAGGCTTTAATGGCAGTGCAACCCTTTCTAATCTTCCACCAAGATAGAGTGTCCATGAGGACTAATCCTACATTTATGCCTAAGGTGGTATCCAGAGTGTCTTTAAACCAGGCAATCCACCTACCTACCTTCTTTCCCAACCCACAAAACAGAGGGGAAAGAATACTGCATACCTTGGATGTACATAAACAGCTACGCTACTACTTGGACAGAACAAAAAATAGCAGAAAGACTGACCAACTTTTCGTAGCCTATGCAACAGGAAGGGAAGGAAAAGCTATTTCCAAACAGACAATCTCCAAATGGATAGGAAATTGCATACGATTCTGTTACTCCTTCCATGGAAAACCAATTCCACAGAACATAAGACCTCACTCTACAAGGGCAACAGCCACTACCACAGCCTTCTTACGAGGAGTGGCTACCAAAGACATTATTGAGGCGGCTACTTGGACCTCCGTGCATACATTTGCCAAGCATTATAATTTACCTCTATATTCCAGATCCCGAGCAGGGTTTGCCACTGCTGTTCTGCAAGGGATCCTAAACACACCATAATCTACTTTTATCCTCCTCCCCTAGTTGGCTATGGTATTCTACCCAGTTGTTATGACTGCAGATGCATCCATGAAGGACATAGTACAGTTTTGTACCTACCATAAATGTAGATGTCGAATTGGATAGCATCTGCAGTCAGGATTACCCTCCCTCCTTCCCCTCTGTGGTACTCCTAGGGTGTTTACCCTTCTAATAGCTAGCTAGTGGGGGGATTTCTTTCATGGTGTATTTGTTTGTATTTATGTACATACATGCTTATTTTTGTGTTTACCTCTATCTTTTGGAAACATTGGCATCTATCCAAAATTTTTAGCCTTCTATAGGGCTTCTGGCATCTGGGGCAAGAAACACTGAAGAAAATGGCGTCGGCTGATGCTTTTATACCCTAAGACCAACAGAGATGACGTCGGGTGAAGTGCGACATCAGCCGAAGCCGGACCCGGACTTTGGAATCCGGCCGACTGAAGGGCTGCCTGACGACAGGACAACCCAGTTGTTATGACTGCAGATGCTATCCAATTCGGACATCTACATTTATGGTAGGTACAAAACTGTACTTTCTACTAGCAAACTCTGGGCTAAGTGTCTCTAAATTTTTTCTCTTCACTATTTTTTCTCTTAAATCAGTCTGTGCATCTTTACCCTTTAGTGTGAGTGATGGGCCTTTCTTTAGTGCTTTTGCACCTTACTTTCAGTGGTTAGCATCTGTTTAAGTTGAAGGGTGTCTAATGTCCATTTTAGTTAGAGGACATTATTTCTTTACCCCTTATTGCAGTCCCTTCTCTCCTTTCGTCCATTTAACTTAGAGGACGATTAATTTAAAAAAAAAAAAAAAAAGCTTTTCACTTTTCTAACCTGTCCTGTGTAGTTTAGAGGTCTGTAATTGGGAGTGTGTCCTTTTCTTTTCCAAGTATGCCTCAAAAAGAAGGGAAGCCTCTTGGCTTCAAAAAGTGTGAGGAATGGGGGGAAAAAGATGCCCCTTAGTGATTTGCACAGTTTGTGTGTGTGTGTGTGTGTGTGTGTGTGTGTATTGCTTGGGGCCTCTTCATTGCAAGAGTCCTGTTCAGTTTGCCATGGCTTTAACCAGAGTGTGCTCTTGGAGTGCAGAGAACAAGCTTATTCTAAAAAGGATTGTTAAAAACCACGTCTTCTGAGGCTGTGTCTACCAAGTCTTCACTAAAGTCAGAGAAGTCTGTAAACTGACCTTCTTCAGCTTCAAAATCATCTTCAGAGCCGAATCAGAAAGTAATTAAAGTGTCAGCTCCAACTGAACCATCAGAGCAGACAGGTCAGATCGGTTCCGAGACTCCCTTGGAGCAATCAGAACCAACAGTTCCCAAGTCTACCTTATCTGAACCTTCATCTCCAAAGACGACTTTGCCCACTGAATTTAGATATCTGAGCAGATCTCCTTTCTTGGAGCTGATCCTTATTCAGCTCCTTTCACCTTTCTTAACAAGGTCAAGATCTCCTGCTCTCTCCAGATGTGGATAAGGTGGTGCATAGGCTACTGAAGACACCAGCCTTGGCCAAATTCCTATTGGATCCAAACCCACAGGTATTGGATAAGACAGTCTTCCCCCTCGGCATCTGCTCCTCCTCCGATCCATCCTTTGATTTCGGAGCCAGAAGATTCCGACATCCAGTTAGTATCTGTATCGGAACTGAAACTAGTAGGTTCTTTGGATCTGATAACTGCGCCAGGTGTTTCTAGTCAATCGGAGCCGACACTATCCAGTCAGGTCCAAGAGGCTGGTTTGGATCTTTCTGGAGCAGACACTGCCTCTGGGAGCTTCGGAGCGGGCGAGTTCAGCTTCTACCTCTGCTTTGCAGCTTCTGTCTTCTGAGCTTGAGATTCCTTCAGCTCTGACAACCTTTTTGTCCAATCTGGGTTGTTCTTTGGAGCAGGGGCAGACAGCTTTTGAAGTCATGAGGAGGGTGCTGACTACCCAGTCTGACACACTCTCCCTCGGATCTTTCTCCCAACTGTGCGCACCTGTCCATGGGACAGCAGAGACCCCAGGCCTCAGGTTGTCCAGCAGGGGACAGACCCCCTTCTGAAACCTCTCCAGAATATCCCACTAAGGAGGTCCCTCAGAAGAGGACCTGCAGGAGGAAGTATTTGGACTCCTAAGAGAAGTCTATCACTTCTGACACCGATCTCGAAGCAGAAGGGTCCCCATGGTCACCTCCTGAAGATGTCTCTTTTAGAAGCATCCTGTAAATTTTGAAGCAGAGGGGTGACTGGCAGTCCACAACCCCTTCATCCAAGGAATCGGTGTACCTGAAGGGCTTTGGGTCTTGTCTTTCAACCTCTTGAGTGACCCCTCCTTCTGATAAGCTCTTGGAAGGCTTTGGAGACCCCAGACTCTATAGAATCTACTCCTAGGAGGCCAAATAAATGCATCACAGCTCCAAAAGACAAATCATTTTTAACAAAGGGTGTAGCAGTGGATGCCATGGTCATAGCGGTGGCCACCAAAAGAGAACTGTCCAAGACCAGTTCCTCTATCCATCCTCCTAACAAATTTTCCAGGACCATGGATGTGTACGGGAAGCACGTCTTTTCGTCAGTGATCTTTTCCTTGTGTCCACTGAGCAACCTCACCCACTTCACAAGACTACAGAGGAATCTGTTAAAGGAACTTAGACTCCCTCCAAAGGAGCTGTAGCTGATGTGACGGCAGATGGTCAACGCTTAGCTCTCCGCCTTTAATTCTCTCATCAGCTTGTCCATGAGACTCGCAGCAGATAGGGCGAGTAGAGTGGTGGGTTCAAGCATTTCTTTCAGGAGAGAGGCCTGGATGCGCCTTTGCGATTTCGCAGAGCCCTTCAAGTCTTCCTTCGTGAATGCCCCCTTTGACGTCTCCTCTCTTTTTGGGCCCAAAATTAAAGGGATGCTCACCAGGTGTGAACAGGAGGTGAAGACTTTATCTGTCATTGGAGTGTGTTTCTCCACACCTACCAGACCCTTTCTTAAAGGTCAGAGAGGTAGTGGGAAAATGTGGTTCAGAAAATTACAAAGGTCTTTCCAGGACACAGGGTGAAAGTTTCCCTAGAGGCAGAGGGGGAACAATAATGGAAGACGCCGCCCTCATGGCAGGGGAGGCCTGCAGAACCAGAGCTCCAGAGAATCTTTCTTTGGCAGACCCTTCCAGTGTTCCTGAAGAAGTGCCCGATTGCTCGCCTCTGGAGGCAGTCGGGGGTTTGATTGTCCCTGCATCGCAAAACCTGGCAAAAGATGAGACAGATGGGTGCAGGACATAATATCCAGAGGATGTCATTCCCTTCTCCTTCCCCACTCCCGCAAACAAGTCCAGTCTAGATGGTCCACCCAGTCAGAAGGAACAAGCAACATTAGAAATCCTAAAGTTGCTAAGAAAAAGAGTCATCCAAGAAGTCCCTGCAGACCAGAGACGATCTAGAATTTACTCAAGATTCGTTTTAGTTCCAAAGAAAACAGGGGACTTGCAACCCATTTTGGACCTCAGCAATCTGAACAAATCTGTGAAAAAGACCAAGTTCCAGATGGTGACACTGCAGTCGATACTTCCATTCCTCGGAAAAGACATCATGTAAGAGTATTAATCAGGAAGACGCGACCATCTGCAAGACTGGTTCTTCAAGTTCTAGAGAAAATGGCTACAGCATTTGTTCTCATTATTCTAGCTCGCCTTCACATGAGAATGCTTCAGTGGCTACTTTCCACACAATGGTCAGTCTTGGAACTTCCAATGTCACACAAAGTTTTGATAACCAACTGCTGCAAAAAGGATCTCCAATGGTGGATTCACTCTCCATTAGTATCTCAAGGCCATCCCTTCATCCCCCCTCAATCATAGGTAGGTACTAGGCTATCTGCCCTAGGGCCCATACAAGCCTAGCCAAAAAATGTACCCTGGCTTTCGCCACCCAAGAAATTTATTTTCCTGTGCCCCCGTCTAGCAAAGCCACAGAAGTGATCCCCGGGGTGAATTTCTTATTTCCCATCCAATCATCAAGATTTTTCTTGAAGAGTGCTAATGAGGATCTCTGTTTGACATAGATAGGTAGTCTGTTCCAGAGTATGGGAAGTCTCTGGGACAGGAATCTATCTCTCCAGCATGTTCTGTTTATTGTGGTGACAAGGTTTAGGTCCCTAGAGCATGTAGCTTGAAGGGATTGGGATTTCTTTAAGTGGAGCATGTCCAGCAGCTCTGGGTTTGACATAGCTTTGTATGTTAGGCAGAGATTGCCCCCGAGTAGGCGATATGCGATGGAGTAAAGCTGTAGTTTTTTGAGACAGTCTGCATAGGGCATCTGTTTGAGGCCAGTAATCCTCTTTGTGAGGTATTTCTGTGGTCTTTCCAGTTGTTGTAGATGTCTTGTGAGGTACATACCAAAAGGGGCATTGTACTCTATAATGGGTCTAATGAGTGATGAGTAGAGGGGAACAATGACCTCTTTTTTTCTGGATGAGAATCCTTTTGTGATGAGATGAGCCATGTAGAAGGATTTCCTGACCACTGTGGCGATGTGATTATCAAAGGAGAGACTACTGTCCACCTGTGTCCCAAGGTCTCTTATCACATTTTCGGCATTAAGTAGACTACCAGCTATGTGGTAATTCATGGATACAGAGTTTTTACCAAAGGGGATGACAATACACTTTTTGGCATTGAGCTTCAGGCCATGGCTTTGACACCAGGTATCTGTCTCAGTGAGGCCCTTTTGTAGTTTGTCCACATCGTTAGGAGTTTTGATTATGGCTCCTAGTTTGCAGTCATCTGCAAACTTTGTTAGCCAAAGACCTTCTGTGTTGGCCTGCACTTCAGAGAAGTAGATACCAAACAGGCGAGGACCCAGGACTGAACCCTGTGGTACTCCACTTGTCACTGGCCTGATGTCGGATTTGGAATCCACTACTTTCACAGTGTGGGTTCTGTCCATGAGCCAGTTGGCAACCCATCTTGTGACATAGGGATTTATACCTAGTTTAGTGAGCTTATCTATAATTCCAGAGTGGGGGATGGTGTTGAAAGCCTTGGCGAGATCTAGATAAGCTGTGTGAACCATTTTACCCTCATCTATGGCTTTGGTGACTGCTTCAAAGAAGTCAATCAGGTTTAGGAGACATGATCTGCCTTTTACAAATCCAAACTGGGTAGGGTCCAGAGTTTGGAGATTACCAATGTGTTTGTTTATGAGTTGCACGATGATACGTTCCATGGCCTTGCAGACCAGGCTCGTCAGGCTAATGGGGCGGTAGTTCCCGGAGTCTGTCGTGGCTCCCCCTTTGTGGAGTGGGATAACATTCGCGGTGCGCCATTCAGTGGGTACAAAGCCTGAGTTGAGGCAATGATTGAACATGGTACTTGGGTAGGGTGCCGGTTCATTCTCTAGTTCGTGTAGAACGCAGCCTGGGATATTGTCAGGTCCCATGGATGCTGTGTTCTTGGCTTTGGAGAGTGTGTTTTTTACCTGTGCAGCCGTGATTATAGGAACTTTGCATTCTTCCGGTATAGAGATGGGCCCTCTAGGGGGTGAGAGGGGGGTGAAGTTAGCACTGAACCTATCTGCTAGAATGTTGGCAATATCAGTTGGTTCTGTATATTTAGTGCCATTGCGCTGTAACTCAGAGCAGATCTGAGTGTTCCCATTTAGATTCTTGACATAGCTATAGAATGCTTTGTGGTTGTCTTTAGAGTCGGTGGCAATTTTGTTTTCGTAACTAGCTTGGGAGGATTTTATGAGGGATCTCAGCTTCTTACTGAGGTTGACCAGGGAGTTCCTCCAGTCATGGGATTTTACTCTATTTTGCAACAGTTTCTTTCTTCTGTTGTAGAGTTTGTTTATGGCAGAGGACCACCAGATTGGCTTCCTTTTTTTGGAGGATAACATCTTGGTTCTGTTAGGGATAAGCATGATCCATGCACTCGTGTAAGTGCTTATAAAGTGCATTTGTGTAGGATTCGGCAGTCATACCTCTATTGTCCGTCTGCATGGGTGTCATGAAGTTTGCCACTTCTTTTAAGAAGTATGAAGTTGGCTTTGGAGAAGTTTTTTACGATGGTTTCCCTAATTGGGGCTGGGGGTGGGATGTGGATGTCTAGGCTGATTAGCTTGTGGTCGGATCTGACCAACGAGGATATGACCTCTGGTGTGGAACACCGGTTTCCCATGTTGGTAATGACCAGGTCTAGGATATTGCCGCCCCTGGTGGGGGTGTGAATAAGTTGATCCAAGGCTTTGGAATTTATGAATTCTAGAAAACGTTGAGCAAAAGAGTTGGTACATGAGTAGTTTTCCCAGTTAATGGTGGGGTAGTTGAAATCGCCCATTATTAGGGTGTTGGGTTGCACCATAATACTTTCCAGTGTATCAAGAAATGAGGAGTGTGAATCTTGGGGCATGGTGTGGGGTCTGTAGCAAGCTACAATTTGGATTGCGGTCTTGCCCAGAGTTAGTTGCACTTGGATAATCTCGGTTGCATTGTGCTGTGCAACTAGCCTGGAGGTGTGGATATCATTAATGAATATGGACACGCCTCTGCCTTTAGTGCTTCTTTCTGGGTTAGGTGGCCGAAAGGTGTGGTATGAATTGAAGCCTGGTAATGCAGGAGTGCTCTCTGGAGCTTTGAACCAGGTCTCTGTCACTGCACAGATGTCAATGTTCTCCATTTTAAGCAATGCCTCAAGTGAGTGCATTTTGAGGTTTAGACTTCTAGCATTGAGTAGCATTACCCTCAAATTTTGCTTGCTTGTACCTGTTGCGGTGGTGAATTTGTCATTTGAACCTTGCCTAAAAAAGGCACTATAGGGGTGGCAAGAGCCTTAGCCAGTATCCGGAATCCCAGGCCATGGTGACCACTGATGATTCCCAGATGGAAGGGGGGGCATTATCTAGGGAAGACA
Organism: Protopterus annectens; assembly: GCF_019279795.1. Classification (NCBI taxonomy): domain Eukaryota; kingdom Metazoa; phylum Chordata; order Ceratodontiformes; family Protopteridae; genus Protopterus; species Protopterus annectens. The sequence goes on from NC_056729.1 coordinate 952,150,328, forward strand.
GTCCACGGCATCTGGCAGGAACACAAGGCTCACTTGCACATAAACATCCTAGAGATGAGGGCGGTGCTTTTAGAGTTGCAAGCATTTCAAGACACTCTCCCTCTAGGAACGAAAGCAGTCCAGTCGGACAGTATGTCTATAGTCTGGTACATAACCAGGAATGAACCAGATCTTTACCCCTTTTTTGAGAAGCTGTGAAGGTCTGGCAGTGGGCTACCGCCTCCAACTGTTTTCTGATGGCAGTGCACATCCCAGGGGAAATCCAGCATGACTGCAGACAACTTGAGTAGGGCTATTTTACGGCCTCACAAATGGTCCCTCAACCAGAAGAGAATGGAACAGATCTTCTAGAAATGGGCCAGTCTTGTGCGATGTGTTCGCATCTCCCACCAGTGCCAAATGCAGCAACTACTTTACCAAAGGATGCACTTGTTCATGATTGGCCTCCGGGAGGACTTTATGCCTTTCCTCCAGTCTCTCTAATACCCAAGTTTTTGTAGAAAGCAAGTTTGTTGGAGACGAGTAATCCTAATATTGTTGTCATCAAATCTGGTTTCCCTTTCTGAAGCCACTCCTTTTTGGGGACGAATCATGAATCCTGGACCCTGTTCTGGACCTTCTGACTCATCCATCAGGAATGGCTCATCCGAACCTGGACAGTCCCAAACTAACAGCTTGGCTGCTCTACTTCCCCTGATTGCCAGGTTTCCCATCCCTTTCCTGTCCATTCAAACATATTTTGTTTTCTTCCTATAAAACATCTACACTAAAATTGTACCAAAGTAAATGGAGAAGATTTGTTACATGAGCCAGTGAAAATCAGATAAATCCTTTTTCTGCACCCATACATTCTAGTCTAGAAGTTTTGACAAAACTTTTCAATGAAGGAGCTGCAGCAGCAATTGTTAGGGTTCACTTGGCAGCAATTTCCAATTTTCATGTAGGAGAAAACGGTTCTGCAATCATTTCGCACAGACTTTGTAAAGTGTTTTTGAAAGGAACCACTATGAAAAGACCCCCCATATAAAATCCAACATCCCCCTGAGATTTGAATTTTATTTTATCTAACATCATCTATCCTCCCTTTGAACCATCAACTACATGTGACTTGAAGTACCTCTCCTGGAAAACACACTTTTTAATGGCTATTACTTCAGCCAGAAGAGTTTCTGAATTGCAAGCTTTGTCTGCTAAGCCCCCATACCTAGTTTTTCACAGTACATTGTTTCTTTACGCACTAACCCCTCATTCTACCGAAAGTTGTCACAGAAAGTAAGCTCAATCAATCTTTAGAGCTGGCAGTTTTCTATCCCATCTTCCAGAATAGAGAATATTCACTACATCTCCTAGGTGTTCATAGACAATTCTTTCTTCTTGCATAGAACTTCTGAAATTAAAAAATCTGATCAACTGTTCATCTCTTATTCTGACATTAAAAAAGGTCTTCCACTCACAAAAGTTACCGTATCAAAATGGCTTATGCTATTATCTTACATTTATAATTCAAGGAACAAAACACTTCCAGATAAGGTTAAAGCTCATTCCACAAGGTCTGTAGCCATGTCTGCAGCCTTTCAAGCTAGATTACTACTGGATAGTATCTGCGCTGCAGAAACTTGGGAAAAACCTCATACCTTTATTACTCATTACAAAGTGCATTTGGCTTCTAGGGGTAGAGCCTCTTTTGGTTCTATGATTCTGAGGGTTCTATGGTTCTGAGGAATATTCTTCCTGAGCCACCCAAGGGTCAAGTTGCTGTGGACGCTGTCCCATCAGTGAGAATAAAGGTGAGATTGACAACATCACGTAAAGAAGTTATGTACTTACCATAACATTGCATGTGTGTTGTCCATCTCGTCCTTTATTCTCACAACCTCTACCCTCCATACCCCGATGCCTATACTGCTGGGAGACCAAGTGGCATAACTTTGGGGCTACAGATACATATGCAATCAGAATTTATACTCTGGTGTATATTTTAATAAATGTATGTATATATGTATATTTTAATAAATGTATGTATGTATGTATATATATATATATATATATATATATATATATATATATTTGGGATCACTACATAATCTTGAACTTTTGAAATACCGAATTTCAAAAGCTCGAGACTATAAAGCCAAAAGCCCTAATTACCGAAAGACCAGAAGCGCGAAAATCAAAATCCCGGCGTTCGGAGATATTGAATTAGCGTTTCTGATGTTGCGGTTCAGGTAAGTATGTGTGTATAAGTGTGTTTGTGAGGGGCTTTAGTGTATGTCAGTGGTTGTTGTGACTGTGATGTGTGGGTGTGAGTTTGCCTTGTGTGTTTGTGCGATCTTGGAGTTAGAATATTGAAGTAGGGGGGTTTGCTCCCCTGCTTATCTGTAATGTAAGATGATATGTTTGTTTGTGGGAGGAAGCTGTGTGTATGTGTGTGCTGTATGTGTGTTATACATTCCGGAATTTGAATTTCGCGCTTGTGGATTTGCGTTATTTAGGGCTTTCGGCTAGTCTCGAGCTTTTGAAATTCAGTATTTCAAAAGTTCGAGATTATGTAGTGAACCCATAGGAAGAAGGAGGAGCTTGAGACTAGGATCCACAGTCTGGAAAATATGTCAGTCGGATCCGAGGATTGGATCCGTAACCCATTAGTGAGGAAGAATGAAAATGGACAACACAGATACAAAGTTGTGGTAAGTACCTAACTCCTAATTTCCTGCTCTTAACCCTTGTTAAAATATTTGCTTATGCCCACTGACCTTGGCATCCCCAGCCCTTTTACCCTTAGGCTACAGGGTGGCATACTATCAAGTTAGTAACTGGTGTGTGTTTCCTGTTACCACAACAACCTGTCAACAACTTTAGCATGAATGAGCTAATGTCTAATAAATGTATACATACGGTTTCATTATATCTCCAGATATCATTGCTCAAGTTAATATGATTCCCATGACACTGTGCAGGCTAGCTTATTGCTTGGTAGAAGATGGGGCATGTTTGATGTTCCATCATTCTCATTACTGCAGTAGCCTTTGTCTGTAAGGGCTGTATCCTGCCCAGGATATTAAAATCCAGGCAGCTTCACAAAGCTCTGGCTCCCTCCCACACCTACACTTGACTGCTTATTAGGTAGCCCTTTGGGGGAAAATCCACAGTCAGACTGTAGACTTTTTTAGTATTTTCTTGCTGCTTTGAGAGGAAGCAGCTCTGATTCTTCACAGGAGCATCAGTCTGCTTTATGATTCCCTTTTAGCAGATAAGTCCCTACAGGGAGCATCTCCAAATAGAAATAGTTGCACGTTTAAGGTAAAATAAAGTCTGTACATATTTGAGTATACATGCATGCTTATGTGTGTATATTGTAAAATGTATGTAATGTATATTTGGTTTCCCTCAATTTGAGCAAATGTTCGATTGATCAATAAGTAATAGGGGTGGTGCTTAATACTTAACTTATGAATAACTGAACCTTCAAAATGTTGAGGGACTGTTTTCATCATGAAAGCTGAGTGGGGTTGGAAGGAGTGAGAGTGTTTGTGTGTGGGAGTCAGGGTTAGGAATTTGTGGGGGATAGGTTTTGTATGTGTGTGTCTGTGTGTATTTTAGGGTTAGGTAATGGGGTAGATGTAGTGTTAGTGTGTGTTAGTGTCTTGTGTAGTGGCACCATTTTGGGAGGGTTTTTATTAAGTTAAGGTGTAAGGTTAAGGGTACACATGGTGTCTGTTCTTAAAGGTGATGTCCTTACCTTAGTCAGGATGTTATTACAGGCTGTTAAACCTGGAACTTGGAAATATTTACCAGAGTGCAATATCAATATCAGTAAAGAAATTCCTGAGGAAAGTTTCTGAGGATTCTGACATTGACAGAGACTGTGCTGCTTCTCCTGGAGATTCCCAAGCCCAAAACTGATTCTAAGGAAAGTTGGTCCTGTCCAACTCCTTTGAAGGCATTTTCTATTTCAGAAGTTTTTAGGATAAATGATGTATTTTCTGTGAGAAAAGGTGGCTGTTCCCACTGAACTCAGGAGAAACTATGATATGTTGCAGATGGTTGCGGCACATAACTACACCTGTCCTTCCTATTTTGCTAGCCTTGGAGGATGTGTTAAATGCAGCCTTTAATAACCCCAACTCTCAACCTTCAGTCCCAAAAAGGGAGACAGACTTTATAACTTTTATTTTTATTTATTTAACAATTTTGTTTACCAAGAAAGTCTGACTTGGAACAAAGGCAATTTTCAGTGGAGGCCCAGGGAGAAATGCTCCAGACACATGTCTTTATAACATGGGAGGAAACTGGAGCCACCCAGAGGAAACCCACATGAACACAGAGAGGATATTCTGATTCCGCACAATAGGTACCCCAGCCAAGAATCAAACTGAAGAACCTCTTGCTGTGAGGTGACAGCACAACCACTATACCACTGCACCATCATAAATGTTAAATAAATTTAAAAAAATGCCGTCCTGGTCCTTAAAAAAACAGCTTCAGTATGTTGCCTTCACATTTATTTAGATAACTTCCTTTCATCTGCATTTTGCAGCAACGCCTTCTGAATAAGGTATCATACTGCAGTGAAACAGCATAGACTAACAGATATGGATGGCTAGTGGACTAAACAAGTGTGCCATGCAAAGTTGTAAGTGTGACGGGTGTACTCTGCTTCAATGTGGCCACTTACTTGCTCCAAGATGGAAGAATAACAAGCCAATGTGTGTGGTTTCTACCATTACATACCCCACCAGAGCACACGTTATGTCACACACCTTAATCTAACAAATTCTTGTTTTCTCATCTTCGATCTGACTCACTTGCCATTTTTACCTCTTCACCACTCTGAAAAAAGACTTGTCCCACTTTTTGCAGAAAGTAGATCGTATAAGAATCCTATTCTAATCTACCTCCAGTATCTTAACGAGAGCACGTATGATTGCGCAGGTACTAGATCTAGGATCACTGGTTCTGTTACAGTTTTGAGAAGGTATGCCTGGGTATGTAACCAAAGGTTTGCTGATGAAGTAAAGTCTGATATTTTAAACTCTACTTTAGATGAGAAGATTTTGTTTGGCCCTTCAGCTACCCCGTTCCTCAAACTGTTTGATAAATGAGGAAAATTAATTAAGGGAGTTTTAGATTTTTCAAGTTCCCTGTTACACATTTTTCAAATCCTCTACTCCCTGTAAAAAGTGAAGTAAACTAACTCTTATACTTCTGGCAAACAGCATAGCTGGGAGGGGAGCAACAGTTAAAAAAAAAAAAAAAGAAATGGGATTCTTTCCGTAAAAGGGACAGTCTAATCTTTACAAATGACTATGCCAGCAGTTCCCTTCCCTCCTGCCCTTCTCTGTCTAAATCTTTGTCAGAAACTGGTTCCCAGTATTCCCTTTTGGCAACAGGTTGTATCAGACTCTTGGATGATAAACGTCGCTCAGGAGGCTACAGTTGGAAATGGGTACAAAGACCTGCCTTTGAGAAATTCCCACCCACCCACCAAACCACACAGAGCTTTTCCTCCGTTTTTTCAGTACTTACTGATCCTAGGAGTCATAGAATCAGTGGCTTCAGATCAAAGGGAGAAAGACTTCTACTCCAGAATGTTTCTGGTTCCAGTGAAAGAGCTTTGGTAAAACCAGTTCTAGAGCTTTCCTGTCTAAACCTGTTTGTGAAAGTACCAAAATTAAAAATGTTCACCCTTCAGAGTCTTTTACTTGTCATCCCTCTGCTTTTAAATATTTTGATCCCTCTTGGGACATCATTTTCAGCAGCTCTGCCCCTAATGCCCACTTCCACACCTAGTCTACCAGCTTGTTGGGGTTAGGCATGGATTTTGAGTGTGTTCTGGGGAGTTTGGCCATCTCCTGTTACATTGGTGGGGTATTTGAGATGTTCTGCCCACTTCTTGCCATGCCTCTTAAGCTCATTAATTGTCTGAGGGCAGTTCCCCTCTTTGAACACTCTTCCACTAAGAGAAGTGTCATCATCGAAGGGCCTCCCACCCAAAAGAGGCAAATACATTTCTCCCTGCTGATCCTTCATTATCCCGAGCCACTAATTGAATCCAGGTCGACTGTACATTAGGGTTTTATCACTCTAAGCCACCTGTCATCCGTCTTGAGTTTTATGGGAACATTAGACCTAAAGGATTCTTAGCATCACATCCCCATAGCACAGGCTCCAGGAAATTCTCAGATTCTCTGTATTCTTGTCACGTTATCAGTTCTCTGCATTACCCTTTGGGTTATCTGCAGCTCCAAAGGTATTTACAGAGTGCATAGTTCGGTGATAACTCATTGCAGACTGTAAGACGTTCACATATCTCTTTAAGACAACTTGCTTACCTTTGCAGAGTCATTCGCCAGACGTTAGGAGTTTTTTTCCCCTCTCCATAACAATCTGGGATTACAGGTAAATGTTCAAAAATCCTCTTTGACTGTCACACGATTGTGTTTCTGGGCTGCCTTGTAAGCATGTCTCAGCAAAAGGCTTTTCTTACCTAAGAAAAGGTGGATTTTTATCTGGAAACTTTACTGAGCTTCTCCAGTTGGTCGCGGACTTTGGCAAGAGAGTATGTCGTGGTCTGTGGCTTCTTTGTGTCCTGTGAATCTTCTCACTTGGTTACACATGAGAAACATTGGATGATTTAAAAAAAAATACACAGATCCAACATTCTCATCCTCTGGAATTTCAGATTCCAATTTTGGGCCTTGTCAAAAATGAATGACACTGGTGGAACTGGCAAATGGCTCAATATCCAGGTCTCTCTACTCCTGTTCCAAGTTAGTCTCTAACTGCAGATGTCACAGATTTTGCTTTGGATGCAGTTTCTTTAGGGGAGAAATGTTCAAGGCCTGTGGAAATCTTTAGGTAGACCAACTGTTAGCTGTGATCCATGCAATAAAATCTCTTCATCTGTAATCCCCAGGGCCTCCTACAGGTTATTACAGACAACACCATAGTGATACGATACATAACCAACTAGGGGAACTCCAGCTCTTAACCTTCTGTGCAGGCTGGCTATGGTGGCTTGGCAGAGGGCTTTTTAGCATGGTTTAACCTTCCAAGCATCTTACATTCTGTCAGAGCAAAATGTAGTGGCAGACAGGCTGAGCAAGACCAGGAGACACCCGCACAAATGAAAATTGAAGAGATCTTCCAGGAATTTAGCTATTTTTGTGAACAACTCAAATAGATCTGTTCACCTCCGTTCAAAACAGACAAAACACAGTATGCACTAGGACTCCTTGCAGTCAGTCCTGGAAAACCAAAACATATACATACTCATTCTCATGGTTGGGGATGTTCCTTTATGCATTTCTAACCTTTCCACTGACCTCAAGGGTAATTCTAAAGATACAGAAGGACTCTCCAAAAATCATTGACTGCTTTTTGGCACAAACAACAATCATTGACTGCTTTTTGGCACAAACAACATTATTTCTTCCTTTGTATGGAATTGACCCAAGGGCAGTTACCACAAGCTTCCTTACAGTTTGGACTGTCTCACAAAATACAGTGGGAGTTTGGTGCGCCACAGTCTGAAAAACTTCAACTCGCTCCCTGGATTTTTCAATTTTACCTTTTAGGCACCGATTTCATGAGAATGTGCAGCAGGTACCAAAGGAGACAAAGCCTGCTACTGAGAAATCTTATATTGGCAAGTGAAAAGGATTTGAATCTATGTAGAAAAGTTAATTATGGTCTTCCTTTTAACTAGCTTATCAGACTGATTTTAAGGTTCATCAGATGGAAAATAGCACTAATTGCTCTGAAATTTGCATGAAGAATAAGAGTTTCAAGCTCTTGTGGTGGGTGAAACCTGTCTGGTCTTCCATAGAGATGGGGTCACATTAAGAACAAATCCCTCATTTATACTCATAATTGTTTCAGAGTTTACTTTGAATCAAGCAGTTTCCCAGTGTTTTATCCAGTTCTCAGAACAAGGGAGAAGGGATTCTGCATACTCTGGGCATACTTAAGACAGTTCAGGTATTATCTTGACAGATCTAAGTCCTTTAGAAAAGCAGATCACCTGTTCAGTTCTTATGATGGGACAAAGAAAGGACTACCCAAGTCAAGACATACTGTTTTGAGATGGTTGTCCTCAGCTATTGCTTTTTGTTAGTCCCTCCATGGCAGATCTGTTCCAGGTGGTATCATGGCACATTCTACTAGAGCTTTGAGCTGTACTATTGCATACTGGAAGTCAGTGGACTGTAGAAGCATTCTGGAGGCAGCAACATGGTCTGCTGTGTATACTTTTACAAAACATTGTAAACTGGATTCGTTTTACAGGTCCAAGGCTGGCTTTAATATACCCATTCTCCAGGGCCTCCTGTCCCTTATCCTACCCTCCTCACTGTCTGGATGGGTTTTGATAGTCAACCTGTATAGCCAAAGGCTACTGCAGCAGTGAAAATGTTGAACATAGTATAGCTGTGTAAGTTGCACTTTCCATAACAGTAGATGTTAAAATTTCTCACTGCTGCAGTAGCTGCACCCACCCTCCATCCCCCTAATTCTGTATATAGTTGTTGGGATATCGTTATTTGTTACTCGTACTGAACATCTGAAAGATATAAATATAAAGCTTTTTTTTTGGAATGGGCAAGAAAGTTCTGAAATTGTCTACACTCTGACTGCTGATTTCCTTCCAAGGAGGTCAATCCAGTCAGCAGTCCGAGTGTATATATGGGAGTGTGCCGACATTTTATTAAGTTAGCTGGTTGTATCATTGACAGGGTACAGCCCTTCTAGCCAAAAGCTACAGCAACAGTGAGGAATTCATAACATCTGCTTTTGTGGTAAGTGCAGTGTAAATGACTGTACTTTCTGCATTTTTGCTAGGGAAAAAACACTACTTGTGATGAATTTCACTGTAACAGAAGCAGAAAAATGTAATGGGTTAGAAGTGTGATAAGAATGCTTTAGAAGGGGGATATAATGCGGTTATTTTAACTGTTTGAATGAATACTTGCCAGTTACATGCAGAGAAAAATGCCAGAGACAGTGAGTGGCATGAGCTTATAAAACCTTTGAATAAGTTCTTACTAGCTTTCTAATAATGCATGTGGTGTGCAGTTGTGAACAGCTCATATCATGCAGGAAGAGCCTGCTTAACATGAATAAATTGTTGCAGGGAGTGTGTACACATGTAGGGGTGGGTATATTTTGTAGTTTACAGAATGGGAAAATGGAAGAGAACCATGGACCAGGTGAATCATATTTTTGGTGGGAATTCACACAAGATGAGCCTAATCTGGTGTCTCAAAAGCAGGTAAAGCTTGAGATAGTTTCATGACAAGACATCATAATGGAACTCGATTTAGCCATGTAAAATTGAGTAATTTAGTGTTTGTATTCATTTTGGAGGGTACACTCCTTTCTCCACTGTTTATTACAGCAGTCTCTGAGATTGCACTGTTGGGTGTAGGTGCAGTGGTTCTCGAACAAGACCTGTGTGGTACCTAACTGTATATTCAGTAGAAGAAGTTAGAATGTATTTGTTAAATTTAAAAGCTATTGTGCCATAAATCATAAAGTTTGTCTCTTACTTTTTCTGCAGTTGGTCTTTTATTGGAAGCTGCCAGAGCCTTCGTCACCTTGATCTGTCTGGTTGTGAAAAAATTACAGATATAACTTTGGAGAGGATATCAGTTGCTGTTGGTGACGTTGCCTCAAAGAACATCAAAGCAGATATCTTTGAACGGTGCATTAACAAGAACAGAAATCCAAGATTCTTAAATGACTGTATGGATAAGAATAAGCTCATTGATGAGAGGCTCTTGCCAGTTACAAATAATCTGATTCCATTAAGGTGTGTAAAATTTGCAAGCTGTCCTAATATTCCTACCCATGTCTGGCTGATCCATATGGAAGATCTGGTAGATATTGAGGATGCTGAAAAATCAAGACTGAGAAACATTGAGGGACTTGGACTTGTGGTGCCTTCATCACAGTTACCTTGTGGTGGCTCTGGATGTTGTAGCAGGGACAATTCTAACATGAAAACTAGGGCCTGTTGGCAGCGTTACAGGACATCTACTGCACTGGCACAATGTGGTCATTCATTGTGCTCTGCTGAGACAGCCTTAAGGACTACAAATGCACTCCCAGTATCCTCTGCACTGGTAGATGCAAAGATAAGGGCTAAACAGACAGTGGAGAGGAAACTGAGGCGTATTGAGGGCAAGAGTATAAGTCAGGGGGCTGCTCGTGTTCTTAAGTTTCTGAGCCTTTCTGGATGTTACCAAATCACTGACCATGGTCTCAGGTGGGTGGTGTTCTTAAGTGTTTTTTAATGTAAATATTCAGAACAGAATTTCACCCATCTCTTTAGGAAAATGAAGATCATCATAAGAATGACTACAGTTTGGCTCATCATTAGTAGGAATTAACTACAGGACCAGATGTCTTACCCATTCAGCCAGATATTGAGAGCTTTGGATATCCCTGTAGCACAGCTGGTCTCTTAGAAAAAGCAAGAGGAGTCCATCCTTTAGCCTTATCTAGGCAACTAACTGTTTTGGTATTTTTTTCTTAATACTTGCCATTGTCGGTGTATATTTTTACACTGGAAAAAATGTGTGTGTGTGTGTAATTTTTTTTTTATATATATATATATATATACTTACTGTGACTTTTGGGAGTGTTTTTGAGACTGATTTTTTCCCTGGAAAAGATTACCAGTGATTTTGTCTTTTGAAGGTGAAATGTTTGGAAAGATTATTAGTTTCAGTGCATTTTCTGTCTTGATGATCATTTTTGTGCATGTTATGCACTTTTTAAAAGAAAAACAGATGTTTTGCAAAGCCAAAAACCTTAATGCCTTTATGAAGAAGCTTTCTAAAGTCTTCAGGCACAGTATGTGCATCCCTTATTCTTTGGGAGAGGTATTTTACAGTTCAGAGAGGCAGAATTTTAAGTGCCTTCATAAAATGAAGAAAGCTAGAAAGTTATTTAGGCATCTGCAGGCAAGGTGTGTCAGGCCTTAGTGACCAGAGTTCTCACAGAAGGTCACTCTGTGCAAGGCAAAGGTAACCCTCTTTGCCCCTTTAATTATCACTGATGACATAGACAATCATAAGTTTATATAAGTGAAAACAAACCATGTTAACATATTTTTCATTACAAACATTGTACATCACTTATTTCTCCAGTCATTGTCAGTCAGACATTACATACATCATTCAAGTCGTGCCTTCTTTTAAACGTCATTCCTCCTCCAAAACATTATTCTGCATATATTGTTCCCACAATTCCCATTTTTTTCTATGTAATTAGCTCCTATCCTTTTCTAAAGATCCCATTTCCAGTTGTTTTATCTCTGTTAATAAATTCAATACTTCTAGTACAGTTGGTTTAGACTTTGATTTCCATTTTCTAGTAATTGATTTTTGGGCAGCCACCATAATTAGACTCAGCAAAGCCTTATTATGTCTAGACAGTTTTGAGTCTGTATCTTAGCTCAAAAAAAATCATTTCCTTAGTTATACTATTTGCTCATCCAGTATTTTTGATAGAGTAGTCTGCTGTCGTAGATTCTACCAAAATGTCTACCAGTACTGGTCTTTTGCTTAGGATCCCATTTTTCTTTTCTCTATGCCTGTGCTCTGATACCAATCCTTGATAGGGAAGGCATCTCTAGACTGCAATCCAAATAAGTTATTGGACTCTTCCCATTCTGTTACTTTTCCCTTTCTTATTATTTGCTCCCAATACCTTGATTCCTTTGCCAGTTTTCTCCAGTAAATTCCAGCCCCCTCTTGCCTGTATCCCTAGTTGCAGTCGTCCATATCACCAGAATCTCCATTCTCTATTCCTGTGTTGACTTCGATCTTGGAGTACTTTCTGCTACTTTATGAATATAGTATTTTGTGTGATTATTGTCATTCTGCTTAAGGATCTGCATCCAAAATCCCAGACTCTGCTTGTTTCTTGAGCTTTCCCACTGTTTCATCATCGTTACTTTTCATTTTGAATCACAGATTTCTGCCTGTGCTAGGCATAGGAGCTTTAACTGTGTAACTCTGAAATACCCCTCCAAATCAGGTAATCCAAAATCACCTTGTTTTATTGGAGGGATCAGCTTATCCAGCTTGAGTCTTGCCATCTTCCCCTCCCAGGTAAAAATCCTTCAATTCTTTATTAATTGCTGTCCCTAACAACTTCTCTGGTTGATAAAAATATGCCTGACCTGTGTATAAAACTAAAGGGACTAAAAACATTTTTGACTGTTTGTGTTTTACTAGCCATATCCATAATCAGATTTTGTATTATCTTTTTAGTCTCTTCCCACATACCATTAGCTACCATAACAGAATCCTTTTTAATCCATTCTCCTAAGTACTTCATTTATCTTGTCATGGGTACTGATGAACCAATTCGTGTGTGGGTGCATTGTTTACAGCTATTGCCTTTGTTTTATCTTCATTGATTTTATATCCCAAAAAACTGCGGTGGTGGTGCTGCGGTAGCGTTGTCGCCTCACAGTAAGATGTTGTCCTGTTTGATTCTCAGTTAAAGCGTCTTTCTGTGTGGCGACATGCGTGAATGGGGATACCTTCGTTGAAGGTTGTGCGTCTGAGCTGGCAACTCGGCACGTAAAAATCTACTGCCAATCATTAGCGGACCAGAGTTCAGCTGTGGCGACCCCCAACTGGGAAAAGCCGAAAGATACAACAATTTTATATCCCAAAAAGACTTGAAATGATCTCAGAATGTTCCACAACACTGAAATGACCTTTTCTGGTTTCAACAGGCATAAAATATCTGCAAATAAAGCTAGCTTTTCTTGACTACCATATCAGTTATATCCTTGAATTTCTGAGCCCCTTATTTTCTTTGCTAATAGTTCTAAATGTAACACAGATAAAGAGGAATGAAGACACCCATGCCTGGTTCTTCTGCTCAAACAGAACTTTGAGGAGGAACCTACCCACTTCAGTTTTCACCTCTGATCCCTTGTGTATCCTCCTAATCAACCTTATAATTTTATCAGGGAATACAAATGCTTCTTTTGTCCTACTCATAAAATCCCACCTTGTTCTGTCGAGTGCTTCCTCTTGATCAAGACCCAGCAACAACAGTGATGTTTTCTTCCATTATGCTTCCCTCGGGATCATCATTGTTGTACTAATGTCATATGTTTGCCTCCCCATGCACAAAACCAGGAAGATCCATATCTATAAATTTTGGCATCACCTTTGACATTATTTTAGCAATACTTTATAATCATTGTTTAGAATTGAAATGGGCCTATATGCAGCTGGATCTGATGGGTCTTTAACATCTTTAGGTATTACACCCATCCCGTCCTGGTGATCTTCCTGTAGATTGGTTATACATCACCATTTTTCTCATCTCTTCCTATCCTGTTAGTAATTGAGCCTCATCTACCTCTAACCTTGGCATATTTAATTTTTCCATAAACATTTCCATTTCTACCTTTTCTTGATTTCCATACATCTCTGCTTTATACAGATTTTTACAAAATTTCCAAAATATTTCTAGTACCTCTGCAGGATCTTTAGTTACCTTCCTTTGTTATAGGTTCCCTGAGTTTAGCAACAACCATTTCTACTTTGTTTCCTGAGTCACTGTGCTAAAAGTTTTTGTGGTCTGAAGTTACTATCAAAAAACAGTTGCTTAACCAACAGTCTTTTTAAACTTCTGCATATTATCGAGGTAATCTCCTTATTTTCTGTTCAGCATTGTGCAGTTGCTCCTGTTCATGTTCTGTGAGATTCCTCCTATTCTGTAATACTTTAACCTTTGTCAGTCCCATTAAATAATTCTTAATCTGAAGTAGATAACTTCATTTGGTCTGCAACCTGTGGGATACGGATCCGATCTCGGATCCGAGCCGGCAACTTTACAAAGCTTAGATCCGAGCTCCTAACTCCTCCCCTTACCCATAATCCCCTGCCAACCCTGACTGACCTCAGATCTAGTTTGCCGCGCTTCTGAACAGCAGCTAGATTGCGAGCTCCTGGTCTATTGGTCAGATAAGTCCTTTTTTATTATTATCTCCCTTTAATTTGTGTGAGTGGTTAGTGTGGTTAGGTTCCTTTTTGTAATAACCCTTGTTTTAGCTAAATTTCAGTCAAATATTTCTTCCTCCCCACCCCTCGCTGGTCGTAGTCTTGTGTGTGTGTGTCTTAGTGTGTTTGGGGCCTACTGAGTGAGTTTTACTTTTTAGTTTAATATGTCTGAGGCCCCAAAACCAATATTTTCTAAGTGCACCGAGTGTGGCCATAAGCTCTCCTCAGCGGATGGCCACACTCGGTGTGTCCGGTGCCTTGGGGTTGAACACCTCTCCTCTGGATGTTCTATCTCCGCGGCGTTCAACCCCAGGGCACTGAAGGACCGGAGGTCAAAGCTGATCTTAGCGAGACTCTTGCCCCCGGATTCGGCTTTGGCCTCAGGTGCTTCTGTGGCCTCCTCCCAGGCTTCAGTGGCGGCCACTCCTGCCTCTCTCCCCCCGTCCGGGACTTAATCTCCCACTTCGGCGCCGGAGGAGAGGGAGGCCAGGAAAAAAAAAAGGAGGGAGAAGCACCACAAGCGGCGGGCCGAGGCCTCCGCTTCAGCACCCCCGGCTAAGTGGGCTTCTCCCTGCAGGGCTTCTAGGTGGTCTCCTTCTCGGCTCCGGTCTCCATGCTTCTCACCGGGACCCGAGGAGGAGGAGACCCGATCTCCGTCAAGGTCATCGAGGCAGCACTCCCGGCCAGCCTCGGTGGCCTCGTCGAGATCAACTCGTAGCCTTTCGGACCGGATGATGCGAAGGTTCATCCAGGCCCAACTGCAGATGGGAGTGCTCCTGCCTCCCACCCCCCCCCCTCCGGGGGGGGGAGCTCAACACCCTTCTTTGCCTCGATAGCTCCTTCTCCGACCCGCTTCCCGGGTTCGGAGCGCTCGGAGCCGGGCAGCGTTGGAGCCGGGGGTGGGTCGGCGCCGACAGTATCTGGTACTTCGGCTCCGACTCTTCCTTCGAGTCTGTCGGGTCCTTCCTTGTCGGATCCGAGCTCTCGGAGCCGTGGTCTGAGCTTCGGATCCGAGGGGTTCGGTGTACCTTTGGCTCCATCCAGGTCAGAGCACACTGGTCCTTCGGATCCGATGGTCTCGGCGCCGGCTCCGATCCATCCATCGGATCCGAGCGAGGGTCTGCTCTCGGATCCCAGAGAGAGTGGCTCTCCCTCGGCTTTCGATGTGGTGGAGAGGGCTCTGTTGAGTGCATCCAGGCCCCCACTCCCTGCTACGGTTCCATCCCACACTCCCTCTCGGTTGGGTCAGGCTTCCGTCGCCTGGCCACAGGGACAGCCTGCTTTGACGTCTCTGGTTGTTCCCCTGGAACAAGACGTGGCTGGTGAGACGTCCTCGGACAGTTGTCCCCCCCCCCCCCCCCCGAGGATGTTCCTCACAAGCGGACATGCAAGAGGAGGCACGTGGACTCTCCCGAGTCCTTGACAGAAGACACGGATTTGGATGAGGGGGAAGGCTCCCCAAGGTCACCCCCCCGAGGGTGTCTCCTTCGGAGGCATCATGGAAATGCTTAGGTTAAGGGGGGGGGGTTGGTCCGCCCCCAAGGCTTCCTCGAATGAATCTGTGTTCCTGGAGGCGTTCGAAGCAGGCCCATCTACCTCTTGGGTGTCCCCTCCGGCAGACCCCTTAGTGGACCTTATTACCACTAGGGCGTGGAAGGAGCCGGACACTGTGGAGCGAGTCCCCAAACGTCCAGACAGAATCCTAAGCCCCCCGACCGAGAAGTCCCATTGGAGCAAGGGACCCCCCCCCTCCGTAGATGCCATGTTGGTGGCGGCAGCCACCAAGAGGGAGTTAGCCCAAGAGAGTCCCTCGGTCCATCCACCGAGCAAGGAGTCTCGCTCGATGGACCATCTTGGGAAGCAGGTCTGTAGTTCAGCGACCTTCGCTGTAAGGTCCCTGAACTACATGGCACGTGATACGGCTGCAGTGAGACCTTATTAAAGAGTACGCTGCATCGCCCCCAGAGTCCATGTCGGTGGAGGACAAACAGTTGTACTCCACTCACATGGCCACTCTTAGGTCTATATCCAACACCTCTATGCGGCTTTTATCCCGCGCTACAGAGGGAGCTGCTAGAGCCAGCGGAGCAGGCCTAGTTATGAGGCGCCATGCCTGGCTCTGACATTGTGATTTTGCGGAACATTTCAAGGCGTCCTTTGCGAATGCCCCCTTCGATGGCTCTGACATTGTGATTTTGCAGAACATTTCAAGGCATCCTTTGCGAATGCCCCCTTCGATGGTTCTGCCCTATTTGGCAAGACAGTTCGCGAGACTTTGGTCCAGAGCGAAAAGGACGGGAAGACGTTGTCTGCCGTCGGAGTCCGCTTCTCTTCTCCCCAGAGGTCCTTCTCCAAGAACCAAAAGGGACAGAAGAAGATGTGGTTCCGAAAGTCGCAACAGTCCCAGTCTGCTATGGACTCCCAGTCCTTCTGCGGCAGAGGAGGACAGGGTGGACGCCGCCCTAGAGGCAGAGGGGGCCCGAAGAACTTTGGGTCCAGAGAAACCTTCTCTGATCGGCCCACGCAGCAACCCTGAGGGGTTGCCCAACTGCTCCACTCTGGAGGCAGTCGTGGGGCATTTCTCGATGCACCTGGCAGCTTGGGAGTCCATTACAGCAGACCGCTGGGTGCTTCGTATCATATCCAGAGGATACAAAATTCCCTTTTCCTACATTCCCTACACCCCCGAACACCTCCCCGATGTTCCACCCAATCAGAGGGAGGCAGCAGCTGCAGAAATTTGGCATCTTTTAGAAAAAGGAGCTATCCAGCGCGTCCCCCCAGGCCAGTCCGGATCGGGTTACTACTCCAGGTTCTTTTTGGTGCCAAAAAAGACGGGGGACCTAAGGCCCATCCTCGATCTTTCCCTACTAAATCTGTCAGTAACCAAAGAAAAGTCCCGGGTGGTCACTCTTCAATCTATTCTCCCCCTCTTGCGGGAGAATGACTGGATGTGCTCGATAGACCTCAAGGATGCGTACTACCACATATTGATGGATGAACGATCCAGGAGGTTTCTCCGCTTCCAGCTGGGAGCCAGTCATTATCAATTCAGGGTCCTTCACTTTGGTCTCACCTCAGCCCCCAGGGTGTTCACCAAGGTATTAGCAGTGATAGCGATCCACCTGAGACTCCAGGGAATGCAGGTTTTCCCGTACCTGGACGACTGGCTCCTTACCGCCCTGACAAGGCATCTACTATGCTTAGCCAGGGACTACTTCCTCAACCTTGCTCCACAACTAGGGATCACTATAAACTCAGACAAGTCCTCTCTCACCCCGACTCGTGTGATAGATTTTATCGGGGCCAGACTGGACACCAACAGGCAACTAGTCTTCCTAACTCCCGACCGGTTGCACACACTGAGGGCACATGTGCGGGCCATCTTTCAATCTTCGAAACCTCCGGCGGGATTGGTTCTGAGGGCCCTAGGCTCCATGGCAGCCGCAATCGATCTTCTTCCCATGGCGCGTCTGAACATGAGGATTTTACAGTGGACTCTACAAGTTCAATGGTCCCTTCATCAGTACCCCTTGAATCACCCCATTCCCCTCAGCAGGGCCTTCAAGAGGTCTCTCGTTTGGTGGCTTCAATTGCTGGACCTCCAGGCGGGATGCCCCTTTGCCATGGCCCCCCCCCTCTCGCCACGGTGACCATGGACGCCTCTCGTCTTGGGTGGGGGGGGGCATTATTCGGGCAGGACGGTCCAAGGCACGTGGAACGATTCAGAGACCTTATTGCACATAAATGTTCTAGAGATGAGGGCAGTGCTGTTGTCGTTGCAAGCACTTCAGAGCCTTCTGCCTGCAGGAACAATTGCGATCCAGTCAGACAGTATGTCTGTGGTATGGTATATCAACAAACAAGGGGGAACCAGGTCTTACCCACTCTGTCGAGAAGCCATGAGAGTGTGGGAATGGGCGATCACCAACCGCTTTCTCATTGCAACACACATTCCGGGACGGACCAACATCCCGGTGGACAGACTGAGTCGCACCATCCTTTCACCTTACGAGTGGTCCCTCAATCCCCAAGTAGCGAGTCAAATTTTTGCCGTTTGGGGGCAGCCCTGTTGTGATCTCTTCGCATCTCCCTCAAACACGAAATGCAACAATTACTTCGCTCTCATTCCCCCTGCTGGGGAAGCCCCGAGGGATGCTTAGGTGCATGCTTGGCCACCTGGTCTTCTCTATGCCTACCCTCTTCTTCCCCTGATGCTGAAACTCCTTCAGAAAGCCAATCTGTTGGGGAGCAGGATGATCCTCATTGCCCCATTCTGGCCTCGTCAAGCTTGGATCCCTTACCTCTGGTCTCATCAAGTGAATCCGTCCTGGATTCTAGATCCCCTCCCGGATCTGATTTCCCACCCCCTGGGGCTCCCAGTCCCCGACCTGGTCAGCCTCAAGCTTACGGCTTGGCTGCTCCAGTTCCACTGGTAGCTAGGACTCCCGGTATCTCATCTCCGGTTAAAGCTATCCTAGTAGCAGCGCACAAGCCGTCTACTAGGAAGGTCTATGGTAGTAAATGGAAGCGTTTCTCTATGTGGGCAGAACGCCATAATTTGGATCCTTTTACAGCCCCCTTGCCTGCGGTGCTGGATTTTCTTTCAGGACTTTTTAATGAGGGAGCTAGCTGTTCTATGGTGAAGATGCAATTAGCCGCTATCTCTCATTATAACGTAGGTAGTGAAATAGGTCCTTTGATTACTACAAAATTGTGCAAGACATTCCTAAAGGGCACCTTTCTACTTAGACCTCGAATAAAGGAAGGAGTACCTCCATGGGATTTGACCTTGGTATTACAAGCCTTGACGGCTCCTCCCTTCAAACCTGCGGCGTCAGTAGACCTCAAATATTTGTCGTGGAAAACAGCCTTTCTAGTGGCTATTACTTCAGCTAGGAGAGTATCTGAATTACAAGCTCTTTCTGTCAAGCCCCCATACTTAGCTTTTCACAAGGATAGGGTTTACCTCAGGACCAATCCCTCCTTCCTTCCGAAGGTAGTTTCTGAGACTAATATTAACCAATCTATCGATTTGCCGGTCTTCTTTCCTAACTACCAGAACAAGGGGGAGTACAAATTACATTCTTTGGACGTGCATAGACAACTTAGGTTTTACATTCATAGGACATCTGGTCGTAGACAATCCGACCAGTTGTTCATCTCCTTTGCCAAATTTAATCTAGGTAAACCAGTTTCGAAAGTTACCTTATCGAAATGGATTTCACAGTGTATCATCACGTCTTATCAAAATTCCAGCAGGCCCGCACCTCAGGGAGTTCGTGCCCACTCAACTCGGTCGGTCTATGGCTACATCTGCCTCCTTTAAATCCAGAGTTTCCTTGGATGATATCTGTTCAGCAGCCACTTGGGCCTCATCTCATACCTTCATCAATCATTATAAGCTGGACATTATCTCCAGAGGGAGAACTTCTTTTGGCTCCGCAGTGCTCCAGAATATCCTTCCATGAAGGCCGCCCAAGCTGGGGACTCTGTCCCACAGGTTGCAGACCAAATGAAGTTAACTACTGCAGATTAAGAAGTTATGTACTCACCATAACGTTCCATCTGAGTAGGTAAACTTCATTTGTCTGCAACCGTTCCCCCCCCTCTGTCCCCCTGACCTTCAGAGGTGTTTTATGACATATAGTGATGTACCTTTCCGAGAAGGTAGTTAGTTACCTGCTATAGTGGTTGCAGGCAAACTTGATCTGAGGTCAGTCAGGTTGGCAGGGGATTATGGGTAAGGGGAGGAGCTAGGAGCTCGGATCTAAGCTTTGTAAAGTTGCCGGCTCAGATCCGAGATCGGATCCGTATCCCTCAGGTTGCAGACAAATGAAGTTTACCTACTCAGATGGAACGTTATGGTGAGTACATAACTTCTTATTTCTTAACAGTGTCTCTTTCTTTTACTTCCACCCTATTTTTAAACTCCACTTTAATTTTATCTCGCTCCCTAGCTGAATTTTCAAAAGAAATTTATATCTTCACTAATGACTCCCAAATAATTTTTACTACTCATCCCTTTAAATTCCTCTCATTTAACAGATAGTTGGGAAAACGGCAGTGTCTCATTTTTATTTGATTACCTAGATTTTTATTTTGGGTATTATTGGCTCTTGATCTGAAATAGTTATTGGATGCATATCAAACTTTCAATTAAATGCACGTGTTCCTGTGAAATTTAATTTCTGTCTAGCCTGACCCACTTTTTGTACCTTGGGGAATATGTAAATTCACTCTGCACTCCTCCTGGTGAATTCACATCTTACATGGTGATTATTTTCTTAATTTTCTTCAAAATTCTGCCTCTTTTGTTATATTTTCCTTTCTGTGCCCCCCCAGGTACAGCCTCACTGCTGCAGATCAAATTCCAGTCCCCACCTATATGTAATATTTCCTGCTGAAAGCTGAGCATTTCTCCCAGAATTTTCTGAAGTTCCATTATAGCAGTTTTAGGTGGAATGTAAATGCATGGCAGCGTAATCCCCCTCCCTTGCAGTAGCCCCCTTAGTACTGTAAGTCTATCATTATTATCTTTTTTTCACCTTCTGTCACTATTGGAGCTACTCCTGCAATTAATATTAGTAGTATCCTTTTCCTTTGTCCAAGATATTCCACTGAGAAAACATAATGAAATTCTTTCTTTCTTAGATTCATATGCTCAGTTCTTTCCAAATGTCTCCTGTAGCTTAGCTATTTGCAATGTGTGTTTTTTAGTTTACTACTTTCGTTTTTGTATGTATATGTGAGACCATTCTCATCTACAGATAAAACCAAAAGTATCATTATTTTAAGAAGTTATTATTCCTACCTGTTGTGTGTAATAGCTTTTTTTAAATGTCTTTCAGCTTTTGTGTTGCATACATACTCTCATGTTTTGCAGTTTGAGCTTTTGTACAGTTATATCCATTTGAATCTATGTCACAGCTTAATTTTTTTGTTTTAGTGAAAACCCTCAAACAAAAAAAAAAAAATCCACCAAAACATCCCTAAAATCTATTAACTTAATGGTAACACACAAAAAACTATGTACATCTTCAAATATTGAAGTTTTACCCTCCTAATAGGGGTAATTGTCCTGGTGGACTAATAGCCAACACTCATAGACCTGGATTGACCTATAAGGAAGGCTGTCCATGCTAAGATGCATGGTACAGCCTGTACTTCTACTTCCACTAAGTGCTGTCTGTCTTTGTGTTATCTTTATTCTTGTTCCAGATTAGAAAAAACACTTGAATGCTTTCAAAAAAGATTACCTCCTAACAATTGAAATAAAGAAGTATTCTGTTTATATTGCACCTTATCAGATTGTCTCCATAGAGATAAGAACCAGATATACAGTTCCCTGTACTTTACTCCTCTTCCGCTTGGTATTCAGCGCGTAATCATCTTACAAACACTCTCTACTGTTTCCCACTTTTAGTACTGTGTCCTTCTGCCACAGTTTTGTCTCATTTATTTCTTCTTTTTTATTTATTTGCTTCCCCTTAAATCTTGTTACTAGATCAAGCCAAGCTTGCTTAATCCAGTCATTCTATTATGCAAGAGTAATAAAAAGCATATCATTTTATGTCTTTCTGTTCATATGATGTTGTATTCATAGCACAAGGGAGTCTGCCTTTGGTGACTCTCATACATCCGGCCATTTTACAGAAGATAGATGCTACCTCTACTGTGCATGTAGCATCGCGCTTCTCTCTCTGGACATCTGCCATAAACAGATGTCTGGTACAAAACATTCGTCAGCATGCATCTTCTCAGAACTTTTCTGCTGCCTTTGTGACTGCCAGCTCCGGTCGTCGCTCCTTCGAAAAGTGATCCCGCCTGAAGCATTCATCTATCCAACTTCAGTTATTATCATTTGCTACTGCTGTTGGGTTTGTCAGGTAGTAAGGGCAAGTGTAGGTGTGGAAGGTGAATTTCACATAAAGATGCGCATGAGCTCTGCCTTTTTTGCTTAGGCCAAGAACATGACCATACTACTTGAAGTATTTGTCAGGCCTTTGTTCCCAAAACCCTCAGGAGTCGCTTAGCTGCTCTTAAACTTTGTGTAGAGAACCAACATCTAAAGCGGTTGGCCAAAATGATGGCTCCGATGTCGGGTCCCTCGGATGAGCCACCTCTCGATGCCGGTGAAGGCCGGTGGGTACCCAAGTGGCAGCCATTAAAGAAGCCGAGAACATGTCCCAGAGGGAATCGCAGGAGTCCATATCGGTCACCGAGGGGGGGGGGGGCCTAGGCTCATCATATCCAAGGGTCCACATGGGGTCTCGCAAATTGTGGATCGTGAGGACGCTGCCTCTGATATTATTGAATGTCGTCTGGTGTAAAATAACTAAACTTCTTGCTTCTTCCCGACACCCGCAGCCTCCAAACAACTTCCTGACTGGCAGGCCTTCACCCAAGACTTTTTGAATGCCTTCTTAGCCCTACGCCAGGTGTCTACTCAGGTGCAGGCCCCTGCTGCATCTACCCCCAAAGGTAAGCCTGCTCCGGATGTTTCATCTGAAGATGAGGATTCATCAGGAGATGAATCTCTCACCTACACCACACAAATTGCTTCCCCAGAAGAGGAGTCGAATGGCACAGATTCCCCAAGTGAAGATTTCGCCTTTTGGGAAACCATTGTTCAAATGAAAGATTTCTTTAAGTGGGACAGTAGTCAGGTTACAGAAACCCAGAAGAGGTGTTATGACCTCTTACAAGTGGAGTCTCCCAGCCCTCCAGTACACCCTGCATTCTTAGATGCATTCCTGGCTGTCTCCAAAAACCCTGGTTCACAGCCTCCTGCACCCAAACTCCCCGACAGTTTTTATAAGTTCCCTGAGGATGCTAAATTCTTGTATAAAACATCCTCCGCAGACTCCTCAGTCATTGCTGTGGCTACTGAAAAAACTGCTAAGCTGCTCCTTTCCACCTCCCTCCTGCCCTCTGATAAGGAGAGCAGGTTAATGGAGCGCCTAGGGGAAAAGGTGTACACTTCTCCTACCCCAGCAGTTAGAGCAATTAACTACCAAGCCCACATGGCCAAATGTTTCCTAGCCCTGTTAGCTGATGTGACTAAACAACTAGGGGACATCCCTGACTCCCCAGCCAAGGCTAAAATGTCTACTCTGTTAAACTCCTGCAATCAGGTGACCAAGCAATGTGCTTCGTGTTTCACTGCTGCAGTCATCACATTTGGGTTATCCCTGCCAGGGTAGCTCTCAGTCAGCCTGAATACCAGAGGCTTAGTATTTCTGCGTCGGTTGCTGTCGCTCCAGGATTAACGTCAGGTAGTCAGTGGTATAAAAACAGGCAGCCGATGCCATTACATCAGTCTTTATTGCTGAGGAGCCCGAAGCAGAAGCAGTTCGCATGCGTGCCGGTTGGCTGCTACCTGAGTTTTTTTATTTTCGAATGGAAGTTGAAGTCGTCTAAAGCTAAGTACCTTGTTGGGAATCCTTTTTTCTTGCTCTAACCGATGTCAGAAAAAGTTAACAGTTGTCTCGCCTGTGGAAAGCAAATACCACACCGAGACTTTCATTCCTACTACGTCACTTGTTTAGGCCCAGACCACGACATCCCCTACAGTCATTTTTGGGCTTTGCTGAACTCCAGAACTATACATCGTCAGGCCCTTATTGTAGCTAGATATTTTCGCTCTCAGTCCTCTACTTCAGATATGGCTTCGGTAAGCCATCCAGCAACCGATCTTCTGAAAAAACATAAGGATAAAGACAGAGACAGACCGCACAGGTCCAAAACTACTGAAGACGCTTTCGTTAAGCTAGTCGTCAGTTCTCCGGTTCTAAATTAAGTGCTTTCGCAGCCTCTGATGCCCGCTTTTGTGGATTCGCAGGCCGCTACCAAGAACCTTTCGGAGTTTGGTATGTCGCGAGACTCTTTGACTAAGGATACTGCGGATGTCTCTACCTTGGATGGGTCCGGAGCCACTGAGCAGGCCACCGGCTTCCGAGGAAGTACTTCGCACTACCGATACTCGACACAGACCGACAACATCTTTTGCAGCTACAGTTCTTTCTAAAACTACCGAGTTTCTAAGGCCCAGGGTGGGTATGAACCACACCCAAAAAAACACTGACCCAAGCTCAGGCCCCTGCTTCCTTGCCTCAGTCTCAAATGCTTAAAATGGCAGACAACCTTATAATGCTTATCAGGGGAAGCCAAGCTGCCCCTTGCAAAAGAAAAAGAGACTTGTCCCCACTGGTTTTATCTGAACAGGAGTGTGATGACTCTGATGCATCTGAATATGAAGATATGCAACCCCTCTCTGTTTATGAGGATTCTGATGCAGTGGAATCCATCCCTTTAGCCTCTCCACCCGAGGACTTTTCCTTTGAGGAAACCCTACATACTTTAAGGGAGCATTTCCAATGGGAATGTCAGGACTATCCTCAGTCAAAAAAGAGACTCAGGGAATTCTTAGATCTTCGACTACACAGACCTCTGGCCATTCCTCCTGTCCTGGATGTTTTGGATGATGTTTTTATGGAATCCGGTCTGACCCCTGACACCCACCCTCCTGCTCCCCGGAAACCTGACGGGTATAGTCCCTCACTCTCACAAATTTCTTTTCAAAAATTCTACTGCTGACCCGAGGTCATCTCTCAAGGACCTAAGGAATCAAAGCAACTTCAGATAAGAATCCCACCCCCTCAGATAGGGATTCCCGAGCATTAGACAGATGGGGTAACAAAGTATACACCTCTGCTACTCTTGCTGTTAGAGCATTAAGTTGTCAGTTCTATATGCTGAAATATCAGCAACATACCATGGAACTCCTCAAATAAAAATATCTTCTTTCCCTGCTCGTTCAGAAAATAGAGTTACAAGAGTTAATGCATTCTGCAGGTAACTAAGCACACCTCACAATGTGGTTTTGATGCCCTAGAAGCATCTTGCAGGGCAGCAGTTACTGGTTTTGTACTTAGAAGATATGCTTGGCTTAAGGAACAGACCTTGCTAGATCATGTCAAATCCAAATTATTAGACACAGCCTTGCACAAAAACAACTTATTTGGCACCAAGGCAGAAGAGGTCCTAAAAAAGACTGAATGAAAAGCTAAATCTATGCAGACAATTAAAGACTTCTCACAGGTCCAGCCACCAAGGTTCAGTAGGCATTGCCCCTCCAAGCACTGGCCCTTTCCTGCCCCACCCTGGTCAGCTCAGCCCAGACCCAGGGGAAGCAGCCCCCCCCCCCCAGACAACAGCCCCAGGGAATGCAGAGAGCTAAGCCATGGAATTCCTCCTTTTCAAAACCAGGGAGTGCAAAGCCCACCCACTTATGGTAAGAGCTCACAATGACTTTACACTTCAACCCCCTTCCTCTGCCCCCTTGCACTTGCCCCTAGGAGGAAAACTCTCCTTCCACGCAAGCAACTGGGCCACCATTATCAACGACCGCTGGATCCTCAACATAATGTCCCATGGATACATATTTTATTTTAAAACTCTGCCAACCCCAAAAGGGTTCCCAGATCTTCCCCCAAAACCAGTGGACAGAGGCCAAAAAGCAACTCCTTTCCCTCCTCTCTATGAGGGCAATAGAACATGTTCCTGCAGAACAGACAGGCCAACGTTTCTACTCCAGACTCTTCCTGGTACCCAGAAAAGAGGGCACATGGCACCCCATCCTCAACCTATCCATTCTAAACACTCTTCTGGTGATACAAAAATTCAAAATGTTCACCCTCCAGCAGCTTCTTCCTGTGCTTTCCAAGGATGCTTGGTTAGCCAACCTAGACCTTAAAAGAGGCCTATCTTACACATTCCAGTCAGGAAGCCGTGCAGGAAATATCTACATTTCAGAGAAGGATCACTGCAATTTCAGTTCTCTGGGCTTCCCTTTGGATTTTCCACTGCTCCCAGAGTTTTCACAAAATGTCTGGCTCCCGCCATTGCTTTTTGCAGGCAAAGAAATACTCAAAGTTACCCATACTTAGATGACTGCCTGATTCAAGCAGACAGTCAGGAAAAGCTGCTAAAGCACCTGACCTTTGTAAAGGACATACTGTACCTCCCTGGGGTATACTGCTAACGAAAAGAAATCAAAACTAGTACCCACACAAAAAATTGTATTGCTGGGAGCAAGCCTGGACACAGCATCCCAGACGGCATTCCTTACACCAGAAAAACAAATCTACCTGACAACCTACTTCTCTAATCTAGCCACCAGGACCCATTTATTCACAAGGAAAATCCTGCAAGCTCTAGGGTTCATGGCTTCTTGCATTCTACTCATTCCATATGCCAGACTGCATTTGAAGAAACTACAGTGGTGCCTAAAAAGCCTTTGGTGTCAGCACATTCAAGACCTGGAAACTCTTATACCAGTGATACCTTGTCTAAGGAAAGATTTTCTTTGGTGGGCAGCAGCATGCTACTACAACAAGGGACTTCCCTTCTCACTACCCCACGCCGCCCAGACCCTTACCACAGTCGCATCAGACTATGCCTGGGATGCTCACCTGGACGGCAGGTGCATTCAGGGCCAATGGAGCCCAAATCAAATACATCTGCACATCAACCAAAAAGAGAGGTTAGCTGTGCAGTACACCCTGACGGCTTTTCCTGCTCTCCCTGGGCCTTGGCTGATCAAAACAGACAACACCACAGTGATGTGGTACATCAACAAGCAGAGAGAGACTCACTCTTCTCATCTGTGCAGGCTCGCCATGACCCTTTGGCACACGGCCGCAGCCGGGCAGCTACACCTGTTAGCACAATTCCTGCCAGGCTCTCTAAACTCTCTGACAGACAACCTAAGCAGAAACCTGCTAGACCTGCATGAGTGGCAGCTAGACCAAAGAGCCTTCACCCTTGTAACCCAGAAGTGGGGCACCCCGAAGGTAGACCTCTTTGCCTCCCACTCCAGTCACCAGCTCAGCAAATTCTGCACCAGGGAACCTCATAGCAAGGCCTGGAAAGTAGATGCTCTATCCTTCCGGTGGGTAAACCTCTCAGTCTTTGCATTTCCCCCTCTACCACTCATTTCAAGGGTACTGATCAAAATAAGGGAGGAAAAAACAAGGACAATTCCGATTGCCCCAGAATGGCCACAGCAGTAGTGGTACCCACTACTGTGCAGCCTGTCATCCCTGCCACCATGGCACCTACCTAAGATCCCAACACTCCTGACCCAGAGGAATGGAGAATTCATGCATCCCCAATTGCAGACCCTCAGTCTGGCAGCCTGGCTTATTCACCGACCTCTCCTCAAGCTGCCAGTCTAAGCAAACAAGTTCTAGATGTTATATGTGAGGCCAGATGCCCCAGCACTAGAAAGTCTTATGCTGACAAGTGGAAAAGGTTTTGCACCTGGATCCAGGCTAAGGGATCCAGAACAGCACAGCCCATCCTACCTCTCATTCTGGATTACCTGGCAGACCTACTACACAAGGGTCTGTCCTTCTCTTCTATTAAAATTCATGCCTCTGCCATCTGTGCTCATTTCAGCACAGAGCCACCTCTTCTCGCACCCTCTCATCAGACCATTCCTAAGAGGGGCTGACAACTTGAGGCCAACCAGAAGACCTCCTACCCCAGCTTGGGACCTAAACTTTGTGTTGGAAAAGCTCACCCTGCCCCCTTTGAACCTGCAGCTTCAGCAGAGTAATAAATGTCTCTTTTGGAAGACGGCCTTGCTTCTGGCCATCACTTCAGCTAGAAGAGTATCAGAGCTACAAGCACTTATGGCTATAAAGCCAGTCATCATTTTCCATGCTGACAGGGTCTCCCTCAAGACTAACCCATCCTTCATGCCAAAAGTGGTGTCCAGTGTGGCTCTCAACCAATCCATTCATTTGCCCACCTTTTTCCCTAACCCACAAAACAAGGGGGAAAGGATTCTGCACTCTTTAGATGTGCACAGACTGCTCCGATTCTACCTAGACAGGACCACATCTTTTAGAAAAACTGATCAATTGTTAGTCAGCTTCGCCGCAGGAGCAGAAGGCAAGGCCATATCCAAACAATTTCCAAATGGATGGCACATTGCATCCATTTCTGCTACAAACAACATGGAAAACCTCCCCCCAAGGGGGTCAGGACACATTCCACCAGAGCAACATCCACCTCTGCAGCTTTCCTCAGAGGGGTCCCGACCAGGGACATCCTAGAGGCTGCAACATGGACTTCTGTTCATCGTTCACCAAGCATTACCACCTGCCTGTCTTCTCCAAATCCAGGGAAGGCTTTGCCACTGCAGTCTTTCAGGACATCCTAGCCAGCCCCCAGTCTTCTTGACTGCCTCCACCCTTTTCTTCAACTTTGGGAATCAACCCAAATGTGATGACTGCAACAGTGAAACATGAAGAACATAGTACAGTTGTATACACTTATAAATGTAGATGTTCGAGTGTATTCACTCTTACAGTCCTGGTTTCCCTCCCTCCATCCCCCGTGTCCCTCTCTTTTTCTCTCTCCTTACAAGGAATTTTTGGTATTTACTTTCTATTGGTGGTGGTCTTCCACCATAACCTAACACCTTATTGGGGGCTCCTGACATTTAGGGCAAGAAAAACTGATGTAATGGTGTTGGCTGCCTGTTTTTATACCACTGACGACCTGACGTCAGTCTTCGAGCAACTGCAACCGACGCAGAAATACTAAGCCTCTGGTATTCGGGCCGACTGAGGGCTGCCCTGGCAGGATAACCCAAATGTGATGACTGCAACAATGGATACACTCAAACATCTACATTTATGGTAAGTGTAAACTGTACTCTCTATTAAATGCAGTTGTGATGCAGTAGTGGCCTCCTCTAAGGCTGCTGTTTCAGGGTCTGTCATGAGGAGATGCTCCTGGCTTAAGCTGCAGCCTCTCCCTGGTAACATTAAGTTTAAACTCTTGGACGCACCCCTAGACAATAAAGATTTGATGTTAAGTTGTCAATCTCGCCTTCATTCTTGCTGGATGGGTTTGGAGCCAATCCTCGGCTCCGACTCGGCCAATACTAAAGCTCGAGAGCTAATTCCACCGGCTCGAGGCTCCCCTATATCCCACAATGCTAGGCGGTAACTACTCAGATCTCGTTTGCCGCTACAGCTGACGAGGTGCTTTTCTACCGGCTCAGGCAGGTGAGTTAGAGTTTTTACCATTTAAGGTATTTCTTAACCCCTTTTTGTCTTATACCATAACCTTTTAGTTTAATTAAATAGTTAGATAAATCGACCCCTGTTTTTTCGGGTCTATATTCCCTTCCTTTCTTCCCTTATCTTATAGGCCTTCGGCCCCTCCCTTCCCCCAGTCCTTTAGTGTGACTAAATTAGTTGTTTTTTAGTTAAGGGCTTGTGTGTGTGTGTGTGTATTTGTGGATTGTTAGCCTTAATAATTTAATAATTTTAATAATATTTTCAGTAGAGGGTGTGTCTGTAGTGTGTTTGTGTTGTTGTCAGGCACTTCTTTTACGATGTCAAAAGACTCTAAGGTCTCAGGCTTCAAGAAGTGTGACTCGTGCTGTCAGAAAATGTCTCTGACAGACGGTCACACTTCTTGTGTGTATTGCCTGGGACCTTTGCACCTGCAGGACTCTTGTGCTGTTTGTCATGGTTTTAGCCCTAGAGTCCTGCAGGAACGCAAGAACAAATTAATCTTGCGGGGCTTATTAAAGCCTGAAGGCCCCCCGACTCAGTCTGTGTCGGGGAAGCCTTCTAAAACTTCCAAACAGTCAGCTCCGGTTTCAGAGTCGACTGCTGGAAAGATTGTCGGCTTCGACATCGGCTCCGGCCGGAGCCGATGTTTCCAAGCCTCATACTGTTACCTCGGCTCCGGCTGGAGCCGAGGCTGATAAAACTCCGTTGGCTCCGATACTCTTATCGGAGCCACAGTCTAGGAAGAGGTCCAGATCCCCCTCTATCGGCTCCGTGCATTCGGCACCAGGATCCCCTCTTCTTTCTGAACGGAGCTATAAAACTCATTCCTTACGGTCTTCCAGGTTATCTGACCACGATTTGCAAAGGGTAGTGAGTAGACTTCTCAAGTCCGAGGCACTGGCCCAAATGCTGCATAGCCCGACTCACCAGTCAGTGGCTATTTCCGTTCCCCAATACATTCCTCCTCCGACTCCTTTGAGTTCGGAGCCAGGGCTTGTCGGAGCCATGACTGTCGGTGCGTCGGATCCGATACCTTCCCTTTCGGCTCCGTCGTCTGCTCCGATCTCCTCCTTGGAGGGATCTTGGCGCCGAGCTTCCCTCGTCGGCTCCGAGGGGGCGAGTGGCATCGGACCCTTGTCCGACCCCGCTCTCCCTCTCGGGGCTTCGGTGCTGGGTGCTGGTGAGTTTGGCTCCGACATCGGCTTCGGAGCCGTCCCTGTCGGTGCCGGGAGAGGTCCTTGTCTCTTCGGAGCGGGGGCCTCTGGCCTTGCCTGACAGGGGTGCCTTCAAGGTCATGCGGAGCGTGCTAGAACCAGGTTCTGCCCCACAGTCGGCTCCTTCAGCCCCCCCATCTACAGTGCCTGCGGTGATTTCTACTCACCCCCTTGTCTTAGACCGCAGAGAGCCAACTCCTCAAGTTTCCCCATTGGGAATTTCCTCCTCTTCCGAGGCCTCTCCTGACCCGGTAGGAGATCCCCCAAGGAAGAGGCAGTGCAAGAGGAAGCACATTGACTCCCCTGAGTCTATCACCTCTGACACTGACTTAGAGGAATCCGAAGGTTCCCTCGATCCCCTCTGAGGATGTCTCCTTTGCTGACATCCTTGAGATCCTGAAACAGAGGGGGAACTGGCCAGCCCTTAACCCTTTGGAGGATGAGTCAGTGTATCTTGAGGCGTTTGGCTCTCGCCCTTCTACCTCGTGGGTGTCCCCTCCCTTTGACCCCCTTATGGAAGTGATGGCAAGGAAGGCTTGGACGGCTCTTGATTCAGTGGAACCCACCCCGAGGAGACCATCTAAATTTATTACTGCCCCTAGAGATAAAGATTTTTTATCCAAAGGTGTCCCTGTTGATGCCATGGTGGTGGCTGCGGCCACTAAGAAGGAGTTAGCTGATCCTTCGGTTCCTGTCCATCCTCCTAATAAGGAATCTAGGACCATGGACAGGTACGGCAAGCGGATGTTCTCATCAGCGACCTTTTCAATGCGTTCGCTGAATTACTTATGCCACTTCACTCGTCCCCAGAGAGATTTACTCAAGGATATGGGTGAACTGATAAAGGATCCTATAGCTGAGGGGTTCAAAGACACAATGAACTCCCATTTGGCAACCCTGAATTCCATCGTTAACTCCTCCATGCGGCTGGTCTCATATGCTGCAGATGGGGCGAGTAGAGCCGCAGGCACAGGTGTTGCCTTACGACGTCTTGCCTGGATGCGGCTATGCAACTTTGCGGACCCTTTCAAGGCGTCCTTCACCAATTCTCCCTTTGATGGATCATCCTTGTTTGGTCCACAGGTGAAGGATACATTGACCAGGTGCGAGGTAGAAGGTAAGACTCTCTCTGCCGTAGGAGTCCGTTTTTCTACCCCTTCTAGACCCTATCACAAAGGTCAGAGGGGAGGAAAGATGTGGTTCCGCAAACAATCCCAGGGAGTCTCATCTGACGACAAGGCGATTCCCTCTAGAGGCAGAGGGGGGGAATAATAATAGACGCCGCCCTAGAGGCAGAGGAGGTCCGCAAAACCAGGGTAGCAGAGAAATGTTCTCTGACAAACCCTTTCAGCATCCCTGAGGGCTGCCCGGCTGTCCACCTTCGGAGGCAGTCGGGGGAAGGTTATCCCTGTACCCAAAAGCCTGGCTTTCCCTTACTCAAGACAAATGGGTACAGTCGATCATATCCGAGGGTTACAAAATTCCCTTTGTTCACATCCTATCCCAACCCAAAAGATCCCTTCCAGACGTTCCGCCCGGTCTAAGGGAACAAGCAGCATTAGAAATTTCAAAGCTGCTATCAAAAAGAGCTATCCAATCAGTCCCAGCAGACCAGCAAGGATCCGGAATCTACTCCAAATTCTTTTTGGTACCAAAAAAACAGGGGACTGGAGACCCATACTGGATCTCAGCTACTTAAACAAGTATGTCAGGAAAACAAAATTCCGGATGGTCACGCTACAGTCCATTCTACCCTTTTTGGGTCAGGACAATCGGATGTGCTCGATAGATCTTCAGGACGCGTACTACCACATCAAGATGAACAGACGCTCCAGGAGATATCTCTGCTTCAGGCTGGGAGCCAGTCACTACCAGTTCAGGGCCCTGCCCTTTGGTCTCACTACAGCCCCCCGTGTGTTTACCAAATGCATGGCAGTGGTCGCGGCTCACTTGAGACGTCAAGGATTCCAGGTGTTTCCATATTTAGACGACTGGCTCCTTACCGCCACCACCAGACATCAGCTTCTTCTATCCAGGGACTTCACCATCCAATCTTGCCAAGCTCTAGGCATTTCGATAAATTTCGAAAAATCTGCCTTGTCAGTCTATTACCTTTATAGGCGCCACCTTAGACACACTCAATCTTTCAGCCAGACTCACAGAGCAGAGAGTGTCAGACATTCGGAACCAAGTTTCCCTTCTCTTACAATGCAACAAAGTCAAAGCCAGACTAGTTTTGAAGGTGTTAGGACTCATGGCAGCAGCTATTCCCCTTCTCCCCTTAGCTCGCTTTCACATGAGGATCCTCCAATGGATGCTGTTTACTCAATGGTCCTTTCAACAGCTCCCGATGTCCCATACCATATTGATAACTCAGTCATGCAAGAATCAACTGTCTTGGTGGATCACATCACCTCAACTTCTCCGAGGAAGACCCTTCACTCCCCCCCCAGTCGCCACGTTGACAACAGATGCCTCCCTGATCGGGTGGGGGGGCATTATCAGGGCAGGACAGTCCAAGGCACGTGGCAACCTTTCGAGTGCCACTTGCACATAAACGTCTTAGAGATGAGAGCAGTGCTTTTAGCATTGCAAGCCCTTCACAACTCTTTTCCCACTGGGACTATTGCAATTCAAACGGACAACATGTCCGTAGTGTGGTACATCAACAAACAAGGCGGAACCAGATCATACCCTTTATGTCGAGAGGCACTCAGACTTTGGCAATGGGCGATCTCTTCTCAGCGTTTTCTGATAGCAACGCACATTCCCGGGAAATCCAACGTTATTGCAGACAAATTGAGCAGGGCAATTCTCATGCCCCACGAGTGGTCTCTAAAGAAATCAGTTCTAGAAGAAGTATTCCTAAGATGGGGCCAGCCTTGCTGCGATCTTTTTGCTACTCCCCAAAACAGCAAGTGTCAAGACTTCTTCACTCTCTTCCCGTTACCAGGCCATCCCACCAGAGACGCTCTAGTCTACGATTGGCCCCGGGGACTTCTATATGCCTTTCCCCTCTTTCCACTGATATCTCAACTAATTCAGAAAGCCATCGCCTTGAGAGTGACAATGATCCTCATTGCCCCTTACTGGCCTCGACAGATATGGTTTCCCTTTCTTCATCATTACCTTTTGGAGCAGCCTTGGCATCTGGACCCAGTACCAGATCTGATAACCCACCAATCGGGTCAGCTGCACCAATCTTTGCCTTCTCTAAACCTCACAGCGTGGTTTCTCCGATTCCAACCTTAGCCAGGCTTCCCTCAATATCTCGCTCGGTCTGAGATATCTTGATAGCCTCTCATAAATCTTCTACCCGGAAGATTTATACTAGCAAATGGAAACGCTTCTCTTTTTGGGCAACATCATAAAACATAGATCCCTTTACTGCACCTATCCAGTCTATTCTAGACTTTCTAGCAGAACTCTTTCATTTAGGATCATCTGCATCTACCATTAGAGTTCAATTGGCTGCCATATCAAATTTTCATGTTGGTGTTTCAGAGTCTAGCATCATGGCTCACAAACTCTGTAAAGCCTTTTTCAGGGGCGTATTTCTTCTCAAACCTCCAATCAAAGACCCCCCGCCTCAATGGGATTTGAACTTGGTTCTGGCATCCTTAATGCTTCTCCCCTTCGAACCGGCGGCTTCATGTTCTCTGAAGTTGCTTTCTTGGAAGACACTTTTTCTGGTAGCTATAACTTTCAGTGAGAAGGGTATCTGAACTCCATGCTCTGTGCAGTCGTCCTCCTTACTTAGTTTTTCACAAAGATAGGGTATCCCTCCGTACTAATCCATCCTTTTTGCCTAAAGTTTCCTCTCAAACAAACCTAAACCAAATTATTGATCTCCCCGTTTTTTTCCCTAACTATTCAAACAGGTCGGAACAAAAGCTACATTTTTTGGATGTTCATCGCCAACTTAGATATTACCTAGACAGGACTAAACAATTCAGGAAATCTAATCAATTGTTTCTGTCATATGCAGAAGGGAAATTGGGCCTTCCAGTTACTAAAGTATCCCTCTCTAGATGGCTCACCTCTACAATTACCTTCATCTATGAGATCAGACATCAAAAACTACCCTCAAGACCTAGAGCTCATTCAACTAGGGCATTAGCTACATCCGTAGCTTTTCAGGATAGGCTGCCAATAGATTCCATTTGTGCAGCAGCCACCTGGG